>NC_133480.1:1421272-1444672 GCF_025370935.1 Choristoneura fumiferana
GCCGTCGATTAGTGTGTGGTAGGTACTTACCGTTTAGGTACTCTAATGCTTCTCATATGTGCTCGAGTTCACTTATGCGTTCCTCTTTTCACTTAACTTTTTAATACTGCGATTACCCATATATTTGCTCTCAAAAGTAGTACTAGCGCGTTAGAAAAATGTGCACAGGTCCGTCGTCGACTACGTACACGCGTGTACTGGCGACTGGGAAATACTTGGCCGCCGCCGCGCGCTAGAACCGTTTTATTTGCCAAAGACGAAATAAATTGGTATGATGATGTACTCAACCTATTGAAATCTATGAAGCATAAATCTAAATCTACTAAAAACTATTTAATAAAGCAAATTTTGTGTGATATTCATAATAGTTTTCATAATAATTTGTTTAACGTTGTAAAAGAAGCTCTTTTTCAAAAAAATAATCTATCGAGGTTTTTGTCAGCAATCGGTGTTTGATGAAGTCAAAAACTAGCTAATAGACGAAAATATACATATAAAAAAATTGCAGTTGTAGTATTGTGTAAGTATATTTTAAAATATTTCTAAAATTGTAGTTTTCACTACGTACAGCGCCTTAATGTCTGACCCGCGTTGTGTAACAGAGTAACCAACGTGAGTTGTAAAAGCTTTTATTTTAAATAAATGTCACGTGTGATTACTATAGTCAAGTGCCATCAATAAAAGATTTTTCTTTTTTTAATATCTTATTTTACACTCAGGGCTGAATTTGGATATACCATTTGTATGTTACCAATGTCAAAAACACAAAAACAATACAATAAAACAACTCTTTGTTCAAAACCATACAATAAAGAAGACAACAAAAAAATACGGCGTATGTTACATTCACACAATAAACAATCATATCATCATCATCCCAGCCTATATACGTCCCACTGCAGGGCACAGGCCTCCCCTCAGAATGAGAGGGCTTGGGCAGTAGTTCCCACGCGGGCCCAGTGCGGATTTGGGAACTTCACACACACCATTGAATTGCTTCGCAGTTTGTGCAGGTGTCCTCACGATGTTTCCTTCACCGTAAAGCTCGTGGTAATTTCAAATGTAATTCCGCACGTGAATTTCGAAAAACTCAGAGGTGCGAGCCGGGGTTTGAACCCACGAACCTCTGCTTGAAACCACTCGGCCACCACGGCTTCCCAACAATCATAGAAGAGTGATAAACCTCATCAATTTCGAAATTAGTTAAAACTTAAACTAAGTATTTGTTGCTTTAAAAAGTACCTATAGCTAAATAGCTCCCAATAGGGAATACAACGCAAAGCTATGCGCGAGGGGCGACACTAGCACAAACCGTAAACAAACCGCCATGACAACGTCAGTTCTCTTTAAAGTTTGTCGCCATGACGGATCATAACATATTTATTACTAATAAAAAACATGATAGTATTTACATCAATAGCAAACGATAGCATCATACGGACATTCAAAAAACATTTAAGGCGCGCTTATAGAAGAATTATCGTATTTGAGGGGGTGAAGCAGACGACGCGGTGGAGGCGAATGCGGGCGCCTCGCGCGTCTGTCACGCAGCCCGCAAAGATATATAAGCACTACGTTTTGCAGCCCGTTGACGGCCTTATTCTGTTTGTATCCGTATTCTCTTAATGTGAATTCCGGATTTTTCTTAAAATTATAATTACACATTTTTTTGGTTTAATAAAGAAAATCTTCGTTTAATGAATAGTCTTGGTAATAAACAAATTATTTATGCCTCTTCATGTCCACAGTTGATTTGTAACGTAGTAATGGATAGACATTTAGACTGAATAGGTCGATAGATAGAAATGATTTATTTATTTATTTATTTAATGGTAAAAACTATGTTCACGTGGCATTACAGTTTACACTAATGCACCACGAAAACGAAATCTATTATTTAAACTTACACTGAACATACTAACTAAACTTAGGTTTAAACTTATTATAACAATAACAGGTTCAAAATTGGGACAGTCGAAATCCTATCATCCAAAAACTCACAAAACCGCAAGCATTCAGCACGCCAGCCGTCCATCTCCACGCTAGCAGGTCGCACTCAGGTGTCGATGCCAGCAACGCGTTAAGCTGTGTTAGGACACGGAGTAAAGGCGAGTTCCTACGTGACACCGTACGCCGCCGCCGGCACTGCCAGCAAATCGCGCCGTCGTGGCCTGAGCCCTATTTTCGGAATATCCGGTGCATACAACCGCACAAGTTGAGCCACCAGCTCAGGACAGTCCGACTCACCCCGCAGAACCTGACATGCAAATATGAGTAACAACATGCAAAATATGAGTAACATGATGAAAGGATATAAAGGTAAATCAATACAAAAAAAAAACATTTCAATTTGAATCTGAAATCTAGATTACAAGCTAGGCAAATCTATACATATAATAATAAAAACAGTAAAGGAAAATTTGTCTGTTCACTTTTACGAAATGAAATGAAATCATTTATTCAGTAAATAGGCCGCAATGGGCACTTTTACACGTCATTTTTTAAACTACCAGTGCTTTCGGAAAGACCATCATTATTCATTGCCAAGAAGAATGCGCCGCAAGAAACTGGCAGAAAGTCGTTTTTTTCAAAATAAAATAATTGCAACTAAAATAGGTACAAAAAACACAATACAGTATACAATTATAGAAAAAATTACAAAAAAATATTCTTATAATACAGGGATGTATGGGGTCCCTTAGTTACAAAACTAAACACTAACTATATCTAAACTATAATATATCTACGTTCAGTAGAAGTGTAGAATGCTTCCACCGTCATAAATAAAATAAAAATCTGAAATATACATTTCAGGTCAAGCAACCATTAAGCTTTGGATTCCGAAGGCAAGCTCACGTCTGCCACCCAAAGTTAGCTCACACGCACTAATGTCATGCTCTGAAAGCAGAGCGGTACCGAGACATGGTAATGCTTCCGTTCCTATAAGCTCTATGGGCCAAGGGGATGTATAAAGTCCCTGAGTTAATCATAATAACTCAGAAACTACTAAATAGAAATCAACGAAATTTTGTGTAGTGATAGCTTATTGGTGTTGTGTCCAGGCTTCTCAGCAGGAATACAAAGTTAAGGATCTATAAAACTGTCGTAAGACCTGTCCTTATGTATGGCTGTGAGGCCTGGACACTAACTCACAAAGAGAACATCAACTCCTTGTAGCGGAAGGAAGGTCTTGCGTAAGATCCTGGGACCTGTCAAGAGAGACGACGCACGTGGAGGATCCGTAAAAAGAGAGAGATCCAGGAGCTGTGGCTGAACCCAACATCATCGGCGTAACAAAATCACACAGACTTCGCTGTTCGGCCACCTACTACGAATAGGAGAGGATCGGGCTGCCGAAAGAGCGTACGCTGGAGTATTGTGTCCTGGCGGATCATCGACGTCTCCACGACCACGACTGGCAAGAGGCTGTGCACGATCGGACAGATGGCATGCTCTTGTTTCGGAGGCCAAGACCCTCTTTGGGTCCCTGAGCCAAATTAGTTAGTTAGATAGCTTATTAGTCTGGTCAACATTTAGGATACTTTATGTTACGGAAAATAAATATTTTTGGGATATAATAAAAAATTGCTCTAAATCGGATTCCGCGCGGACGCAGTCGACGGCAACAATGAATTTTAAATAAATTTATAGCTCTTCCAAAATTGTCTGGAGCATGAAGCGATGCTTTTCTTATTTTCGTGACTTGAGAGACCAGCATGGTGGTTGACCGGCAGTGTGTAGTGGTATAGCACGCGGTACGGAATACCGAGGACCTGGTTCGATTCCCAGTGCTGGTCTTATTTTCTGCTTTTTCTGTGCATCTATATTTCAGTTTGTATTTTCAATTTAGGTTTTACGGGATGACCGTAAGAGAAAAAAAAAAATTGGAATGGAAATAAAAAATATAAAAAGATTCCAAAAAACCAATCTTGATTTACGTGAAGGTAAATTACAAATCGAAGTTCCTATAATAAACAAGTCGCTGATAAGGTAGGCGGTAGGCGTCGTAATGTACGGTCTGGTACACACGGACCGCATTCCAATTGCAATCCGGCTGTAAAATGGCAGAACTACATCAGAACTGCGTAAGATCCGCACTCCGACTGCCTAAAATGGCAGTTGGAATGCAGTCCTCTGACAGTCGGGTCGTGCTGGTGCAGTTGTACTAACTGCGCAATAACTGCATCCAAACTCCCATTTTGCAGCCGGATTGCAGTTGGAGTACATGTTTTTGACAATAATTTACTAGTGCAACCAAGTGCAACCATCTTATTTTATTAAAATAATTTATGTTAAATAACTTGGCTGAATGCAAGATGCCTTTGCCTGCAAAAAAATGAGAAAATCTAAACTGTTGCATCTACTATCAGAAATGTCAGTGAAACTGTCAAAGGGATCAAGCAGGGCTACTACGAAACTCGAAACTAGAAGTTCGTGTCGTGCGGTCCCTCTGACACTTATACTATTTAATACGAGAGCGAGAGGGACGGTACGATACGAACTTCGAGTTTCGAGTTTCGTAGTAGCCGCAAGGTTCGCCGCATGTTCGCCGTGAGTAGTATAGGTTATACAACGTGCCTACCATTTGTATGGCAGTCGCGGTAGAATCTGGACGAAGCCGTCCGCGTCCGTGAGCAGCCGAGGCCCGCGCCAACCAGCTTGCGGTCGTAGTACGAATGTGAAATCCGCTCAGCAGGGCTACTACGAAACTCGAAGTTCGTGGGTTGCGGTCCCTCTGACACTTATACTATTTAGTACGAGAGCGAGAGGGGCCGCACGACACGAACTTCGAGTTTGGAGTTTCGTAGTAGCCCTGCTGACTCGGCCCGACTCCGGCCGGTCGATTAGTGTGTGGTAGGTACTTACCGTTTAGGTACTCTAATGCTTCTCATATGTGCTCTGAGTTCACTTATGCGTTTCCTCTTTCGCTTAACTTTTTTAATACTGCGATTACCCATATTATTTGCTCTCAAAAGTAGTACTAGCGCATTAGAAAAATGTGCACAGGTCCGTCGTCGACTACGTACACGCGTGTACTGGCGACTGGGAAATACTTGGCCGCCGCCGCGCGCTAGAACCCTTTTATTTTGCCAAAGACGAAATAAATTGGTATGATTGATGTACTCAACCTATTGAAAATCTATGAAGCATAAATCTAAATCTACTAAAAACTATTTAATAAAGCAAATTTTGTGTTGATATTCATAATAGTTTTCATAATATTTGGTTTAACGTGTAAATGAAGGCTCTTTTTCAAAAAAATAATCTATCGAGGTTTTTGTCAGCAATCGTGTTTTTGATGAAGTCAAAAACTAGCTAATAGACTGAAAATATACATATAAAAAAATTGCAGTTGTAAGTATTGTGTAAGTATATTTTAAATATTTTCTAAAATTGTAGTTTTCACTACGTACAGCGCCTTAATGTATTTAGGATACCTATTCTGCCAATAATAGCACATAGAAACTTCTACGGTTTACTGAAAATAACCATTTCAATACATTGCTATGAATATAAATTTTTTTTTGTTCTTCCATCCATCCATGTTCTTTAGTAAAACATAATTATTTTGCGGGTAGCCACATTTTAGCAAAACGACGTGTATTCTACAATGCCAACACAAAAGGACTCATTCTTCATAGTGAACTCTTGACACCTTACGTCCTTTATTGTAAGTTAGGAGGGTAGGATTATAATTAAGACGGAATTTTAGCTACACAGAGTTCCGATAAATATACTTATAGTAAATTTGTTTGGAATTCCGTAAGAACTTTCATCCCCATATTTTCAAGTAAATAGGTTTTAATTTGAAAAGCGCCAGAACAATGTTTTTTAGGGTTCCGTTCCTCAAGAGGAAAAAATTGAACCCTTATAGGATCAATTTGCTGTCCGTCCGTCCGCTTGTCTGTCAAGACCCTTTATCTCGTAAACGCGCGGGGTATAGGTATCTAGTTGAAATTAAATCCTAAACTCAGATCAATAGTCCCGATAGCTGTCAAACTTCTCTAAGTCAATGTAATCAAAAGCTACAGTCACTGATGTATTAAACTGGCTACAGTCATTAAAAAGGTGTTTTCATACAAATTGCCTTAACAGAAAAAGTTATAGCGCACTGCCGGCTGTCCTAGAAACTTGGAATTTGCATAAAGGTAGCTCTTATAGCACAATAAATAAGAAAAATCTGAAAATCATAATTTTTTTCATGATGACCTCACATTGCGTACATTTTTCTTATGAGCTTAATAGGCTCTGCTAACACTGCATCATCCCCTCTGCTAACATCCCCCCCGCAGGTAAAGTTTTCAAATGAGACATTTTTTATAAACAATTTTTTTTGTCATTCACCATCAATCAGCTCCACAGTCTCCGCTCCGCTCAGCAGCGTCCGCTACGTTCTGCTCCACTGCCTCCGTTCCGCTACCTCCTCCCCACAGCCTCCGCTCCGCCAGCCTCCGCTCCGCCAGCCTCAGCTCCGCTCTACTTGACTGCCTCCGCTGCAGCCTGCATTGTCTCAGCTCCATCCGTTGCCTCCGCTCCACTCCGTTGCCACGCTGCCTCCGCTCCGATGCCTCCGCTCCGTTGTCTCTACTCCGATCCACTGCCTCCGCTCTAATTCACTGCCTCCGCTGTAGCCCGCATTGTCTCCGCTCCATCCGTTGCATCCGCTCCACTCCGTTGCCACCCTGCCTCCGCCCCGATCCGATCCGAACAAATATCTATGTATCTCTTATTACGTGCCCAAATGCCAAGTTTCATAAAGAACCACCGATTTATCTTCGACAATGACAATCTTCCATATAAACTTTCATTACATCCCCTATTTCACCCCCTCTCAGGATGAATTTTAAAAAACGCGCGAACAAATATCTATTTGTCTCTTATCACGTGCCGAAATAGCAAGTTTAATAAAGATTCATCGATTTATCTTCGATAATGAAGACCTTCCATATAAACTTTCATCCCCTCACAGGTTGAATTTTCAAAAAAGCTCAACTAAATATCGACTTATTTCTTATTAAATGCCTAAATTCCAAGTTTCATGGTTTTATCTTCGACAGCGACGAACTTCCACCATATACACTTTCATCCCCTATTTCAACCCTTTAAAGCCTCTTTTTCGCGATAAAAGATAGCCTATGTTCTTTCCCAAGGTCTATTCTATCTCTGTACCAAATTTCATCCCAATCGGTTCAGCGGTTTAGGCTTGAAAGCGTAACAGACAGACAGACAGACAGACAGACAGACAGAGTTACTTTCGCATTTATAATATTAGTATGGATTAAATGCCTAAATTCCAAGTTTCATGGTTTTATCTTCGACAGCGACGAACTTCCACCATATAAACTTTCATCCCCTATTTCAACCCCTAAAAGCCTCTTTTTCGCGATAAAAGATAGCCTATGTTCTTTCCCAAGGTCTATTCTATCTCTGTACCAAATTTCATCCAAATCGGTTCAGTGGTTTAGGCGTGAAAGCGTAACAGACAGACAGACAGACAGACAGACAGACAGACAGACAGACAGACAGACAGACAGAGTTACTTTCGCATTTATAATATTAGTATGGATTATAAGGCCATATATCTTAAGAAATCTCACCTGCATCCACCGATTGTCTGGAACTCTCGAAAATTAAACTATTAAACATACATAATGTCCTTTTGTTACTAATTAACTCTGAATAGAACACAAACAAACAAATTTCTTTCATAATGTATAATCTGGGCACAGTCAACGGTCAGTATTTAAGCACTGTTCAACAAAATGTTAAAGTAATGCTTCTGGAATAATGTAAACAGGGCCTGAGACTATCCTACTTCCTACTTATTAATATTATAAATGCAAAAGTTTGTGTGTGTGTGTTTGTTACTCCTTCACGCTAAAACTGGACATCTGGAATAACACATAGGCTACTTTTTATTCAGATATTCCCACGGGATAGGGATAAAATCTTGAAATTACATCCGCTGGGTTTAAGAGTCATGAAATTTGGTATGTAGGTAGCTGGACGTCTGGAATAACATATAGGCTACTTTTTATTCCAATATTCCCACGGAATAGGGATACAAGCTGGAAATTTCAACCGCTGGGTTGAGTCTTGAAATTTTGGACATTTTGTTCTTAACACAACCTCAATGATATTAATATTGGGTTTTTTTTTTTTGTAAAAACCCGGATTTTTAATTGCAACTACCAGATTGAATAGTTTACGCGTGCGGAGCCGCGGGTAAACTCTATAGACTATATATTTTTATACTGTGACGTTAGTAACCAACCTGTGTCCCCCAGGCGAACGTATACGACGCTAACCGCGTGCTCGGCGTCACCACCCTAGACGTGGTCCGTGCCGCCGCCTTCATCGGAGAGATCAACGGCGTGGACCCGCGCAAAGTCACCATCCCGGTCATCGGGGGACACTCGGGGGTCACCATCATCCCCGTGCTCAGTCAGAGCAACCCCGCCGTCAAGCTGACTGACCAGGGCAAGATTGAAGCGCTCACTAAGAGGATACAGGAGGCTGGTACTGAGGTATGTTCAAACTGAAATATCTAATTTAGGCTATAATATGCACTATGGATGGGTGGATTCAAACCCGGGCGTTATCGGGGGACACTTGGGGGCACTATCATCCCTGTGTTCATCATCATCATCATCCCAGCCTTTATACGTCCCACTGCTGGGCACAGGCCTCCTCTCAGAACAAGAGGGCTTGGGCCGTAGTTCCCACGCGGGCCCAGTGCGGATTGGGAACTTCACACGCACCATTGAATTGCTTCGCAGGTTTGTGCAGGTTTCCTCACGATGTTTTCCTTCACCGCAAAGCTCGTGGTAAATTTCAAATGTAATTCCGCACATGAATTTCGAAAAACTCAGAGGTGCGAGCCGGGGTTTGAACCCACGACCCTCTGCTTGAGAGGCGATAGGTCAAACCACTAGGCCACCACGGCTTATCCCTGTGTTGAGTCAGAGCAACCCCGCTTTGAAGCTCAGTGACCAGGGCAAGATCGAAGCGCTGACTAAGAGGACACAGGAGGCAGGTACTGAGGTAAGGTCTAAGTTAAATATTCAATTTACGAGTAGGCTAATATGCACTATGGGTGGGTTCAAACCCGGGCCCGTATCTCTGAGGTTTTCGTAATTTATGTGCGAAATTAAATTCAATTTGATATTTTCCACGAGCTATACATCATCTCACGTCCCACTGCTGGGCACAGGCCTCTTCTCAAGATGAAACGGCTTGGGCCGTAGTTCACACGCGGGCCCAGTGCGGATTGGAAACTTGACACACCATTGAATTTCTTCGCAAGAAGTTGCAGGTTTCCTCACGATGTTTTTCTTCAGCGCAAAGCTCGTAGGAAATTTCAAATGTGATTTCGACCATGACTTTCGAAAAACTCGAGAGGTTTGAACCCACAATTCTCTGCTTGAGAGGCCATAGGTCAAGGTCAAAATACTTTGGCCTAGTGACGGCCACTAGTTTTTCCTAATGCATTATGGTTGTTTGTCGCAGGTGGTGAAGGCGAAGGCGGGCGGCGGGTCCGCCACTCTGTCGATGGCCTACGCCGGCGCGCGCCTCACCAACGCCGTGCTCCGGGGACTCAATGTAAGTTAGGTTTTGATTAGCGTAAGTTAGCCTTTTCCTAGCGTGAGTTAGCTGTTTACTAGCGTAAGTTATCTTTTTACTTTTCTATGCTGACGGAGTCGCAGGCACAGCTAGTCCTACTTACTACTTTATATTATGTGCGAAAGTTTGTGTGTATGTTTGTTACTCCTTCACGCTAAAACGGCTGGACGGATTTGGATGAAATTTGGTATGCAGATAGCTGGACATCTGGAATAACATATAGACTACTTTTTATCCCGATATTCATTTCCACAGGATAGGGTTAAAATCTCGAAATAACAACCGTTCGGCTCACGAAGGAAAGCCACGAAAGACCCGAAATTCCAAATTGGGGGAGTCACGAAATTTGGCATAGTGGCTTTTAATGCAATGTAAATGAAAACCACGATGTAATTTTTCGGAATTCCCACGAGAATTTTGTAAAATCCCGGAATTTCAATTCAACTGCTGTATCTAAAATGATTTACGCGTGCGAAGCCGCGGGTAAACGCTAGTGATATTATAAATGCGAAAGTGTGTGTGTGTGTTTGTATGTTTGTCAGTCTTTCACGTCGAAACGGAGCGACAGATCGACGTGATTTTTGGCATGGAGATAGTTTACGGGCCAGAGTGACAATAGGCTACTTTTTATCCCGGAAAAATGCACAGATCCTAACAAGCAGAAAGTAGTATCTTATCCTCAATAAGTTATTTTTTCCAGCTTACCCTCAGAGGATACTTAAGTAGACAAATCTATAAAGTAATCTATCATATTCCAGGGCGAGTCCAACGTGGTCGAGTGCGCCTACATCAAGTCAGACCTCACTGAAGCGACGTACTTCGCGAACCCCGTTGCCTTTGGCAAGAACGGCGTCTCCAAGAACCTGGGCTTCGGAGCCCTCAACGACTATGAGAAGCAACTACTCAAGGAAGCCATCCCTGAGCTGAAGAAGAACATCAAGACCGGAGAAGACTTCGCCAGGAAGTAGATTGGATAGTTCGACCAGGCGCAGAGTTACTAGGAGTGTAGGAAGAAATAATATGGACAGGGATGGCGGACGAATGGCACGCGAGCAAAGAATTCGGGCAGGCCAGTAATCATCAAATGTATTAATTTAATTTATAGTTTTATTTTCTTCCATGCAACAACAAAGTCAAGAATCCGAAGAAAGAAGAAGGTACAGTCAAGTGCAAAGATATCGACACGGCCAAAGTTACAAAAATATCTAAATGTATACACGTCCTTAATGTTAAGTGCGTAAAGTCATGTATACATATTTTTGGTAACTTTGGCTGTGTTGATATCTTTTCACTTGACTGTACGTCATAGCCATAAAAAAATCGCACATTAATCAGCGTTCGCCATCCCTGATCTAAAGTCTAAATGTAGAGATTCCTGTAATATTTATAGCTATTTTATTACGAAACACTGATACTTATTTGTTGATATTTACCATACTGACATTCGTCTGTTTAAAATGTTGTATAAAGAACCTTTTTGAGCAATTTCTATGCCAATGCCGAGAAATGGTCGTAGACCATTTTGAATCGATTTAAGCCGGCATTTGGTCTTTTTAAATACACATTAGGACCTGGCCTGGTCTTAGCATGGTTACGTAGGTTACAACGTCATCTCTAGATTGTTACGAGTATTGTTTTTTATTTTGCATTTTAAGCAAAGTTTTATTTTTTCGAATGGAAGTATTCCCAAGACGAGGTATTACAGTAGATGCACCTTGCCAAAGTTAACATGTTTAAATGGAGGTATGATTGTATATATATATACTTATATATATTGTGTACGGAAGTGGTAATAAATATTACTACATTTAAATTATCTTTTATTTATTTTTATCCTCTGACAAATAGAAACAGTGTGTATTTTTTAATGGAAACAAATTGATCAGACGTTTGTTTTCTGCTGTGAGCTGCTGTTTAGCTTTAACTACCACATTGTGATTAAATTTTAAGATTTTTTGTGGAGCAATATAATTTGACATAAACATAAGAGAAACGCTGATTCGTGACAGCTTTCACGCCAGCTAGTGCAACGTTTCAAATAAAAACAAAGTAGTGGTCAAAAAAAAAAATGTTTTTTTTAATAAAACACATGCTACAGTGTTTTTGGTATCTTTACTCTTAAAGTTTGTGGTTATATCACACATACGCGCTTTATACTGAGCCATGATACTAACACAATTCGCTCGCTGTAAATCGTTGAATGTTCTCCGTAGATGGATTCTTTGCCTTGACCACTATGCGTATTAAATAACATTAGGATTGCATTTACTGACAGCTTTATTCGCAACCAGTATCAACATTTACATACACTAACTGTTCCCGTTACTTTGTCTGTGAGGAATTCGCTTATCGCTGCCCCGCGGGGACTGCAATTTGGATAAAACTATCTTTCATCTTAAGTGTAAATACCAAACTTAATCACAACCTAACTACCGGTTCGGAATTCCTCTGTTGAGAAGAACTCGGCAAGAAACTCTGTACATTTACAATCTGCAGTCTGCGATCTAATAAATCCTTGGTAACTTCTACTCTGGCAAAATTCTTCGTAATTGTTTTAAAAGACAATCTCCATATTATGACAGCTTGCATAAATCGGATAAGACTATTTCTAGGGTCAATAGGACGTGTCGGATATTTTTTCACGCTCCGTTGTGGCAGGTATTAATGCAGATGATTGTACTCTTTGAATATTCCTTAATCCACTACACTATTCAAACACGTTTTCACTTGTTTTTAAGTCATTCCCCTCGTTAAATCATACGAACAATTTACTAAACAACGTCCAAGCCACTTATCAGCTTACAAACATGATTGTACACTCTCAAATGCGATTGGTTCTCGTAGAATTCAATGTATATTTCCACCATAAGCAGCACTAAATACGCGGCAAATACAGTCACTCCAGTCCAGGTTCGAGATTTAGGGTTGCTGTAACTAAACCTAGCGCTTCTCTCCATGATGGCGACTGAGTGGCGTTTTTGAGAGCTAGCCAAGTTGTATTTATAGATAATTGCGGCAGAATGCGCTCTATACGGGACTATAGTGATTGCAGGTGGTAGGACCTTGTGCAAGGTCCGCCCGGATTGCTACCACCATCTTGCTCGCTAATCCTGCCGTGAAGCAGCAGTGCTTGCACTGTTGTGTTTCGGCGTGGAGAGTAAGACAGCCGGCAAAATTACTGGCACTTGAGGTATCCCATCTTAGGCCTCTAGGTTGGCAACGCATCTGAAATACCTCTTACCATCAGGAGACCCACTTGCTCGTTTTCCATAAGTTGAATAAAAATAAAAAATGAAACCGGACACGCCCGAAATAGGGTTCCGTAGCCATTCCATTACGAAAAAAATAAGTAATATTTTTCTAAGGATTTCGTATTTTGTACGGAATATTCCAAGTTTAGGTATATTTTATACCTTAGGCTGCTATTTACTCTTAAACTACTAATAATTGACAAGAAAACTTAACCGTTATAGTTTTCCTTGTAAGTTTGATATACTTACTACCATCCTGAATTTTTTTTAAATTTCCACCCACCGGTTTAGATTTTAGAGGGGGGGGGACGCTCGATTTTAATGAAAATTTGCACTTTAAAGTTGAATATTTTGCAAACACATCACTAAATCGAAAAATCGTTTGAGCAACTCCCCTGGTTTTAAAAGACCTATCCAACGATACCCCACACTATAGGGTTGGATGAGAAAAAAAAACCCACTTTACGTCTATGGTAACTCTAAAAAAAAATTTTTTTTGGATTGTTTATTATACCATTTTGTCGGCATAGTTTACATATATATTCGTGCAAAATTACAGCTTTCTAGCAATGATATTCCTTGAGAAAAGCCGCGGACGGACAGATAGGCAGACAGACAGGCGAAACTATAAGGGTTCCGTTTTTGCCATTTTCCGCCAGAGATGTATTGTATTGTATTGTAAAACTCTTTATTGTGCATAAAAACACATGAAAATAACATAACACAGGATAATAAGATGTACAAAGGCGAACTTATCCCTTAAAGGGATCAATGTACGAGGTAGCTAGCGGTGCGAAGATGTAGAACGTTGTGACTGTTTCCACCAGGGATGTGCGAGGCAGCTGAGCGGTGTAAGGGGGTGTTGTAACGGACGGGTTGCGGTGCGCTGAACCAGGATAGCTAAATGATGCGTTTCTATTGGTTCATGACAAACACATTCGCAATGCATCTTCGCACACTGGTGGAAATGCTTTCTAATACGGTAAAATTCTACACCTATCTCAGGGGCTAATACGAAATTCGATTTCGTAGTTCGTATCGTCTCGTTTAAATATTTAAGTTTTAAATAATATAAATACAAGTACAAGTAATAGCCAAGGCAGTGAAGCTTACTTTAAAAATGACGTGTACTATGCTTCTATTTATGCTAACTCTGTTACGCATTCGTGTTCATCGCACCGTCGCCTCACTTCGGTAAATACTTGTAGCTCGGCGGCGGATGGCCTAGTACACCCTCGAATAGGGCCTTTGTTATAGGGCCTTTCTTTGGCGATTATTTTCAGGTAAAATAATCCTTACAAATTCTACTAATATAATGCCAAAATTTGTTATGTGCGTGCATGTTTGGTAAATACTCGTACTCTTTCACGCTTGACAGCTGGACTGAATTTGGCATGCAGGCGGCCGGATTTGTAGAATTGCATACAAGCTATTTTTCATCCGTGTAAATTATTTTATGCTCCTAAAATCACAAATATTGACAGCTAGCGCTGTCTGTCTAATTATAGAGACAATGAATGTTGCATAGGTGGGGGAAGACCAAAAAGTTGCACACCGTAATGCTACTATTATTTTTTTCCATTGTGACACGAAAATTATCCATACATTTTTGTATGATTAATTTTCGTGTCACAATGGAAAAATTAATGTTAGGCAATAAAGGTTATTGTCATTTTCATATCAAAAAGTGGAAATTTTAACTTCCTGCTAACGCAGCTTTAACGGTGTGCAACTTTTTGGTCTTCACCCAGGTGTCCTTCATACTCAAATTTAGTAAATTCCCGTGGAAATTCAATTCAACTGCCTAATGATAAAAAATAAAACCCAGCGTCGATTTGCATCATATTTATTGATTTAGTCCTCCAAACGTTTCCTCGTTTGATCCGGACTTACAAGGATTATCTCTTCTTTCGGCTACTTAAATTACATTATTAACATTACAATTTATAAAGAAATCACAATGTCGAGAGGCGCCGCTCGGCCCTCGCCCCGCGCCCCGCGCCCCGCGCGCCGGAACCACAACGCAACTTTAATTTAATCAGTCGTTTTTACATAATTATAAGACATTTAACATCGTGCCATCTCGTGTCGGGATCACTACACAAATATACAAATACACGTGTAAAAAAAACTATGAAATGTTAGGTTAACTAACACGCTAAAATTAGATGTAAAAAATGCTTATACCTCATCGCTTGCAGTATTTGGGCTTTTTAAATTTGATTGTAATGAGCAATTCATAAAACAATAAATACATTTTACAAAAGAAAGATATAAATATCATAAACATATTACGCGTTAACTGCAATATGACGTTTATGTATACTTTAATATGATTCATGGCGATGAGAAGTAAAAAAGTAAATATCTGTCCACAACAATTACCAGTAAAAATAATATTGGATTTGAAGTGTGAAAAATCAGGCTTCGTAAAGTTAAAACGAACTGACATTTTGTCCTAATCTAATGCCTTTTGAGGACTTTAAATGTATAAAAAGATTTTAGACATTAATAGGTGATTATTTACAGTTAATTTCTGGGGATCACCGACACGCATAGGCTGAAATAAACTGGACCCGCGCGGCCGCATTCTTTCACCACTTAACTAACAAAAATACCGCCAAATCGAGTAATTGAGTCTAAACAGTCAATAAGTTGTGACTGGTGCATTTGATTGCGTCGTTTAGTGTCTGTGTCTGTGACACAGTCAATAGCTAGACGCATTCGTGTTGCATCAATATAAGAGGAGCATAATTTAGTTTAAACCGGCAATAACTCTCTCGACAGTATTTAATTACAATTAGTCGATGTGGTTTGCTGTCAGTGAAAAACCTACTGTTTTTATTACAATCGTTTTACTCAACTTGAAATGTATGTTTTAAATATCATATTGACTTGAAATTTAGTATGAATATGTAGTAAGATGCTAACGCACGCACAGTCAAGAAAAAGTACCGTCAGCAATAAGCTTGTATCAAAAAATATTCTTAACAAAAGCTTATTTTGTATGATGTCAGAATTACACAGTTTGATGCACCCGTACCTTAGTTAAGGATTGTCAAAGTTTATATTAGTATTTATTAAACAGTAGTTTTATTCACTGATAACTTCAAAGCGGCACGCAAAGAACTAACACAAAGCTATTTTAGTGCTGGAAACGATTAGCATCAATGTCTGCAGCTCTGTCTTAATTCTTTGTTGAAATGCCCTCACGGCTTGCGTTAAAAAGCCGCGAGTGTGCAATCCACCCTTATTTTGCCCAAGTAGTCAAATATATAACCTAAATCACTTTTTGAAACTTGAACAATTTATCGCCCAAATATATTAAGCGAAGGCAGATTTGAGTATAGAATAGAACATACATGGAAGAGAAAGTGTGATATAATACGCGTAGGTTGGAGCAAGATAGATGACTTCTACACGCTATGAGTCTAAGGAAGTAGGTACCAGCGTAAAGGAATGTACTAGCTTGTATTCCCTTGACTGCTGGAACTTATTGGTCATGTATTTAATCCCAGAAAAGCAAATTATTTTTCAATTAACTGCAAAATTGCATTTTTAGTTTGTTTTCGCTTTGAAAGAAATAGTACCTACATGTGTAGTGAATAATGTTATAAATGACGTCATAACTAACTAATCCCCAACAAAATCATGCTTTGAAAGAACGTCGATTGGTGGTTTCATCAACATCACTCTAAATTCGTTAAACTCGTATTTCGACCGTTCAGTTTCAATGTGAATTCAAGGTTAGAATAACGCTACTTGTGGAAAATTAAGGCTGTTTTAGGGCTTTGGGGCCGTGCGGAGTCAGTAGGAGCACACACAAAGCAAAGGCCGGCGTGCGGGCCGCGGGCGCCCTCGCCTTCGTCCTCCAACGACACCTAGCTAACAAAAAAAAAAAGAAATCTCTATAGTAACTTAAGACTATCATATAATTACAAATGCACAGAATGTATACACGACGACCATACACTTTTACATATGTATATTAACCTTTAACCGTTGTACACTATTTATAATTAAATCGTTGCCGCGGACGCCGGCGACTATACAAGGTGCGGATATATACAGGGGGTACGCTCGCTAGCCGACGCCCGCGAAGGAATCGCGTTGCCGAGGAATCTGCTGCTAGTAATCTAATGGACATCTAGCCTAGCGAATGGGGCGGAAGACCTGGATACTAAAAGATTCGTTCGAACCCCAGATGCGAACATACTCAGTACTCACCTCAAATAACAAATAAACATATCGACACTCGTACATGATAACAATATAAGCCAATTTCACTGAATTTTCGTGATACAAATACTTCAAATGTAAATAAAATTATAATCCCTGAAGTAATTTTGCTAAATTTAACATGTCAACATTTTCTTTCACAATTGACTATAATATCTGCGAATACACATATATACATACAGACGCACCTAACCCCTTTTGAAGCTGATTAAACTCAAACCAACTTTAAAGATAGTTCAAAAAAAATCACTGGTAAAATGTTCTTGTATTGTAGCTAAAAGCAATTTCATCCATTCAAATTCGTGTCATCAGTGGTTCTTAAGCTATTTTGGAATTTAACCTCCGATTATTTTTTATTTCTGAAAACCAGCGCTTTGCTACTATTTAGTCGCGTACCCACCCACTATGTCTGGCATATTATTAAATTATTAGTAATTCACACACATACGAACGTGTCACATACGAACTTGTCAAGGCATAGTCGCATAATTTTAGAAAGTCATAATGTAATTCTGTCATAACTTTTGTGAGTCATCCTGCAGAACTCTAAGTTAGGTTTGTTGGATTCAGAGAAAAAAGTTATGACACACGTTATGACTTTTAACAATTATGCGAACCAATATGGGCCCATTGGAAACAAATAACTTGAATTTTAGGAGATACAAGGGCAGTAGCAAGTACATAAGCATCAGGGAAGGCTGTCGTTCAGATTGCAGCCAGTTGAGGTAAAATAGTGGCAGTATACACACGGGACGTTGCAAGTTACGTTTTTCCCAAACGCCCCGGCGCACCTTTAAATGATAAACTGTTATCCCTAACCGTTGCCTGTTCACAGATTCCTCTAGACTTTAAAGCTTGCCACAACTCGAATATATTCCCTGCTTTATATGACCTAGTTAATTATAATTTACACGTTTCTGTCCACTTTATAGATAACACTTCACTGAGTCTAAGTTCATTAAGCTTTACATTAAAGTCTATCCTAGCTTACGTCAAATTAGCCAAACCGGTTGGCGTAGTCAATGTATTAAAATCTTGCGTCTATGCTATGTACATACATATTCTTTTCAAGTCCATTTTGTTTCTCGCAAGTTTCGCTCGTGCTTGCTGTCTCAGTTTCGCTTATCGCGATATCGCTTCTTAGATCGTTCATGACAGATCTTTTTACAATTTTCACTTTACTCATGACCAGTCGTAGTTTAAGTCGAAATAAAGAAAGACAAAAGAATATCGTTAGTTCTTTCTTCTACTTCTTTTTGTCATTCTTTCATCTTTTGTCTCGATGGATTTTGGTAGCTCGGCGTGGTCTTTCCAGCCGGATTGATCTTTTGAACCGTCCATTGTTAGATTCAGATGCGGTCCTTCGAGTCTGACATTGTTCTCTAACACCACATAGTCCTTCTAACCGGACATGGTCCTTGGAACCGGATATGGTCCTTCGAAGCGGACATGGTCCTTCGAAGCCGGATCAGTTCCGTGGTGGATGTCGCTCAGCAGACGGCGTGTCGCGGGGGAGGGGCGCGGCGCGGCGGGCGTCAGTCCTCGTCGGAGAGCGGCTCGTACTGCGCCGACATGAGCGGCGCGGGCTCGGGCAGCGCGGGCGCCGCCGACGCCGCCGGTGCCGACGACGTAGGGGGAGGCGCTGAGCCTGCAATCAAGAAGGGAATGGTTTAATACGTGATCATGAGCAAAGGCTTACGCTGTATGGGCAGCCAGGCAGCAGGTAGGCGGGCAAGGCAGCGGCATGGGTCGCCGCGTGAGGGTATTAGTGTTGGGTCGTACCGTCGGCGCGCGCGGCGGACGGCGGCGCGGCGGGCGCGGCGGACGGCACGTTGAGCGCGCTGTACGGGTACGCGTAGGCGGCGGGGAAGGCCAGCGGCTTGCGCTCGTCCGCGTCGCTGCGCATCACCTCCACGATGCGGTTGGTCACGTAGTCGAAGGCCGTGAGCACGCCGCCCGCCACGCAGCCAGAGAAACGGCGCCCGCTGGTGCTTCTGAAACACGACAAATTCTGCTTTACTACTCTGTCAGTGATGTGGACTCAATAATGCAATACAGTAGAGATGGGTAAATCCGGATCTGGATTCAAAAGCGTCAGAAATCAGAAATGTTTATTTGCTAGAACGCAGTAACAAAGATATTGTTATAGTATAGATATAGTTAGTCAAGTATAGATATAGTCAGATCCTAAAGCGGATTGGAATCGCTGCAGTGAACAAATATAATTACTATAAAGGAGGGTAAATCCGGATAAGTTAAGGATACGTTGTTGCTTTGCCCCAACCAGGGTCCATATTGCACTGTAATATTTATTTGTCATGGTTATAATGAATAAATGAATACGAATATGAGTATGATCGGAAAATTCAAAAAGTTAAATACTTAAGCGGATCCGAATCCCCAAAGTGAACAGTACAGTACTCGTACTCGTACATAGAAATGGGTGATTCCGGATCTGAAGATGCGAAAAAGTCAGATCCTCATGCGGCTGAATCCCCAAAGTAAACGGTACAATACATAGAAATGGGTAAATTCGGATCCAGATTCAAAAAAGTCAGATGGAATCTGCGGGGCTATTCTGAAATTCTAAAATCGAAGTTCGTGTCGTTCCGTTCCTCTGACACTTATACTATTTAATACGAGAGTGAGCGAGACGATACGAACTTCGATTTTCGAACGTTATCGATTCCAAGGAGTATAGTAGTAGTAAAAACAACGGAGTAGGTTCCGATATAAGAGACGGATTTAGTGAATCAGATCACTTTTCGGACACATGTCTAGAACAAAACCGCGAGCAGAAGTTAACATCTAATTTAAAGTTTTAAGAGCGTTTATACCTGCTGAGCTGGCAAAGTTGCATTTTTGATAGTTTTTCTCGATTATTACATAAAAATTTAATGAAAATTAAAAATGTAATCTGATAGAACTCTTCTTAATATATTAGTTAATGTGTCTACTCAAAAGTCTATCAGGAATAATTATTGGAGTAGACACATTAACTAATATTTTAAGAAGAGTTCTATCAGATTACATTTTTAATGTTCATTAAATTTTTATGGAATAATCGAGAAAAACTATCAAAAATGCAACGTTGCCAGCTCAGCAGGTATAAACGCTCTGAACTTTATTTGTTACGCCTGATTTCAACGCAAGCCGAGCCACAAGTATAAGCTAGTAAATGAACATGTTTTTGTAGTGACCTGTTAGCGTGGTGTGTGTCAGGAGGGCTGACAGGTTCGAGGTAGGGCGCGTGTTTGGGCGGGTCGCGGCGCTTCCACTCGCCCTCCGCTCCGCCGCCGCCTCCGCCTCCGCCTCCGCCTCCGCTCGCCGTGTACTCCGCGCCGGACACGCCTGCCGCGTACCTGCTGCTGTACATATGAAAAAAAAAACAAAACGAATTAGTTATGTGTTACAGGTAAACAAATAAAGAAGGGACGAATTGACCGGGACCGGAGTTCAGCTCAGCAGCAAAGAGTTACGACAAACATTACATTATTAAAGGCTGACCAGAATTATAAAAAACTACGTCATATTGCGGAAAACCAATAGAACTAATTTCTTGCACTGGTAACACTAAATTCAAAAATGTCATCTGTCTATTTGCTGTCAAAGTTAAGCGTGGTATTTTAAAGTGTTATTTTGTTATCGTACAGTAAGTGTAAAGAATGTTGCAATATAAAACGTCAAAGTGCTGCCCTCGCGTCAGGTTTTTTATATTTCTGGTCAGCCTTTACAAATATTAAACATTATTCAACAATATCGCGATCCGATATGCCAGCCAGTCATGTACTAACTTGTGGTGGTGGGGCGCGGCGGTGGGGCTGCAGAAGTCCCTCGTGATGATGTTGGAGGCGAGGTCGCCCAGCTTGATACTAGCCGTGTGCGCGGGCGGCTCCTCGCGCGGCGGCGACTCGCGCCGCTCGTGCGCGCCCGCCCCCCCGCCCCCCCCCGCCCGCGCCGGCGAGCACTCGCGGATTATCTGGAACATAAGCCTTTATTAGTACGAAGCATATTTTTTCGCCAATTTTTCTTTCGGTTGCACCTCCCAAGGTGCAAAGCACCCAAAATACGCAGGCGGAGCCAATCTACTTGGGATTCATAAAAATAATTGGGTATCAAACCATAAAGCATCGTACGGCGTAACGTTACGCGGAACTTTAACTGGACTTAACTGGACGGTTTAATTTATAAGAAAGATAATACGAATCCAATATATTCTGATATTTTACGGACTAATTAGATTTTTGTAAAGACAATAAGCCTGTTACTGTGGTATTTTAAAAGTTTTTATTTCTTTATTAACGTTTCTTTGTATGCTAGTTCAGTTCAATTCTGATATATTAGTAATAGTAGTAAATCAATGTCCTGAATTTCGAAAAAAAAGAAATTGTATTAAAAACTATTTTTTTTCCAAAACTTAATGTTATGTAGCAAGACATAGTAGTTGTAAAAATAATATTTTTTTTCATACATAAAGAGTTTTGTGTTTTATGTGTATACCTAAACTACAGCGCATTGTTTTCATTACTTTTTTATTGATAAATAAATAAATCAATATTAATAAATACTCACGGGGAACCTCTGGTCCGCCGACTGGCTGATCTGGTGCGTGATGATGGCGTCTATGAGCGAGGCGGCAGTGAGCGTGCCCTCCGCGGGTCGCGGGCGTCCGTCCGCCGCCGCCGCGCCCGCGCCGCGCCCCGCGCCCGCCCCGCCCCCGCTACCGCCACCGCCACCGCCGCGGGCCGTCTGACAACAACCAAGGATCATCTCATTATCATTGCTTGTTGTATTAGGGTCGAACTATTTTTTCTTGCCACTCGTTGCTATTCGTTCCATTCTCCAGAGTCGCTCTTTAAACCGTAAGTAGGATTAAAATTTAAATTTTCCAGACATGCATTTTTGTGGTAGTTTTAAGTTCCTTCTATAATTGGTCATCTATACGTTGCCAATCCAATTTATGGAAAGTGTAAACAAACCGATTTCATCAAAATTCTTTGTAATCCCTGAAACTGAAATCGTCGGATTCTGATTTTGTTCCTAACTTTCCAAAGCAGAACAAAATTTTTGGCTGGCCCCTTCGAAAATCGAAGATTGGTACATAAATAAAATGTAGAGTGTATCTCGCTGCAGCGGCAGAAATATTTTTCCTTGGCCAGTGTACTTTGAATCCCTCGCTACAAGACTAAGAGTTTTCGTTCCTCCGCTTTAAATTTTAAATAGCGCTCTCGCCATCGTCGTAAAGTAAACACATACAGAAGTTTTGTCGTATACTCACGCGTCTTTCCTTGGGTCGTGATGCGGCGACGCAGGCAACCGATGGTGCTTATAAGGGCCGAGCAGTCTCCTGTCGCCGTCCGTCCCGCTCGCCGCGGACTGTTGTTGCTGCTGCTGCTGTTGTTGTTGTTGTTGTTGCTGTTGTTGTTGTTGCTGCTGTTGTTGTTGCGCCTGTTGTTGTGCCTGTTGTTGCGCCTGTTGTTGCGCCTGTTGCTGAGCCTGTTGTTGCGCTTGTTGTTGTTGGGCCTGCTGCTGTTGTTGCTGTTGTTGTTGTTGCTATAACAACAGAAAAAAGTGTCAAGTTTACCGATTACGGCAATCCCCAAAAATTATGAAAAACCCGTAAACCTAGGTCTAGGAGTTCAACAGTTGACTTGAAATTCCGAAAAACTCCACAGGGAACTCAATAAAATTACATCGTGGATTTCATTAACGGTGCATAAAAAACAACTGCGCAAAACTTCACGTCTCTAATTGGATTGAAATTTTGGGATTTTAGTCGGATCATGTGGGAATGTCGGGATAAAAAGTAGCCTATGTGCTTATAAACACGTTCAGCTATCTACATACCAAAAATCATTCAAATCTGTCAAACCATTTTAACGTGAAGGACTAACAAACACACGGAGACACCCATACAAACTTTCATATACTAATGTACAATGTTTCTGGGTCCAGACTCCTATTCCCCGAAAGCGCCGTCTTTTCTTTTTTGGATGTCATTCAATTCTTTGGGACAGACCTATGTACGCCCAGTAGTGTACGTATAATAAAGATATAACGACGATGATTGTTGTTGTTGTTGTTACCTGTTGCAGGTGTTGTCGCTCGTGCAGCATCTGCTGTTGTTGTTGGTGTTGTTGGTGTTGCTGGTGTTGCTGGTGCTGCTCGATGGCCATGTGTCTCTCTCGCTCGTGCATAGCTTGTATCGCTCGCTCTCTGCAAAAGAAAAACGGTTAGTGATGTTTTTACAAGCTTTTATTTGACTTGCCCTGTTCGTCTATTTATT
>NC_133480.1:1444772-1464620 GCF_025370935.1 Choristoneura fumiferana
AAAAGGCTGCGTTTCCGCCAGAGATGTATTGTATTGTATTGTAAAACTCTTTATTGTGCATAAAAACACATGAAAATAACATAACACAGGATAATAAGATGTACAAAGGCGAACTTATCCCTTAAAGGGATCAATGTACGAGGTAGCTAGCGGTGCGAAGATGTAGAACGTAGCGACTGTTTCCACCAGGGATGTGCGAGGCAGCTGAGCGGTGTAGGGGGTGTTGTAACGGACGGGTTGCGGTGCGCTGAACCAGGATAGCTAAATGATGCGTTTCTATTGGTTCATGACAAACACATTCGCAGTGCATCTTCGCACACTGGTGGAAATGCTTTCTAATACGGTAAAATTCTACACCTATCTCAGGGGCTAATACGAAATTCGAAGTTCGTATCGTACCGTCCCTCTCACTCTCGTATTAAATAATATAAGCGTCAGCGGGACGGCAAGATACGAAGTTCGAATTTTGCACTTCGTAGTATAGGGCCTTTCTTTGGCGATTATTTTTAGAATAATCCTTACAAATTCTACTAATATAATGCCAAAATTTGTTGTGCGTGCATGTTTGGTAAATACTCGTACTCTTTCACGCTTGACAGCTGGACTGAATTTGGCATGCAGGCAGCCGGATTTGTAGAATTGCATACAAGCTATTTTTCATCCGTGTAAATTATTTTATGCTCCTAAAATCACAAATATTGACAGCTAGCGCTAAGTCTGTCTAAGTATGGAACAATAAATGTTGCATAGGTGGGGGAAGACCAAAAAGTTGCACACCGTAATGCTACTATTATTTTTTTCCATTGTGACACGAAAATTATCCATACATTTTTGTATGATTAACTTTCGTGGCACAATGGAAAAATTAATGTTAGGCAATAAAGGTTATTGTCATTTTCATTTCAAAAAGTGGAAATTTTAACTTCCTGCTAACGCAGCTTTAACGGTGTGCAACTTTTTGGTCTTCACCCAGGTGTCCTTCATACTCAAATTTAGTAAATAAATTCAATTCAACTGCCTAATGATAAAAAATAAAACCCAGCGTCGATTTGCATCATATTTATTGATTTAGTCCTCCAAACGTTTCCTCGTTTGATCCGGACTTACAAGGATTATCTCTTCTTTCGGCTACTTAAATTACATTATTAACATTACAATTTATAAAGAAATCACAATGTCGAGAGGCGCCGCTCGGCCCTCGCCCCGCGCCCCGCGCGCCGGAACCACAACGCAACTTTAATTTAATCAGTCGTTTTTACATAATTATAAGACATTTAACATCGTGCCATCTCGTGTCGGGATCACTACACAAATATACAAATACACGTGTAAAAAAAACTATGAAATGTTAGGTTAACTAACACGCTAAAATTAGATGTAAAAAATGCTTATACCTCATCGCTTGCAGTATTTGGGCTTTTTAAATTTGATTGTAATGAGCAATTCATAAAACAATAAATACATTTTTCAAAAGAAAGATATAAATATCATAAACATATTACGCGTTAACTGCAATATGACGTTTATGTATACTTTAATATGATTAATGGCGATGAGAAGTAAAAAAGTAAATCTGT
This sequence comes from Choristoneura fumiferana, assembly GCF_025370935.1. Lineage (NCBI taxonomy): Eukaryota > Metazoa > Arthropoda > Insecta > Lepidoptera > Tortricidae > Choristoneura > Choristoneura fumiferana. The sequence goes on from NC_133480.1 coordinate 1,446,350, forward strand.
CCACAACAATTACCAGTAAAAATAATATTGGATTTGAAGTGTGAAAAATCAGGCTTCGTAAAGTTAAAACGAACTGACATTTTGTCCTAATCTAATGCCTTTTGAGGACTTTAAATGTATAAAAAGATTTTAGACATTAATAGGTGATTATTTACAGTTAATTTCTGGGGATCACCGACACGCATAGGCTGAAATAAACTGGACCCGCGCGGCCGCATTCTTTCACCACTTAACTAACAAAAATACCGCCAAATCGAGTAATTGAGTCTAAACAGTCAATAAGTTGTGACTGGTGCATTTGATTGCGTCGTTTACTGTCTGTGTCTGTGACACAGTCAATAGCTAGACGCATTCGTGTTGCATCAATATAAGAGGAGCATAATTTAGTTTAAACCGGCAATAACTCTCTCGACAGTATTTAATTACAATTAGTCGATGTGGTTTGCTGTCAGTGAAAAACCTACTGTTTTTATTACAATCGTTTTACTCAACTTGAAATGTATGTTTTAAATATCATATTGACTTGAAATTTAGTATGAATATGTAGTAAGATGCTAACGCACGCACAGTCAAGAAAAAGTACCGTCAGCAATAAGCTTGTATCAAAAAATATTCTTAACAAAAGCTTATTTTGTATGATGTCAGAATTACACAGTTTGATGCACCCGTACCTTAGTTAAGGATTGTCAAAGTTTATATTAGTATTTATTAAACGGTAGTTTTATTCACTGATAACTTCAAAGCGGCACGCAAAGAACTAACACAAAGCTATTTTAGTGCTGGAAACGATTAGCATCAATGTCTGCAGCTCTGTCTTAATTCTTTGTTGAAACGCCCTCACGGCTTGCGTTAAAAAGCCGCGAGTGTGCAATCCGCCCTTATTTTGCCCAAGTAGTCAAATATATAACCTAAATCACTTTTTGAAACTTGAACAATTTATCGCCCAAATATATTAAGCGAAGGCAGATTTGAGTATAGAATAGAACATACATGGAAGAGAAAGTGTGATATAATACGCGTAGGTTGGAGCAAGATAGATGACTTCTACACGCTATGAGTCTAAGGAAGTAGGTACCAGCGTAAAGGAATGTACTAGCTTGTATTCCCTTGACTGCTGGAAATTTCTGGTCATGTATTTAATCCCAGAAAAGCAAATTATTTTTCAATTAACTGCAAAATTGCATTTTTAGTTTGTTTTCGCTTTGAAAGAAATAGTACCTACATGTGTAGTGAATAATGTTATAAATGACGTCATAACTAACTAATCCCCAACAAAATCATGCTTTGAAAGAACGTCGATTGGTGGTTTCATCAACATCACTCTAAATTCGTTAAACTCGTATTTCGACCGTTCAGTTTCAATGTGAATTCAAGGTTAGAATAACGCTACTTGTGGAAAATTAAGGCTGTTTTAGGGCTTTGGGGCCGTGCGGAGTCAGTAGGAGCACACACAAAGCAAAGGCCGGCGTGCGGGCCGCGGGCGCCCTCGCCTTCGTCCTCCAACGACACCTAGCTAACAAAAAAAAAAAGAAATCTCTATAGTAACTTAAAACTATCATATAATTACAAATGCACAGAATGTATACACGACGACCATACACTTTTACATATGTATATTAACCTTTAACCGTTGTACACTATTTATAATTAAATCGTTGCCGCGGACGCCGGCGACTATACAAGGTGCGGATATATACAGGGGGTACGCTCGCTAGCCGACGCCCGCGAAGGAATCGCGTTGCCGAGGAATCTGCTGCTAGTAATCTAATGGACATCTAGCCTAGCGAATGGGGCGGAAGACCTGGATACTAAAAGATTCGTTCGAACCCCAGATGCGAACATACTCAGTACTCACCTCAAATAACAAATAAACATATCGACACTCGTACATGATAACAATATAAGCCAATTTCACTGAATTTTCGTGATACAAATACTTCAAATGTAAATAAAATTATAATCCCTGAAGTAATTTTGCTAAATTTAACATGTCAACATTTTCTTTCACAATTGACTATAATATCTGCGAATACACATATATACATACAGACGCACCTAACCCCTTTTGAAGCTGATTAAAATCAAACCAACTTTAAGGATAGTTTTGTAAAAAAAATCACTGGTAAAATGTTCTTGTATTGTAGCTAAAAGCAATTTCATCCATTCAAATTCGTGTCATCAGTGGTTCTTAAGCTATTTTGGAATTTAACCTCCGATTATTTTTTATTTCTGAAAACCAGCGCTTTGCTACTATTTAGTCGCGTACCCACCCACTATGTCTGGCATATTATTAAATTATTAGTAATTCACACACATACGAACGTGTCACATACGAACTTGTCAAGGCATAGTCGCATAATTTTAGAAAGTCATAATGTAATTCTGTCATAAATTTTGTTAGTCATCCTGTAAAGTTAGGTTTCTATTACAACTCTGAACTAATGGATTCAGAGAAAAAAGTTATGACACACGTTATGACTTTTAACAATTATGCGAACCAATATGGGCCCATTGGAAACAAATAACTTGAATTTTAGGAGATACAAGGGCAGTAGCAAGTACATAAGCATCAGGGAAGGCTGTCGTTCAGATTGCAGCCAGTTGAGGTAAAATAGTGGCAGTATACACACGGGACGTTGCAAGTTACGTTTTTCCCAAACGCCCCGGCGCACCTTTAAATGATAAACTGTTATCCCTAACCGTTGCCTGTTCACAGATTCCTCTAGACTTTAAAGCTTGCCACAACTCGAATATATTCCCTGCTTTATATGACCTAGTTAATTATAATTTACACGTTTCTGTCCACTTTATAGATAACACTTCACTGAGTCTAAGTTCATTAAGCTTTACATTAAAGTCTATCCTAGCTTACGTCAAATTAGCCAAACCGGTTGGCGTAGTCAATGTATTAAAATCTTGCGTCTATGCTATGTACATACATATTCTTTTCAAGTCCATTTTGTTTCTCGCAAGTTTCGCTCGTGCTTGCTGTCTCAGTTTCGCTTATCGCGATATCGCTTCTTAGATCGTTCATGACAGATCTTTTTTCAATTTTCACTTTACTCATGACCAGTCGTAGTTTAAGTCGAAATAAAGAAAGACAAAAGAATATCGTTAGTTCTTTCTTCTACTTTTTTTTGTCATTCTTTCATCTTTTGTCTCGATGGATTTTGGTAGCTCGGCGTGGTCTTTCCAGCCGGATTGATCTTTTGAACCGTCCATTGTTAGATTCAGATGCGGTCCTTCGAGTCTGACATTGTTCTCTAACACCACATAGTCCTTCTAACCGGACATGGTCCTTGGAACCGGATATGGTCCTTGGAACCGGACATGGTCCTTCGAAGCCGGATCAGTTCCGTGGTGGATGTCGCTCAGCAGACGGCGTGTCGCGGGGGAGGGGCGCGGCGCGGCGGGCGTCAGTCCTCGTCGGAGAGCGGCTCGTACTGCGCCGACATGAGCGGCGCGGGCTCGGGCAGCGCGGGCGCCGCCGACGCCGCCGGTGCCGACGACGTAGGAGGAGGCGCCGAGCCTGCAACCAAGAGGGGAATGGTTTAATACGTGATCATGAACAAAGGCTTACGCTGTATGGGTAGCCAGGCAGTAGGTAGGCGGGCAAGGCAGCGGCATGGGTCGCCGCGTGAGGGTATTAGTGTTGGGTCGTACCGTCGGCGCGCGCGGCGGACGGCGGCGCGGCGGGCGCGGCGGACGGCACGTTGAGCGCGCTGTACGGGTACGCGTAGGCGGCGGGGAAGGCGAGCGGCTTGCGCTCGTCGGCGTCGCTGCGCATCACCTCCACGATGCGGTTGGTCACGTAGTCGAAGGCCGTGAGCACGCCGCCCGCCACGCAGCCAGAGAAACGGCGCCCGCTGGTGCTTCTGAAACACGACAAATTCTGCTTTACTACTCTGTCAGTGATGTGGAGTCAATAATGCAATACAGTAGAGATGGGTAAATCCGGATCTGGATTCAAAAGCGTCAGAAATCAGAAATGTTTATTTGCTAGAACGCAGTAACAAAGATATTGTTATAGTATAGATATAGTTAGTCAAGTATAGATATAGTCAGATCCTAAAGCGGATTGGAATCGCTGCAGTGAACAAATATAATTACTATAAAGGAGGGTAAATCCGGATAAGTTAAGGATACGTTGTTGCTTTGCCCCAACCAGGGTCCATATTGCACTGTAATATTTATTTGTCATGGTTATAATGAATAAATGAATACGAATATGAGTATGATCGGAAAATTCAAAAAGTTAAATACTTAAGCGGATCCGAATCCCCAAAGTGAACAGTACAGTACTCGTACTCGTACATAGAAATGGGTGATTCCGGATCTGAAGATGCGAAAAAGTCAGATCCTCATGCGGCTGAATCCCCAAAGTAAACGGTATAGAAATGGGTAAATTCGGATCCAGATTCAAAAAAGTCAGATGGAATCTGCGGGGCTATTCTGAAATTCTAAAATCGAAGTTCGTGTCGTTCCGTTCCTCTGACACTTATACTATTTAATACGAGAGTGAGCGAGACGATACGAACTTCGATTTTCGAACGTTATCGATTCCAAGGAGTATACTACTACTATACTATACTAAAGAAAACAACGGAGTAGGTTCCGATATAAGAGACGGATTTAGTGAATCAGATCACTTTTCGGACACATCTTTTCGGGTCTAGAACAAAACCGCGAGCAGAAGTTAACATCTAATTTAAAGTTAATGTGTCTACTCAAAAGTCTATCAGGAATAATTATTGGAGTAGACACATTAACTAATATTTTAAGAAGAGTTCTATCAGATTTCATTTTTAATTTTCGTTAAATTTTTATGTAATAATCGTGAAAAACTATCAAAAATGCAACGTTGCCAGCTTAGCAGGTATAAACGCTCTGAACTTTATTTGTTACGCCTGATTTCAACGCAAGCCGAGCCACAAGTATAAGCTAGTAAATGAACATGTTTTTGTAGTGACCTGTTAGCGTGGTGTGTGTCAGGAGGGCTGACAGGTTCGAGGTAGGGCGCGTGTTTGGGCGGGTCGCGGCGCTTCCACTCGCCCTCCGCTCCGCCGCCGCCTCCGCCTCCGCCTCCGCTCGCCGTGTACTCCGCACCGGACACTCCTGCCGCGTACCTGCTGCTGTACATATGAAAAAAACAAAACGAATTAGTTATGTGCTACAGGTAAACAAATAAAGAAGGGACGAATTGACCGGGACCGGAGTTCAGCTCAGCAGCAGAGTTACGACAAACATTACATTATTAAAGGTTGACCAGAATTATAAAAAACTACGTCATATTGCGGAAAACCAATAGAACTAATTTCTTGCACTGGTAACACTAAATTCAAAAATGTCATCTGTCTATTTGCTGTCAAAGTTAAGCGTTGATTGCGCGTGGTATTTTAAAGTGTTATTTTGTTATCGTACAGTAAGTGTAAAGAATGTTGCAATATAAAACGTCAAAGTGCTGCCCTCGCGTCAGGTTTTTTATATTTCTGGTCAGCCTTTACAATATTAAACATTATTCAACAATATCGCGAGCGATATGCCAGCCAGTCATAATAATAATAATCATAATCCTCAAACTAGGCTGAGCCTGTATCTTGAGAACCTGGAGTGCAATTTAGAGACATACTTGGGAATATAAGAACTTAGCCGCATTAAAGACAAGGATATTAACAAGATGTAAAAAAAACCGTCAACAATCGCCAGCGCTGAGAGTGAGTCTGTGTGTGTGTGTGTGTAGTCATGTACTAACTTGTGGTGGTGGGGCGCAGCGGTGGGGCTGCAGAAGTCCCTCGTGATGATGTTGGAGGCGAGGTCGCCCAGCTTGATACTAGCCGTGTGCGCGGGCGGCTCCTCGCGCGGCGGCGACTCGCGCCGCTCGTGCGCGCCCGCCCCCCGCTCCCGCCCCCGCGCCCGCGCCCGGCGAGCACTCGCGGATTATCTGGAACAATAAGCCTTTATTAGTACGAAGCATATTTTTTCGCCAATTTTTCTTTCGGTTGCACCTCCCCAGGTGCAAAGCGCCCAAAATACGCAGGCGGAGCCAATCTACTTGGGATTCATAAAAATAATTGGGTATCAAACAATAAAGCGTCGTACGGCGTAACGTTACGCGGAACTTTAACTGGACTTAACTGGACGGTTTAATTTATAAGAAAGATAATACGAATCCAATATATTCTGATATTTTACGGACTAATTAGATTTTTGTAAATACAATAAGCCTGTTACTGTGGTATTTTAAAAGTTTTTATTTCTTTATTAACGTTTCTTTGTATGCTAGTTCAGTTAAATTCTGATAAATTACACGCACTTCTAGTTTAATAGTAGTAATAGTAGTAAATCAATGTCCTGAATTTCGAAAAAAAAAGAAATTGTATTAAAAACTATTTTTTCCAAAACTTAATGTTATGTAGCAAGACATTAGTTGTAAAAATAATAATTTTTAATGTCTTTTTTTCATACATAAAGAGTTTTGTGTTTTATGTGTATACCTAAACTACAGCGCATTGTTTTCATTACTTTTTTATTGATAAATAAATAAATCAATATTAATAAATACTCACGGGGAACCTCTGGTCCGCCGACTGGCTGATCTGGTGCGTGATGATGGCGTCTATGAGCGAGGCGGCAGTGAGCGTGCCCTCCGCGGGTCGCGGGCGTCCGTCCGCCGCCGCCGCGCCCGCGCCCGCGCCCGCCGCCGCCCCCGCCCCCGCTACCGCCACCGCCACCGCCGCGGGCCGTCTGACAACAACCAAGGATCATCTCATTATCATTGCTTGTTGTATTAGGGTCGAACTATTTTTTCTTGCCACTCGTTGCTATTCGTTCCATTCTCCAGAGTCGCTCTTTAAACCGTAAGTAGGATTAAAATTTAAATTTTCCAGACATGCATTTTTGTGGTAGTTTTAAGTTCCTTCTATAATTGGTCATCTATACGTTATGCCAATCCAATTTATGGAAAGTGTAAACAAACCGATTTCATCAAAATTCTTGTATAAACTCCCACTGAATCGATAAGGATTCTGATTTTCCTAAATTCCAACTGAATAAAGAGAACAAAATTTTTCTGGCCCACCTATTCGAAAATCGAAGATTGGTACATATGGGAAAATAAAAAGTGTATCAGCAGATTGCGCGGCAGAAAAATATTTTTCCTTGGCCAGTGTACTTTGAATCCCTCGCTACGCTCAAGACCTAAGAGTTTTTCCCTCCGCTTTAAATTTAAAATAGCGCTCTCGCCATCGTCGTAAAGTACAACACATACAGAAGTTTGTCGTATACTCACGCGTCTTTCCTTGGGTCGTGATGCGGCGACGCAGGCAACCGATGGTGCTTATAAGGGCCGAGCAGTCTCCTGTCGCCGTCCGTCCCGCTCGCCGCGGACTGTTGTTGCTGCTGCTGCTGTTGTTGTTGTTGTTGCTGTTGTTGTTGTTGCTGCTGTTGTTGTTGCGCCTGTTGTTGTGCCTGTTGTTGCGCCTGTTGTTGCGCCTGTTGCTGAGCCTGTTGTTGCGCTTGTTGTTGTTGGGCCTGCTGCTGTTGTTGCTGTTGTTGTTGTTGCTATAACAACAGAAAAAAGTGTCAAGTTTACCTATTACGGCAATCCCCAAAAATTATGAAAAACCCGTAAACCTAGGTCTAGGAGTTCAACAGTTGACTTGAAATTCCGAAAAACTCCACAGGGAACTCAATAAAATTACATCGTGGATTTCATTAACGGTGCATAAAAAACAACTGCGCAAAACTTCACGTCTCTAATTGGATTGAAATTTTGGGATTTTAGTCGGATCATGTGGGAATGTCGGGATAAAAAGTAGCCTATGTGCTTATAAACACGTTCAGCTATCTACATACCAAAAATCATTCAAATCTGTCAAACCATTTTAACGTGAAGGACTAACAAGCACACGGAGACACCCATACAAACTTTCATATACTAATGTACAATGTTTCTGGGTCCAGACTCCTATTCCCCGAAAGCGCCGTCTTTTCTTTTTTGGATGTCATTCAATTCTTTGGGACAGACCTATGTACGCCCAGTAGTGTACGTATAATAAAGATATAACGACGATGATTGTTGTTGTTGTTGTTACCTGTTGCAGGTGTTGTCGCTCGTGCAGCATCTGCTGTTGTTGTTGGTGTTGTTGGTGTTGCTGGTGTTGCTGGTGCTGCTCGATGGCCATGTGTCTCTCTCGCTCGTGCATAGCTTGTATCGCTCGCTCTCTGCAAAAGAAAAACGGTTAGTGATGTTTTTACAAGCTTTTATTTGACTTGCCCTGTTCCAAATCTTGCAAGTTAAATTTGACCCACTTCCAGTAGTCCGATCGACTTGAAATTTGGTAAACTTATGTAATCTAGTGACAACATAATAATCTGATAGTGATATCCTGGTAGTCTCCACAGGACGGAACTCTTCAATGGTTAATGGCATCGACTTGAAATTTGGTATTCAAATGTAGTTTGGGTGACAACACAAATACAGTCAACAAAAAGAACAGTCAGCAAAAAAATGCTTGCATTAAAAATGAAATTTTTACCAAAAACTTATTTTTTGCTACAGAAAACTTAGGCACGTCTAACACGTGCTAAACACGTGTGAATTTTCTAATCATTTAAAAACGAAAATATAAGCATTTTAATGGCGAAAATTTCTAAAAAAATCGTTTTTAGTGCACCACTTAGAATCTAGGGCGAACTTCTTACAGGGCAAGCATGCTCTAGATCACGTCTAGTCACGTTTTGAGATACCATTCCGATGTCGATAGCAACCGGAGCGCGTGACGCACTGCTTAGTTTATAAAGTACTTACACCAGTGAGTTACCGACCCGGTCGCAGTCGCGAGTTGCGGTCGCAGGCCGCTGTCGCCTATCAGAATGCTATATCTAGCTTACCGCCAGCCGAGCTAAGAGTGTTATGTTATATGTGTATCTACCTTTCTGCTCTGTTCTGCATGGCTAATTGTCTGTCTCTTTCCATTAGCTGCGCTTGCTGGACCCTTCTATCCGTTAATACTTGCTGTAAACAAAATATTTAGGTTTAGTGTGGGTCACATGAATGTTTTAAGGCCTAATCAGTATAGTGATTACTTGCTCAGTGGGCCTAATTACGTACAGTTGCATACAATATTTTATCTACATCCATATATTAAATCCTCTATCATGTGTTCCGCGAACCATTAATCGACCTGCATTAACAAGAACTAGGTAGGTATGTCTGCCCCACGAGCTGCGCCCGCGACGACCTGCTGCTGCACGTGGTTGCGCCCCCTTCCCCCCCCGTGCTTAAATGATGTATGAAATCTCATTACGATAAACTCACTAAGGTTTTTGAACGCATAATTGAGGATTTACTATATGGGTGTAGATAAATAAATATTTACTGTTGTTACCTGGTACTGGATGTGTTGTTGGTGTTGGTGTTGTTGTTGTTGTTGGTGTTGTTGTTGTTGTTGGTGTTGGTGGTGCTGCGCCTGGTGGTATTTCTGCACGATGGCCAGCTCCCGCTCCCGCTCGCGCTGCATCTTCTCGTGGATCCTGGGAAAACAGCGTGGTGAAGTGACCTCGGATTTAGAACCACGGAATAGGAAGAACCAGAGGAAATGTCTGGTAATGACAGCAGGATTTTGACATTTATAGGTAGAGTCACTCACGATGACGCGTGCCCTAGTTCTTATTACAATGTTATTAATGGCTAATTTTGACAAAATCACGCGTCTTCGTGGATGGCACTAGGTATACTCGCTAATTCTCCTTTCGTGCAATCAGTTCTTTTTGTAGCTGTGTGTGTAATCATTCAGTTCAAGAGTCGTGGCGCTACCTATATGATAATGATGATAGGTTAGTGGGTGTTACCTGATGTCCTGGTGCTGCGGCTTGGCGTCAGGCTTGGCGTCGGGCGGCTGTCCGCGCGGCACGGGCAGCGCGGGCGCCGACGCCGCCGCGTCCACCAGAGACGTGAACGCCTCGTGACCTGTATGGGCATTGGGCACACACGTCATTAGCTAAGTATACGCTGCCGGTGCACTGGAGCGGAGGGAGGCAGCGGAGCGGACCGAGGGGGTAATGCTGAGCGGAGTTGTGGAGGCGCGGGGCTAGATAGCAACTATTTTGGCACTTTCATGTTCGAAACATGGCGTTTACTGGATTTGTTTTTCTGTTTCAATAAGAAAGTAAGATCAACTAGGGGATTTTCAAAAACCGAGCCTACTAATTTCTCAAAGGGCCGGCAAGGCATCCGTAACTCGGCTGTTACGGATGTCCATGGACGGCGGTATAGTAGGAATTATTTGAGCTGTCCCGATCTCGTTAACAAACAGCCAACCTTTCGAACAAAACCATTGTATTCTATTATGTCCTCAAGTGCATAATCCTCAGTTTAAAATGAAATGAAATATAAGATAAAATAGCTCATTGAAATAACGACTTTATTATTTACAATAGAGAGTTCATTTTAAATAAAACTATGTTGGCAGATAATGATTTTCAAAATTTAATGCGTTGTAAACAAGCAGCCTAATGGAAAAGTATTATTTTAAAATGCACTTTCTGCTTTGACAATGAAGTCTTGCTCTTTCCATTATATTTAAAAAAAGAGATAGTGATGGTGAGCAAATTTTTTTTTTATCACGGGACAATTCACACCAATTGACCTAGTCCCAAAGTAAGCTTAGCAAAGCTTGTGTTATGGGTAAGTACTAAGCAACGGATAAATATAATTATATAGATAGATACATACTTAAATACATATTAAACACCCAAGAACCGAGAACAAACATTCGTATTTTTCATACAAATATCTGCCCCGACACGGGAATCGAACCCGGGACCTCAAGTTTCGTAGTCAGGTTCTCTAACCACTAGGCCATCTGGTCGTCTTAATTAGACAATACGGCCACAGATGCGAGTTAAGTAAGTAGTAGTTGGGTACCTGGCGGCGGCTGCGGATGCGGATGCGGATGCTGGTGCGGGTGCGGATGCGGATGGTGGTAGTGGCGCGTGATGACGGAGGGCTGGTCGCGGCGCGGCGAGTACGGCGACGCGGGCCGGTCGCGCTCGCGCCGCGCTCCCCCGTGCATCTGCTGCGACGTTATGAAGTCCGCCATTATGATCTGGCGTTGTTCATGGCCGGCGTAGCGGGTGAACTGGTTCTGAAACGGAAGATGACGTCAATTTCTACAGAGCCTACGCTATAAACCGGGTGACACTCTTACCCGGTCTGTATAATACCGACATGGAAATACCGGCCCTGTTTTTTGTGTACACGCCCATAGAAACTGACAGGAGCTTCTATGGGCGTGTACACGAAAAAAGGGTCGGTATTATCCGGGCCGGGAATGAGTGTCACCCGTCGGCACCAGCAGGGCTACTACGAAGCCGTGTCACCACTATAAACCTACCTACTATGTCGCAAACGTAGGTCGAAAGCTGTATCAACTAATTTAGACCTGCATCTTATTTTTGAAAGGCCTAAATTAAAATGCTGTATTATTTTGAGTTAACGCCCTTTCAATCTAGATAAATATGTTCCTTCTAACAAACACTTTAGTTTAGTGTCAATTTTAATTTAGTTGTTAATTTTATATTTTTTACTTCAATTTGAATTTTGACTTTAAAATTGATTTTGATGTTTCAATTTAATTTTTGATTCTAATGTTAATTTTTTACTTGGCTTTGTTCGCTTTTTCAAAATAAACTACTTACAGGTAACCACCATACCAGGTTACTGATTACCGTAAAAACTACTTTACGGTAAGCAGTTACCTGGTATGGTGGTTATACTTGCACATTTTTTAAAGTAAATCTCTACTTACCGGTGAAAACGAGGGCGACTGCGGTCTCTGTTGATTCTGCGCTCCAGGGTAGTACGCCCCGCCGGGACTCTTCCTTTTATTATAAAACTCGTGCATCCTTTTATCCGGCAGATGATGGGTCCCGTGCACCGGGGTGCCGGCGGTGATCGAGCCCGTCTTGGGGTCGGGCGGGGTCCGGCGCGGCTCGTAGCGCGTCTCGAGGGGGGTGCCGAGCGTGATCGACCCCTTGGGGTTCGGCGCTGGCTTGAGGGTGGGCCGCGGGACTGCCGCCACTGGCTTGGGTTTAGAGTTGTATAAAGTGGGCGATTCGCGTTCAGGCGGTCGGTAGGACGTGAATTCTGAGTTGCGGTACTGCGGCTGGGTTATTGATACCTGTGGAAGAATGAGAGGGATTTCAGTTTATTTATTTATCAACACCGCTATTATAATTTCAAATAGGCTCAGAGTTGTTCAGCAAGCTATACATAGAGAGGGCTATGCTCGGGGTTTCTCTACGGGATCGAATCAAAAATGAGGAGATATGTAGAAGAACGAGGGTCACCGATATAGCCAAGCAAATTAGCTCCTTGAAGGGGCAAAGAGCCAGGCCATATAGCACGGAGAACAGATGGCCGTTGGGGTTGAAAATTTCTCAAATGGAGACCGCGGATCGGCAAGCGACACTACGCTACTACGCTACGCTAACGGGGGATTGAATGACCAATAACAATGACATTTATCTACATGCATATCATAACTTCCCTATTATATGTTCAGAAACGACTATCAAATGACCTTTATTAAGAAACCTGGTATCTGCGGGTGCATCTTAATGTTCACATTAAAGTACAGTGCATCTTAATGTTTACATTAAAGTATCGGTAATACTTTTTTTAACAATGCATACCTGTACATATTGTAGAAAACTTATGACATGCATGTAGATAATAATTATTATTCAAAGTCAAAGTCAAAGTCAAAGTCAAAGTCAAAATATAGGCCATATCTGAACATAGGATATGCATGTAGATAAAGTTATGTATGCGGCTATACATAATTAGGCATTAAAACACTCGTGTGATCTGAAAACCACACTCGTACTTTAATGCCTCTCATTATGCACCAGCCACATAAATAACTATTATGCGTTTATGCCGTCCGATTTAGCTCATGTGCTTGAATGCGGTGGTAGGGCGCGTTATTACAGATTAAACAAACTGTATCAAGTCGTCAACTGTCTATTGGTATATATTAACTGACCGTTTTTCCAGGCTGCGGGAAGGCATGTTCATGCCTCGGCCGCTTCACACTCAGATCCAGCAGCGACTCCGGCCGCTCTTTGGCGTCACGCGGCTCTATGTGTAAGACGACGACGCCCTCTTTGGGCGCGTCGGGCGGCTGCGGCTGCGGCTGCGGCTGCGGCGGCGGCGGCTGCGTCAGCGGCGTGATGGTGGCCGGCCGCTGGGGGGAACGCGCGCCCGCGCTCACGTGCCCGCTGTTCACCACGCTGAGGGTCGCTAGGGACTCGCGGGCCGTTGATGACGACACCTGCATACAACAGCTTCGGTAAAAATAAAGTATGGAAAGATTCAGTGCTTAATTTTATTTTTAAAAATAGAAAAAATAATAGAAAACGTTTATTCGCATTTCGCAAATTACAAAAACAAAAATCAAAATCATTGAAATTCATTTTTTTTTCAGCAATTATTAATTATTTTGAATTATTTTTCTACTAGTGTTTACTCGCGACTTTCGCCTGGACCCTGGGCTGGGGCTAAGACGACAGTAAATATTTTATTAAACTCATTTTTCTTTATTCCTGGGACAAAAGAGGAGAATTGATTTAGTTTTTACTACAATTTGACTATGCTCCCCCTGGCTATAGAATTTGACCATATAACCTCCTGGCTATAGAATTTGACCATGTGACCCCCTGGCTACAGAATTTGATCATTCGCACCTGTAGAATGAAACCGACACAATTCGAAATATTCACATTACTAAAAAATAACTTAGTGTAAAACAAAACATTAATTTGACCATATGACCCCCTCTGGCTAAAGAATTTGAGCTGCAAAAACTGGATTCACCCTTTTTTCCTCTTGAAGTATGAGGTTACCTTGGGCGGCGGTTTGGGCTGGGGCGGCGTCGGCTGGCTGTTCTTGAGTAAGCTGATCTCTATCATGTTGAGGACCACGTCTCGCACCGACAGCGCCGAGCAGCCCGCAGGCCCGTTGCGGAGCAGCGCGGCCGACGGCGTGGGCGCCGCCGCCGTCGCGCCCGTAGCCGGGACCTGCTGCAACAAAACAATACTAGGTATAGAAACTGAACATTGACAAGTTTGTGCATGACATTCTGTAGAACCCTGTTGGAGTCAACATTTGCCGCACTTATTTAAAAAAAAACTTGATAAGAGGCTCCCTGCGACAGGGTTCTACAGTGTTAGGGTTTCCCGCAAGCGGATTCGGCAATAGCCGATAGAAAAATGCTTTATGTCTACGCAATAAGAGCGAAAAAGACGTCAACGTGTCGGCAGGCGATGGCCGAGCCGATCCGAGCCGAACTATGCCTTTTTAGCTGTTATTGCGCGGACGGAAAGGTTAGGCGTCGATAAATGTGGAGAGACCCTTAAATACGAACTCGTCAAGGTGTTTGTGGTATGCAAATTTTGTCACCGCAAGAAACCACCACAAATGCACCAGTTTCTAAATAAAGAAATCATCAAAATCGTTTCACCTAGAAAAAAGTTAGGAGGTAACGCATATTTAAAAAAACCAAGTCGAATTCATAACCTCCTACTTTTATGAAGTCGGTTAACCTGTCCTCTCCCAGAGGCACAAATTTGTGCCCAAATTCCTTTGATCCTGTTATCCTGCGAGATGACAGATTAAATGTATAGTATTTTAATCAGAGATAGTGCAGCTAAATATCAAGCCAATCCAGTCACTAGATGAAATGAAATTGGGCTTGCATTGGATTTTGCAGGTGGTAGGACCTTGTGCAAGGTCCGCCAGGATTGCTACCACCATCTTGCTCGCTAATCCTGTCGTGAAGCAGCAGTGCTTGCACTGTTGTGTTTCGGCGTGGAGAGTAAGACAGCCGGTGAAATTACTGGCACTTGAGGTATCACATCTTAGGCCTCTAGGTTGGCAACGCATCTGCAATCCCCCTGGTGTTGCAGGTGTCTATGGACGGTGGTGATCTTTTACCATCAGGAGACCCACTTGCTCGTTTTCCATCCAGTGAAATAAAAAAAATGCAAATTAAAAAAAAAATACCTTAGCGCTCGGCGCCTCGTTCTCTTCATCAGCAGTCTCCGTCGCGGACGAATCATACTCGTCCCTCCTCTGATGCCTCGGCGGCGCCGGCTCGGGCGGCGGCGGAGGCCTAGGGCTCTCCGCGCTTGCCGTATCCGTGTCCCCAGAACTAAGCACACTGTCATCACTGTCACTTCCTTTCGGCGGCGGCCGCTCCGCCACTAAACTGTCCAATTGCAGCTTTTTTCTATACGTGAAGTAGAACGCTTTGAAACTGGCGGGGCTTTTGCCGCTGCCGGCGGCCATTTTGTCCCAGGAGGAGCCGTGATCGCGGAGGAGGGTTCGGAAGCGTGAGGCTTCTTCTTCTGTCGGGTCCGGAGTCGGGCCGGGCTCGCCGACTGTCTCCAACCATCGGGTTATCCGCTTGAAGCAGCCGAGACAGCACTTGCTGAGATCGCTTGGTATGTCTAAGTGTGAAATGAGATGATCATTGGTAAGTTTAATTAATCTCCTGGGGCCTATATAAATGTTTTTAAGAAAATTGTCGCAGCAATTTGAATCTAATTGTTTCGGGAATAAAGTCAAACTGTTGTGGTGTAAAACAATAGATAAACAAAATAATTTTTCTTTGTTACGTAGTCATAGGTCCGTATCTTGTTTTACTGGTAACAAGTAATGATTGAATTAAAAAAATTGAGATAATTATAATTGTTGTGCTGTTGATGCCCCAAATAAATAATAAAGCGAAATGTCTAATAGTTATTTATGTGGCTGGTGCATAATGAGAGGCATTAAAGTACGATTGTGGTTTTATGAAACGAGCCGAAGGCGAGTTTCATAAGATCACACGAGTGTTTTAATGCCTAATTATGTATAGCCGCATACATAACTTTATCTACATGCATATATCATAAGTTTTCTATAATATGTTCAGATATGGCCTGTATTTTGACTTTGACATTGACTTTGACTTTGACTTGACTTTAACTTTGAATAATAATTATTATCTACATGCATGCCATAAGTTTTCTACAATATGTACAGATATGCATTGTTAAAAAAAGTATTACCGATACTTTAATGTAAACATTAAGATGCACCCGCAGATACCAGGTTTCTTAATAAAGGCCATTTTGATAGTCGCTTCTGAACATATAATAGGGAAGTTATGATATGCATGTAGATAAACCATATTTTGCACCCGTCCGTTATAAAAATAAGATCATTGTTCCCTTGTACATTCTAATGCACATTTGGGCCTCACGAAGTTAAACTAAGATTGAATGTATCTTGCACGTTCTAATAGGTCGTGTAAGGGGATCTAGGGGGTTATTTACTTATATAATCGTATGGCGTAAAACATTAAACAATTACACTAAAGAAATAAACTACAAACTAGCTATAAATCCACATTCAGGGTCCCAAGCCACGAGATTGTGATAAATAGAGGGTTAGTTGCACTTAAAGGAAATCCAAGATATCCCACTTACTAATAACAGGGTGCTTTTAAAATGCAATACTCACGACACTCATCCATAAGGGGCTTCTTCATGTCGAGAGTGAGATCGTGCCACTTGGGCGGCAGGTGGCGCAGCCGTTTCGCTCGCACCTTGGGCACGGGACAGGTCGGTACTGGACACCATGTGTACCTGTAATTAAAGTATATACGGTGTTACAACAATACCCGTAAAGCGGAAAGAGGGTTAAGTGGTCCATTATAAAGAGTATCTAGCCAAAAAAAAAAAGTATGTAAACCTATTTTCGGTCAAATTAAAAACTAATCTACGCAGAATGTTTATGTACATTTTTATGTAATATTCGTGGAACGACAAAGAGTTTTAAAAATAGGTTTGACATGACAGCTTATTAGGGTTGGCAATATTTTCGCTTTAACAATTATTTTATTTTTACGTGTTATTCTGTTGATCCCCGCGGGGGTTGCGGATACCTCTTAAGGGGGTGGCAGTAACTTTGAAATTACTAAATAATGTCACTGTTATTGGGTAAGATTGATTATTCAATGTTTGTATTGTCAACGTAAGATAAATAAATACAAAACACTAAGTGGAGGTACTTAAGCAGGGAGTCGCCAAATATTTTTCAAACCGCGGGGTCGCAGTAATAAAAGTTCGAAAAGCATTGATTTAGGCTATATCAAGCACTTATGAACATCCTGTCCGCAGCGCCATGTAAGGATTGAAACTCAGATTCCGCCATGATCTCTTTATGGCTGTCTCTTTCTTACATACTAAAAACCTATTTCTATCACTCTCATACATCCCTCAATCTCAACTACCTTGCATTTCGCTCATTCGTCAGTATTTTCTCTCATTCTGTCTCTTTCACTCATTACGTTTCGTTCCACCTTACATAAGAATCTAGTGGTGGCTCGCAAAAGAAACCTGTAAAGTAAAGGCTGTAACTCACCGGGAGCTGACGCACCTTGTGTGGCAGGGGTCGCAGACGCGGCCCCCGACGGCGTCCTCGCGCAGCCCGTAGGCCGGCGCGCGCGCCGCCGACACCCAGCGCTTGGCGTCCGGCGCGGAGCACACGACGCACGCCGCTGTCCCCGCCCGCCCCCGCCGGCCCCGCCCCGCCCCCGCCGCCCCCGGCGTCACCGGCGTGCCGATGCGCTCTATCACAGCTGCGGACAATCGAAACATACATAACTTAATGATATAATAATAATAAATTTATTTGGTTCAACAAATAAATATAAAAAAAAATGCGATGGTAGGTAACGAATAATAATATTGTAAAAAAAGTTGTATTTAAGTAGTAGATAATCCTAAGAACCTATAGGTATTGATATAAATCTTGTAAGCCCACATCACTCGGTTCACAGCAAAGTCATTTTCGATCGAGCAGCAAAAACGTAACGGCAATACATACTACAAGCGTAATCCGCTCACTGGGATAGACAGCGCATACAATATTCAGCCCCACGTTGGGCGCCAATTTGCATTACCTACATGTAACAATAGATTCGTCTGTCAAGAACCCAGCTCTTTAATAATATTTGACATGTTAATGTGAAGTCAGCCTAATCTATTAGAAAGTAATTGTGATTCACCCTCTGTTAAATTCCTGTTAATCATAGTAAATATCTCTAACATTTAATAAGACGGCATAACAGATGTATGTCCCATAAAATAACGGGAACTTAAATTGTCCCTTAATCTATCATGACCAGTCAGTAGAAAAAATAGCGATAAAAGTAACCAA
>NC_133480.1:1470505-1586464 GCF_025370935.1 Choristoneura fumiferana
AGCGCCGCGCAAACAGCGACATCTTGCGGATTAAACGGGAGTGTGCGATAATTTAGCAATTACGTGGAACTGTGTGTGGGTTTGTGCGGATTCCCTCATGCAGCGTGTTTGATTTGTTACACGGTGTTCTGATAGGTAACGATTGAGTTCCAGCCAAATTGAATAGGCAATATGCATGGAGCACAAGATTGATCTTAGAAAATTTAAATATGTATATGGGCAAAAATCTATTGAATACGTATTTTTTCTTTTTGTTTGTCAATCAAGTGTGTGTGTATGTGTTATATATTTATTGTATATAGTTAGGTATTTGAGGTTTACATATGCATTTATTCAAATGTTTTGCTCTATTTGTCGATCCTTGTTTTTTGATTGCTCCTCTACCACTCAAAGGTTGACTTAATACTTTACTTTTATTTATGTAACCTTTTTGTTTTTCCTTTTTGTACAATAAAGAGTATAAACAAACAAACAAACCAACAAGCACTGACGTCAAAGTTTGGGAGTAGGGCCCGTGACGTCACAGACATGATAACAATTTAGGCGTCGCACAGAGTGACATCATGCGGAATAATTAACTGGTTATACTTTCATAATATTTTACCTAAAGGGCCCCATACACGGTACGATTCGTCTGTACGATCGATCTGATGAAATCGTGATTCTTATGAGCCATACACTGTCGATTCATCGTTACGATATTCATGATTGCATGGGATTTTGATGCGATCTCCGACATCGTCTTCGATGAAATAAATCGTTAACGATCTTGACATACGCTATCGATTCGTCGTTTCGATCGGTCTGAAGCGACGGATCGTACAGACAAATCGTACCGTGTATGGGGCCCTTAATTGACAAAAGAAAAACTATGAGTCCGATATTTCTAATATAAAGACGGATTAATTAAATTGTTTTTAGGACATTAGCTTAACTCTTATTCTTCAGCACACTAATAACATATCCACTTCTTTTAACCCTTAATAAGGCCCCATTTATTGGAGCATACTACCACAGAATAAAAAGCAGCTATCGAATACATACCTGACAAAGAATATTTTTAAAGCTAGTCGTATTTTTAATAATTACAATGGAAATTGTAACGTATTACCAAATTAATAAGGTTCAGTTTCCAACTCAATGCAAGTGGTCGCTAAATCGCCTCTACCTTATTAAGGGTTGATACACGTACCATTGACGCAAGCAACTTCAATTAACACTTAAACGCCCGTACAAAGCAACTGTTAATTGTCCAAATGGCCGGACTGATTTACAATTCCGTGTACGGCGCGCGGGATTACCGTGTCCGGATTACGGGATGCGGGATAAACGGGGAATTTTTAACGGGCATTTTTGGTCGGGGAATAATATTGCAGAGTGCCGTTTACGTAGACGATACGTGAGAATTAGGTTTAGCTAAATGTCAACGGATCTTAGAATTAGAATACTTACTTATAATTATATTTTTTTGCATTTTGTGATATATGTAAATCTTATGGGAAATAAATACTTATCTTAAACCATAAACCACAATTAAAATCCCCGTTTTCTTTTTTGAAATAGTTTAAATGTACGGTTTAACTAATAAAATTTATCGTTGATGAATCAGCCAAATCTTTCATATTTCAGATGATATGTACTGATTTATCAAAAAAAAAAACCCCACCAGTGTATTCATAAAGCCAATATATTGACAAAACGGGCCGCGGGGGGAAATCAGGCAAATAAAAGTCGATTGTTGTCTATGCCGCGATTAAAAACGCGGGGACGAGCGCGGGACGACAGGCTCCCAGGGGACACGCATGCGGGACGGAACCAAGAATAAATCAAGCCACCTAAGGCCCAACGTGCTAAATTTAGGACATACGTCAAAGCAAATATAAATTTTCCAGTTTTCCGTCAGGATCAGATCAGGATCCTCAAAGGACGATACTAGCTGTTGTCTGTGACTTTGTCCGTGAAAAATTCGTTTAACGCGCGCCTGTGGCGCTATTTTTCCGATATAAATTGTCCTATGTCCTTCTAAGGGTCTCTGACTATCACCATACCATTTCATCACGACCGATTGCGTACTTCAAGCGTGAAAGGTCTGGAAAATCGAACTGTTAGTATGTTCTCGAGTCGAATCTATAACAAAATCGAGCATTTATTATTTAAAAAGCCACATTTTAAAGAAAGAAATAAAGAAAGAAAATATCTATTTGCGAACAGTACCTACAACAATAAAAACAATACAAGATAAAATACAATACAGCACTGATTATAAAAAAGAGTAAAATAAAAAATTAACTTTACAAGTAGTCCGTCCTGCGGCAAAACATTTAACTTGCATCTAACTTGTTACCGAGACTAAGGGGCTGTTTCAGCACCCATTGATTAATTTTAACCGACGGATAAATGTGATGGCGTCTCCGTCTATTCGAACAAAACAAACAGAGACGGCATCCCATTTATCCGTCAGTTAAAATTAATCAATGGGTGGTGAAACAGGGGGTAAATCTTAGTTAAATACTGCATAACACCGTCCAATTTCGGAACGAGGCCCACACTTCCCTTGGGACAGTGCTCCTGTTTTTTTGGAACGGTTAAATAAGTCGTCCTACGCAAAGAATCGCGACACAGTTTGAATATTTAACTAGACCAGGGTTTCTCAAACTTATGGCTCCACGTGCCCCTGTTAAAGTTTCTAGACGATAGCGAACCCCTACCTCCCCCCCCCCCCTCCAAAGAAAGTAATAAAATTGACTGTTGGAGAAAGTAAGGTTATTTTTATTTCAATCATCATCATAATATAATGTATATTATTTATTTCAATAAAAGGTAACAAATATAGGTAAGAATCATCTTGCCAACGAAAATACAAACTGAAACAAACAACAACAAATAACAAACAAATAAGGAACAAATTTGGAGTTGAAATAAAAAATACAAAAAGACTCCAAAAACCAATCTTAATCATCTTGCTAGTCTTGCAGCCTGGTGGTTTTTGGAGTCACGTAAACCTTGTCGCGAACCCCCTACCGTCGAATAGCGAACCCCTAGGGGTTCGCGTACCCCACTTTGAGTAACCCTGAACTAGACTGTCAAGCTTTACGGCTTGATGGTATTGCAGATATTTTTCATCACGAACAACAGACTTTTTTTTAAGATTTTATTTGTTGCATAAATCATCTCATGGATCTCTATGTGAGGAGTGGGGATCGGTGAGGTGGTCAAGGTACCTATTGTTGTTCGACACTTTATATTAATTTTCTACTACAACTAACATAGTATGTAAGCTAATTTTTTGTCACTAACTAACAACATATGGAACCTGTTTTCCAAATTAAATGTTTTTTTTTAATTTATTTATTATAAAGAATTTTTGGTGGTGTTTTTACTCTTTATAAATAAGTTACTTTGACATGTACTCAATTTTGAATTTCATACTTTCTCGAGATAAAATTTCTACATTAATCTGGGGTAGTGTAGCTTTCCATAAGTGAAAAAAAAACAATTACTGACATTTATTACCCCTATAACAAATAAGTTTCCAATCCGCACTTGGTTAGCGTGGGAAGTATGGCCCAAGCCCTCTCATTTTGAGAGGAGACCTGTGCTCAGCAGCGGGACATATATATAGGCTGGCGTGATGATGATAACATACACAATTAAGTTTACCTCTTTATTATACAAGTTGTTTTTAACATACAAGTAAATGTGGCGATGAGTCCTAAATTTTCGTAGGAATTGTCATACAAATAGTAAAACACTTGGTCATCTATATCTACAAATATGTCCACAAATCATTACCTATTAATCCCACAATCCATAGTTAAACCACACTAACAACGAACGATCACAAGACTCGGGCCACGAGGGACGCACTAAGTGAATTAAGTGTTTGCAGACCCTCCAAGCTATTTATCTTTTGTTGGAATACATTAAGTTGGAATTTTAAAAAATGTATAGCGTAAATTGTGAGCGCTGCCGAGTTTAAGTGAGTTTGTAAGATGGTAATTGGCAAGAGCAGAATGTCCTTTGACTGTTTTTTTATGTCTTTACGTAAAAATGGCAACGATTTGACCGACCGGATGGCCAAGTGGTTAGAGAACCTGACTACGAAGCTTAAGGTCCCGGGTTCGAATCCCGGCCGGGGCAGATATTTGTATGAATAATACGAATGTTTGTTCTCGGGTCTTGGATGTTTAATATGTATTTAAGTATGTATTTATCTATATAAGTATGTTTATCCGTTGCCTAGTGTCCATAGTACAAGCTTTGCTTAGTTTGGGACTAGGTCAATTGGTGTCAAGTGTCCCAAGACATTTATTTTTATTTTATTTTTTATTTTATTTAAATGAACCATATTTTAGTTTTAAGGAGTCCTCCGCAAAGTAAAGCCAAAAACCGTTAATTGAATAAACTTACTAAAAATTAAACTTACTTACTTAAAATTAGCTAATTTTTTAACATCCTAATTTCATAAATAATATTATGAAAGAAAAAAATCTTGTTCGCAAAATTCGTCACACTAGCCGTTGAAATTTTGCTATTTTAAGTATAGTTATTCCGTAGGAATATTAGGATAAAAAGTTTCCAGCAATCCATCCAGCTTTAGCGTGAAGGAGTAACAAACACAGGCACACATTCACAACTTTCGCGTTTATATTACAATACAATACAATACATATATTATTTATATTAGTAAGATTATGTAGCGTCAATTTGTTTCAGTTATCAATTTGAACATTTTTACGGATGACCTCTCACTTGGTACCGATGCCACTTTTGCGATGCTAAGTGGAGGACCGTTTTTGGTATCCCGTCGTGTCACCCAGTAACTTAGTTTTAGTGCTAGTTTTAGTCTTATATATTTTATTATTGTAGGTAGTGGTACTTATGGAGCCAAAATATATCTCTCTTTCTTTCTTTCTTTGGACGTCTACAGCAGATTTGCTAACCGCCTATTTTCCCAGGACACGTCCTGCTTTTTGGGGTGACCTGGGGCGTCCTGAATAGTTTTTAAAAAGCATCCGGGTTTTAATGTTCATGCTGCACAGTTTTAAAACGAATAGTTCTAATTTTTCCAATTTCAAATCTTTACCGAAATTATAGTTGACAACCCTAGCTACAGCCAAAATGACTATGTTGATCCGAACGCGTATAAAAGCGGCGGCAGCGTCGCGGCCCTCGCAGTCCGCTGACGGCTGCGGTGGCGGCATGTTGTCCCTCTACCGCGCCTGGTTGGGCCCGAGCCCGTGCGTGGCGCGCCCGGCGCCCCCCCCGGGCGCCCACCGCCCCGTCCCGCGAAGAGCCAGAGCCCCATCACCGACAACCCCACCACCAGCGTCCCCATCATCAACAACATCCAGCGAGCTGGACGTCGAACGCATCGAGCCACAAGAGGAAACTAAGAGGCAATCCAGCACAGTCCTCGACATAGCGTCCTGCGACGGTCCTGTTCGATTCAGCCGCGTACTGAACACCGCATGGAGAGAAACATCCCCTGAACGCAGCTGGCCCTGCCGCCATAGAAAAACTCGCACCACAATACAGTACTACCCCTGCAAAACCTGCGGGTCTAAGTTTCCGTCGTACTACTTCGTCCACAAGCACAGGAGGAGGTGTCACGCGGAAGAAGAGAACGCGATCAACTTGTCAAGCGAGCCGGAACCTTCTACTTCCTCTGTAGTTAACTAAAAACACCCATTATGCGAGATTTCGCAATGACATGTGGTGTTTCCGATTTTTTTTTACAATAGAGATAACTCGATGCCATTGAGAAATGGCCAAGACGAAGAAATGAAGACTACATGAAAAGTAACGACTGCGTTAGTGAAAGTTCTGTGGGTTTCCACGCCGGTTTTCGCCACTTGGATACATAGTGCATCGTCAACATAACGTAGTAGTTTTAGTAAAGTATTTCCAGAGAATCGTAGTGAGTTAATTGAAGACATATCAGTATTCGCGTGTGATGATACGAGCTTATTTTACAACTGTAGGTTAGATTATTTTATTGTGACTGTTGAAATATACGTTTAAATGATATGACGTTGTTTTTATTATCTTTAATAATCTGAAGATTTAAAAGGAAACAAAAATCACCAGAACAAAGGTTCTTGATACTTTTGACTTCAATTCTCGAAATGTCTGCCGATAGTCAGTTTAGTCGGCTAAACCATAAACAAAAGTTGAAAGCAGAATACATTCATCTCATTTAAATAAGTGGTGTACACGCTATCAATACTAAATCAGACGTCCTTAATACACCGTGTTATTTTTGATTTTCGTTAATTTTAAGGGAAAACTCAAGTTAATTTCTCCAAGACACTATTGGGTTAACTCTTACTGTTTAAAAGATAACCAAAAATTAAGGTAGTTAATGGATTACGCGCAGTAAAACAGTGTAGATTCTTAAGATATGACATTTTTTAAAAGTCCGTAACTGTGTTTCTAACACACATATATTTAACAAAAGAAAGTTAACACAGAAAATTTTTGATGTGCCTCTTATGTTTGACGTCAATGTCATTCGTCAAGTTCGTAAATTTTACAATTTAATTTTTACAAACGACGCAATGTTATTTTAAATGTGAAAAAAAAAGTTTTTTTTTAATTGACCAAAAAGTTAATTACCAAGTAGTTTCTATCAATGAACTAAACCATCTGTCTAAGTTAACAGAAACCAAGAAAAACACGGTGTATAGTTATGTCAATTCTTTGTCACCTTTTACACATTTTTCTAAGTTTTAATTATAACGTCGTGTGGTGGTTATTAGGACCAATAGTGCTGGATAAACGAACGTTTTCAACAAGTAATTAAGGTTTCGTTTGCTTTAGTGTAATTAATACTTCAACAGGATTAATAAACGAATCTTCAAACGAATTCAAACTAATTAAATACGCCCCGCCAACGAAATATTGAGGTAAAAGGTATTAGCAAACTTTCATTGGTTTATGAATTTAAATTAACTAACTATCAAGTTAGTGGACAAATTGGACGAATTTGTAGACGTAGAGAAGTTCCAAGTGTATAATTAATAAATATCACTGGTTACGCTTTAGTTAGAAACTACGGAGTGTTTTGATTAAAAATTCAGTCTCCGCTGAACTTTGTACGTTTTTATTGCTGGTAGAAAAGAAAGCTGGGGCGGCAAGCAGCGAGCTTCTTCGCAGCTATTACATATTCAAGATGTAAATACCCTCACCAACTTAGAAAAAGTTGAACTCAAATTCAATATCTCAAAAACGGTCCAACCGATTTTAATGGAATATAACCGCCGCAAGGAAACCCGCTGTCATGTAAAAAAAAACGTATCGAAATCGGTCTATCTGTTTGAGAGCTACAATGCCACACTTTTTGCGTCAGGGTTTAAAAACGAGTAAAAGTGAGCGGTACATTGACACTTCGCGACCCTTAACAACTCTAATGGTCACAGCACTCACTGTCCGAGGTGCCATATTATCAGTGTTCTCCGTTTTTTTTAACCGACTTCAAAAAAGGAGGAGGTTATCAATTCGGTTGTATTTTTTTATTACCTCAGAACTCCGTCATTTATGAACCGATTTGTTTTTTTTTTGCGTTCCTCTAGGAATATCTTCAATTAGGTCCCATAAGCACCAAGTCAGGACCTGATGATTGGATCTTAAGGAAATCGAGGGAACTCTTCAAATGTTGTAGGGACGACTATAGTAAATTGGATATATTCGGTAGTAACTCGTACATTTGCTCTTAAAAATCATCATTTGGTGAAGTGGAACTGATGATGAAGACTACAGTTGACCATCGGAGTTACTACTAAATAATAAGTATTTCACGGGTTGAATTTTAATTACTTTGACACAGCTGCTAAGCAATTTATGCTCCTCGTAATGCATATGGTAAAACGGGTGGTGAAGCACCAGGACTCCTCAATAATGAACGTCTCTGCATCGGAAAAAGCAATCTTTCGTAAAAGGTGACGAGCAGTTGATATTAAACTATTGTATCTTAGATTATTTACAATAAAAAGCCGAAAAAAATATATAAAAAAAAGTGATTGAAGCCCAAACAGTGCGTAAGTGAGGTAGATAGGTCCACTCCTGCTGGCTCGTTCTGAGGCACCGACCGACTTCAGACAGGTAGAAAATTATTTTCATGGTTTTTTGTAGTCGGTTCAATTTTTTGTTATAAAAGTACCTTTACCTTTACCTTTATATAAGTACAGAGTACAGACGTCGTCGTGCCTATGTAGATTCAAGAACGCGTATTTTGTACGGCGTGGCCGCCGTGTGCCAGTAGTTAAACGAAGCGTTTCTATTGGTTCACGAAAAACACATTTCTCGCAACACATCCTCGCACATCTCTGGTGGAAACAGAGCCCCGAGTATTGTAATAGTTATTATAGTTCTTAATCACAGGGTTTCTTTGAAAATCATACGCTTTCAAAAATGAGTATCGTATAAAGTCTTTGACCAGTGTGTGTTGCCAGAAATGACATACGGATCTGAGACGTGGGCGCTAACGATGGGCCTCATGAGGTAGCTCAAAGTCACTCAGAGGGCTATGGAGAGGGCTATGCTCGGGGTTTCTCTGCGGCATAGATCAGAAATGAAGAACTAAGGTTACCGACATAGCCCGAAAAAATAGGAAACTCAAGTGGTAGTGGGAGGGGCATATTGCTCGCAGGACTGATGGCCGAGGGGTCAGAAGGTTCTCGAATGGCGTCCGCGGACCGGGAGACGAGCTGTCGGTAGGCCTCCAACAAGATGGAGCGACGGCCTGGTTATGATCGCGGGATCGCGGTGGATGCGGAAAGCACAAGACCGGTCTGAGTGGAGAGCCTTGGGGGAGGCCTATGCCCAGCAGTGGACGTCTTTCGGCTGATATGATATGATAGATAGATAACAAACTTTGTTCACAAAAATGCCATGACAATAGTACGAAAACAAACAATCCAGGTTGTAAGTTGTAACATATAAAAGTTGTCGAAAAGGCGCCGACTCAGCATGTGCTGCAACATTGATGTCGATAGAGTAACTTACGACGATAGGCATTGATGATAGAGTAACTTACCAGTCTCGGGCGTGGGCGGCGGCTGAGTGGGCGTGGGCGGCTGTGCGGGCTGCGGCGTGGGCGGCGCGCTGCCCACCGCTGGGGCGGGCGAGGCCGGCAGGGGGGTGCCCGGCGCGCCCGCAGGCGGCGACGGGACCGGCGTCGGCGTCGTCGCCGGCGGCGTCGATGATGATGTCTGTTGATTTTCGATTGTTTTATTAACCCCCGACGCAAAAAGAGGGGTGTTATAAGTTTGACCGCTACGCGTCTGTGTCTGTCTATGGCACCGTAGCTCTTAAACGGGTGTACCGATTTGAATGCGATTTTTCTTGGTTGTTAGACATGTTTCATCAAAATCGGTTCAGCCGTTTTTGATATATTGAAGTTTGAAATGACAAAGTCGGGGTTTTCCAACTTTTTGTTGGTTAGGTTATAAAGGTCCCTTTGGGATAATCGGGTTATATACTAAGCAATTAACTGCTACGGCTTCTGCGCTTGTGCAGATATGTTTATCCTTTACTAAAAAAAAACTGTCAAATTTCATGGCTCTAAACCCAGCGGTTCAGATTTCAAGATTATATCCCAATCCCGTTGCAATATTAAGATAAAAAAGAAGCCTATGTATTATTCCAAATATCCAGCTACCTAAACTCCAATTCAATAGAATAGACACTTCCAGCCTACTAATATAAACACCGGGCTGCTTAAGGCTTTGTGATGTGACTATTATTCTTTTTTGATTCCTTTTAGATGATAATTGCAACAACATGTCCCATATATAATCAAGTGTGCCCACGATAGGGTGTCTTAAATACGTAGAAAATTGACAGATTCTATTGAATTGTACTTTACGTATCAAATTTGTGTGAAGGTGCAACAAACATACACACATAATCACAACCCTCCGCACTTATAACATCAGTAGGACCCGAAAACCTTGCCAATAGCACATGAGTGAAACACATGGCTGCATGGACCATTCCCTTTTGCACCAACGAATAAAACTCACGGTCACAGTCTGATCTGCGGTCGGTTCGGGCGGGTCCGGCGCGGGGCTGCCCGGCGGCACGGCGCCGCCGGCGGTGGCGGGCGCGGGGCGGGCGGCGCGGACGACGCCGGCGGCGGCGACGGCGGCAGCGGCGGCGTGCGCGACAGCTCCACGCTGCGGAAATAACACAAACATTAACACTAGTCGTTCATTCATTGTGTCGTTCATTGTGGCGTTCTAAGGGGAGGCTTTTGTCCAGCAGTGGACGTCTTCGGGCTGATGATGATGATGATGATGATTAACACTAGTACGAACAGTTGATTGACAATAGCTAGCTACTTGAGTAGTTGGTACTCATGGGCAGCGGTGATCATTCCCCATCAGTTGACCCGCTTGCACGTTTTCCTCCCTCTCATAACAACGAAAAAAAAAACTACATATCGCCAAATGAAATTTCATACAATTTACTACTACAATATCTCAAACTCAAACTCATATAAAGAGTGACGAAGTATATCAAATTTCATATAAAAAGTGGTTCAGCAGTTAAGCCATGGAGAGTGCAGACGTGAACTTGCCTTCGAAATCCAAAAGCTTAATGGTTACTTGACCTGAAATGTATATTTCAGAACTAAATTATTGTTATTATTATTTTAAAATTTATGACGGTGGAAGCATTCTACACTTCCACTGAACGTAGATATAGTTAGTGTTTAGTATTTTAACTAAGGGACCCCATACATCCCTGTATTTCTTTTATTATTATTTTTTGTATTTTTTTTCTTTAATTGTATAATATCGTTTTTAAGTATTTTATTTGTAATTATATTTTTATGAAAAAATGACTTTCTGCCAAGTTTCTTGCGGCGCATTCTTCTTGGCAATGATGGTCTTTCCGAAAGCGCTGGTAGTTTAAAAAATGACGTGTAAAAGTGCCCATTGCGGCCTATTTACTGAAAAAATCATTTGAATTTTGAATTTGAATTTGAGTGAACAGACGGCTATAGTTTCTTTCGCTATGTTACTCGCCCCAGTTTCATACAGGTAAAATTGACAAAATATAGAGACCATTTCTCAAAAAATACGCGAAACCGAGGCGCGTCGCTAGCATGTGTATCATATAAATACACCTTCCATGAAAAATCTAACTGCTGGTTAATTCATTTAAATCTGTCGCTTAGTTTAAAAGATCTAAACGTACAGAAGCCGGGAAGTGACTTTTTTTTCTTTTTTTTTTATTATTCGACTGGATGGCAAACGAGCAAGTGGGTCTCCTGATGGTAAGAGATCACCACCGCCCATAGACAACTGCAACACCAGGGTATTGCAGATGCGTTGCCGACCTAGAGGCCTAAGATGGAATACCTCAAGTGCCAGTTATTTCACCGGCTGTCTTACTCTCCACGCCGAAACACAACAGTGCAAGCACTGCTGCTTCACGGCAGGATTAACGAGCAAGATGGTGGTAGCAATCCGGGTGGACCTTGCACAAGGTCCTACCACCTGCAAAACTAGTGCTGACTATATCTAACTAATCTACATACCAAATTCCATCCATCCAACCATAAAATTTCGTATTTGTAATATAACATTAGTACAATATATAAACGGCTTGTATATAAAGCTGTATATTGAAATGATACACAGGATACCAGTACCTATCTAAAATGGAACACGGTCGCAACATAACGCAACATAACGTGAAATAAGAACAAACATAGGTACGCTCAAACGTTCCCCTTCCGACTTGTTTAGATTTTTACGCAAACACCGCTCCCATCTTTCTAATTGCATTAATTAAATCAATCGCTGCCGTACAGACAAACAGACAAGGTTTTTTTAGATGGCAGATTAATTGGCGTGCAGTGTGCTTCCTTTTACGAACTTTCTGCGCTTATATTGGGAAAATATTTGTGGGATTTTGTGAATTTCAAGTTTTGTTTAGATCCGCCGCGCACCCAAAGCTCCGTACTAAAAGAACAAACTGACTAGGTTTAAGCATCTACAATATCCAGCAAACTTTGACGGTTTTGTGACAGGCTAGTTCGCGCGTGACGTCCGTTTGACAATTGACACTTCGGTCACGTTTGTGACTAGTTTTAAATAAATGAGCCAATCACAAGCTAGACTGTAACGTCAAACGGAGATACTAACGCCATCTAGCGAATTCTGCCGAGAAACCCTCATAGCGGGGTTCAATTCCCATCTGCCTACCGACCCCTAAATATCACCCTGTGGATTAATTTGATTGGCGGGCCGTTCGCCGTGTAATCGCTGTCTGTGTTAATTGGTAGATTTTAATGATGTTCAAATACCGCGGCGGCGATTGGTGGAGGGAGGCGGTTGTTTTTGGGTTGCTTTTTAAAAAAAAGAATTAAAAACTTGCTTTTCAGTTTCTAAGTAGCTAGCTATTCTACGTTTTTTTTGTGATAGGGAGGGAAACGAAAAATGCTCAAAATTGGTGTGACTGTATGGATGGCCACTGATGAGTCGATTGTGAATTGTTGTTGATCCATGTATGTAGCACTGTCTGAGTACAGTCGACCAATTTGATTCCTAGGCCACCATGGAACCTTAACATTATCATCCTACCTACATGCGAAAGTTTGTGTGTGTGTGTGTGTATGTGTGTATGTATGTTTGTTACTCTTTCACGCTAAAACGGCTGGACGCATTTGGATGAAATTTGATATGTAGATAGCTGGACGTCTAGAATAACACATAGGCTACTTTTTATCCCGATATTCCCAAGGGATAGGGATAAAATCTCGAAATAACAACCGCTGGGCTAAGAGTCATGAAATTTGACATGATTGTTTTTAATGTAACGTCAATGAAAACCACGATTTAATTTTGGAAAAAAATCCCGAAATTTCAATTCAGCTGCTGGATCTAATGTTTTAACGTGTGCGAAGCCGGGGGTAAACACTAGTAGTAAATAATTTCAATTCTCTGGAACAATTTTTATCGAATGACATAACGTCGTTACGACAAGACCAGGTTCTGTGGAGGCCTAGGAATCAAATTACCTGTACCTAAGCAGGTCACAACCCTGAATCGGATCGAACTAACCCAACAAAGGCCCCGCGGGGGGCCCGAAAGGGGTAATTAAAAGAGTGCTGGATTGCGCTAATTATGTTTACAATGCGAGAGTTTGCCCGCCCCCTCTCCCCACGGTTAATCATTCATTTAGGGCGGCTTAACTACGCGCTAGCTGTTATGCCGCGGCTCTGTCCGCGTTAGTACAACAATTTACACCAATAATATTATACCAGCAAAGGACTGGGTTACAACGCCAAAACGGGAGTTCAACAGTGGGACACTATATATAGGCTATTAAAAATATATGTGCACTAGAGTTTACCCGTGGCTTGATAGTCGTAAACTATTCGATCTGGTAGTTACAATTGATATTCCGGAATTGTACAAAATTCCCCTGGGAATTCGAAAATATTATATCGTGGTTTTCATTGAGGTGGTGTTAAGAACAACCTGTCCAAAATTTCATGACTCTAAGCCCAGCGGTTGTTATTTCGAGATTTTATCCCTATCCCGTGGGGATATTGGAATAAAAAGTAGCCCATGTTTTAATCTAGGTTATAAACTAACTTTTTGCCAAATTTAATCCAAATCCGTTCAGACGTTTCTGTTTGAAGAAGTAACAAACATACTCACTCCCTCACAAACTTATAGTATTCGTAGGATTACCTCAGAGTTGGGAGCCAAAACTAAGCAAAGCTTGTTATATGGGCGCTACCTAAAGGACGGATAAATATGTACTGAAATATTGTTAAACATTTATAATACAACATTGAAAATAAAGACACCGTATTTTGGAAAGTTCTAACATATTTTAAGTATTATTGTTATGTCCTATTACGGTTTGAAAGATACAATACAAGCTATACGACAGACGAACAGATAGACTGACGGTTATATTATTACTTAACAAGTAGCCTATGTGTTATTCCAGACGTCCAGCTACCTACAGACCAAATTCCATGACTCTAAGCCTAGCGGTTGTTATTTCAAGATTTTATCATAAAAAGCATTCTGTGTGTTATTTCAGAAGTTCAGCTATCTACATACCAAATTTAATCTAAATCCGTCCAGCCCTTTTAGCGTGAAGGAGTAGCAAACATACACACACACAAACTTTAGCATTTATAATATTAGTAGGATAGGATGTTATAACCCATAGTAAATAATACACACTTACCTAGTGACAAATTTCTGCATATTTATATTACGATTAAACGAATACACTCAGAATTACAGACAGATGAGCGAGATGACACACACTCACTCACACACTCAGTTGTGACAGGAAAGGATTCCAAACCCTAACAAGCATGACATAAGTATAATGCCAAGCTAGCTCATCATAACAAGTTAGTCGAAGATCATGCGTGTTGACTTATTATTACCCGCATGATTATTTGCAGAGTGGGGGAGGGGGGTTGATAAGGAGACGACGAAAAGAGAAAATAACAGTCTAATGGGATCGTTTGGCAAACATTTCGATACGTTGTGCTTAATTATTGATAGGTATACAAATAACGAATGAGGATTTCTTTCCAGAAAAAGACGGATTTTCACTTTCAATAGGTATGTTACGCTTACTACTTTAAGGTTCAATTCATAGCCAACTCAAATGACTAATTATTTACTGACTTAAAAGTTATTAAAAAAATAATTATATATTAAACTGGCTTTTGCCCGCTACTCTATCTGCGAAAAATTCGTTTATCGCTATCCCGCGGGAACTTTGCAATTTTCCGGGATAAAACTATCATATGCCCTTCTCAAAGTCTCAAACTATCTTCATATCAAATTTCACTTAAATCGGTTAAGCGGTTTAAGCGTGAAGAGGTTAATAGACAGACATATTTTCACATTTATAATATTAGGATATATGGTTTTTATAAGAGCTGTATCTTTGAAATTACCATTACCTACTAGTAAATCTGTCCCCCTAAGGAAAAAGGCGGTAAAAATATTAAAAAAAAAAAAATAACCTTTTGTGTTATTTATTATTATTATGTAGCTTGAGATATTCTGCATCAGAGATGGTATAATAACTCAAAGGTTTTTTTTGAGATACCTCCTTTTGCCTTAAGATGACAGAAATACTCTATTGGATACATTACTACATAAATAAACTAACTAAGGTATAGAAACACCACAATTTAATTAAACCCTGCATCAAACGCTCACCCAATAGTCAAACAATTCGATAAAACCCGCGAGAGCCAGGAAACTTGGAGGAATAAAAAAACCAATCCCATTCAAAAAGAAACGGATTGGAATATGAATTTAAACGATTAATATTCGAGATGAAAAATGCTCGTAGTTATACGAACGAAGCTCATAACCGTGAGTGGCGCGCAAATATGAATCGTGTTTGCTTAAGCGATGCTTTAGGTTAGTTACATAGCCTTATGAGTTTTGGAACGTCGGATGAAATTTTATCTATACATTATGATAGGACACTTGACTTGATAGGACAGGACAATTTCGACCACACCGCTGCTTAAGAAACGGTGACGGTACGGAATCGCAGTGACGCATCGTATACGGACCGTTTTTATTTCATGCTATCCACAGCGCTGCTTAAAATACGCAAACGGTGCGGAATCGCAGCGACGTGCCGTAAACGTCAAGAATTTACCGCTTGGTGTCCATCAAAAGTTGTGACGTTTACGGCACTAAGAAGCTATTTTCCGAAATTCCCAAAATACAAAGAACTCTCCTAAGTCGCTAATCTTGACAAAGTGGTTGATGATATCAGTATTCACTTCGTGACTACTTTCTTGGGCAAATAGTGTGGCAGTTATCCCGTGGGAATATCCGGAATAAACTAGCCTATGTGTTATTCCAGAAGTCCAGCTAAGTACATACCAAATACCATCAAAATCCGTCCAGCAGTTTTAGCGCGAAAGACTAACAAACATACACACACGCACGCACGACCGCACACAACTTTCGCATTTATAAAATTAGTAGGATTAGTATAGATTAGTTACTATATCTCTTCCATTCCCCACTCGAAACATTACCTAACAAGGTCTTGCGAGAGACAAAAAACACCCCGTCCCGCTCTCTGAATAATTCATAACGTGCTGTTGACTCGTCGTAATTAAAAACGATGGATCTCGCGGAATTGTGGCTTTATTAGTTTTTATATTTTTAATGTATTTGTGGGTCTGATTGGATGGATTGTTCTGTACTATGAAGTAGACGATTCAAGCTTTATATGCGGGAAAGTGGAGTGAGTTTAAACGTTGTTTCTTATATGATAGTTACTAGTTTGTAAGGCGAAAATGACACTAATAAACAGCTACAGAAAATTTAAAATAAATTATTATTACTATTATTATTAAATTTAAAAACCGGCCAAATGCGATTCGAACTCCCGCACCGAAGGTTTCATCCAAATTTCTAGGTATCTATGAATATCCAGTGATAAGTAAAATGTACGCAGTGCGGGGTAATTTTGGATGGTTACTAACATAGACAGACAAACAAGAAAATAATGTTTTCAGATTTTCTTATTAGTTGTGCTATAAGCTACCTTCATACCTATAAGTTTTTATGACAATAAGCGTAGGTCAGCGTTTTTTTGAGCACCTGTGTGGTCGCTCCTTTTAAGAGTAGGTAAAATTCAATTTATAAAAAAAATAAGGTAAAATAAGGTATGACTGTATGTTTACAATAAATGAATTATTTTATATCCTGGGGCCGTAGAACATTTTTAAGTTGGTAACTTCAAAATAAAATTAATACTTTTTGATTTTTTAGCAGATCTATATTATAAATTAACAAACAACCCTTGCTATGTATCTGTCATTTCATAATACAAAATAGAATGCCTGGGCTAAAAAGTACACCAGTGACATCTGTTGATGTAATTGAAATGCACAAACCGAGTAATATACATTTTTTCATTTATTAGCAAACCACTTCCGCCATCTATCGTATACTGCCCGGCCCGCAATCAAAAGGAAATTCAGTTCCCTCTTTACAAAGAGGGAAAACTTGGACGCTGAAAGTTGCCTGTTGGCGAGTAACGACATCTAGTGTAGAGCGCAGGCATTGAAATTTATATGCATTGCAAAGTGAATGTACGTTCGCCAATTCACCGAGAGATGGCAATGATCAGATCGTAAGACACTGTAAAGCTTAGTTAATAGTTAGTCAAATATCTATAAGGGGGCGCTTGTGACGACTCAGAATTTAGTGACTTTTGTGAGAAGCTAGTTGGCGCTAGTATCGTAAGGTCCATTTGACTTACGAGATCGTTTTCAGATTATCCGATCCGATATCGGATCATATTTCATACATTTTACTTGCCCCGATATCGTATCGGCGTCCGATACCGAAATCGGATCGGATAATCAGAAAACTCTCTCAGGATTGGTTCGGTACCGAGGTAATGAAGTACTGATTCATCATAATAACTGTTTTGAATCTGGTAGTCACTTCGGATTTACTACTGTCGTACCGGCTCAGTATATAGTGTCCGACCGCGCGTATCCGATGCGATCCGAAGTGATCCATAGTGAAGTGAAGTGATTGAACGAAAGCGAAGCGAACGCCGAATCGACAAGCGCGGGCAGCTCGATTCAAAAGCTCGCGCGGTCGGTCGGAGATAGTAACTCATCGAACTCGATGTGATTTGGAAGTAGCTGACAAGGGATTCGGATTCGCTTAAGAATCTGACTCTTTTGAGTCCTCATATAGCCTATAATCTGGCAAGTCCCAGCATGCAACAAAAGACTAGGCATTAGGGACGACTCGGCACCGTATACTGTTCCCTATCTAGACGACTGAGTAACCTAAATAGTTGGGTTCACTAATGTCTACCAAAACATTTTTTTACAAACAACTTATTTCACAAATGTTGATTTGGCCATAATGAATTTTATTCTGAAACTGTAAATGTTTCAGGATTTTTATAAAACCAATCTATCCTATAGAGTTCTACACAAATGGTCTTGAAATAAATTGTGAATAGTTCCATTTTTAAACATTTGTGAAACGAATCATTTGTACAAACCTTTTTGGCGTTATGAAAGAATACCGAGTTGTTATTATCACGCTATGGTATTGTACTTACAGAGAGTGAGGGAGGGTGGCGGGCGCTGCGGAGGCCATCTCCGAGGCTCCCAGCGCCTGCTCCTCGGGGCTCTGATCCTTGTCCGGAGGCCTGACTGTCGTACCTGCCGGTTAACACCTCATATTAACATCAAAGACCAAACGTTGTGATAAAAAACCTTTTTATAGTTTATAGCCTAACTTATAATCATAAAAGTTGAAAAACTCCCGACATTGTCCTTTCATAAACGGCATATCTCAATAAATACTGCACCTTTATGGACTTAATTAGTTTACGTCAAATTAATGGCATGTAAACTTCGGATATCTATAGAGAGCTGTTGCAACTACTAGAAAAAGGATAGTTCCCTCTTTTTCCTAAAGATGCCATCGTACAATTTAAAGTTTTGGGAGGTTTCAACAACTCCTTATTATATATTTTCATCTAAATGCGTCCATACTCTATTGCACCTGTACAACGACTGACAAACGTCACATAAGTAGTGTGTGACAACGCTCTACGAAGCCGAAATTAGCCGAGTCTCTTTCCAAAGAGCGATGTGCAATCTTTACGGCCGGGTAGTGTACCGAGCCTTGTGCGTGCTCACCCTGCGATCTCTGTAGCCTCGTGACGACGCCGGCGGGCAGCTCGGGCTCGGGCGCGGGCCGCGGCGGGTTGCCGCGCGCGGTGCGCCGTTGCCGCGGCTTACGCAGGAGTTGCTTGTAATTCTCGCGCTTCTTCGACAGGTAGTAGAACCTGAGGGGGTATATAATAATGTTAATAATAAACTAGTGGCTTTGTGGGGGTTCATAAAATGACAATCAATACTAGTGGCAGTCAGCGACCTCGCTAGTTTCTCCAAATGACTGAAATATTTTTTTGAGATTCGATTTGTAGCATTCGAAGATGGCGGATGTAGACAATATCTAATTTTGCTATTTCTGTTTCTTTGGCTAGTTGAAGTATAATTTTGATAGTGTTTTATGCGGCGATTAACCTTAACAGTGAACAGTGATCCCAAAATTCTATATTGCTCTCGTGTCTAACATTTTTTAATGCGCAAGTGGTCTCCACGTGGTTTCTGGAATTTTACTATCAAGTTGCAAAAACTACAATCACCGTACAACGTGCCTCTCAAAGAGAGTTTACCTTGACACTGGCGAAATTGTCCTATTAATTAGGACAGAAAAGCCATATTTTAAAAGAGAAGAAGAAGAAGAAGTATAATTTTGAACAATTTCCAAAAACTGAATAGGAAATATTACGCAAAACTCTGCGCAGGGGGCGACACTAGCACAAATCGTAAACCTTTGCCGTAAGCAAACTGCTATGGAAACGTTAGTTTTCTTATAGTTTGTCGCCATGGCGGATCGCGGCATATTATTAGTAACAAAATAACATGATATTTTCTTCGATAGTAACTATAGAGCTATATTTCCAAAAATGTAATTAAAATAATATGAGATTATGGCATCCTACGGACATGTAAGACATAAGACATTCAAAAAAACTGTTTACGGTATGTGCTAGTGCTGCATTCTGACGGCAGAAGACTGAAGTAATGTCGCTATGTTGTGGTACTCTAATTATTTTTTTATCAAATCTAGAATTAGGGGGCATGTCAATATATTTAAGAATTGGGGAGGCTAAATAATAAAAACCTTAGGGAACCCTGGTGTAGACAAACAAACAACGAAGTCATACTAAAAGGTATTCTTTTTCAAAAAAATCTAAGGGTTCAGGTACCATCAGCCATGTGGTCTACCACCCTAAAGTTGAAAATCGTTTGCGTGACATAAAACAATGCCAAAAGACGTGTCTGTCAACTCTAAAGTTCGACTTTAGCGACATATTCATTAAATAGGAACTTTTTTTAAAAATTGATAGAGCACCTTATTTAGCTGATGGTACAATCACCGGCACCAATATCTGACACAAAAAAGCGTGCAAAGATATCCGATAAGCGTCTATTTATACGGCCAATAAGACGTATCAGACATTTCTACACGCTCCACTATGGCAGATATTAAGCAAGTTACTCTTGATTTGACCAAGTCTCGCTCAGTTCTCCACTTGTCCCTCGGCTCACCTCACACAATCCCCGACACTCTTCCTGGGCAGGAAGGAAGCTATCTGCACGAAGTTCTTGGGATGCTGGAGGTATTTCTCCTTGAATAGGTCTCGCTCTGATCTCGTCCACACGTTCTTCAGTTGCAACTCTTTATGCTCCGCCTCCATGTCCATACATCGTCCTGAGGAATTGAGGTTAAATTATAATCATCAGCATTATCAACATCAATATAGTTTGGGGACATCTATAAATTTATTATTATTATTTGGGTGTAAATGTCTCTTATTGCTACCCAGTGTTATTTTTGACTTCTGTTATCTACGAGTATAAGGGAACATTGATCAGGTCACAAAGTAGATAATATAACAGAGACACCACCTAGTACAAGCAAATGGTATCACCTTAATACTGGCTATTCAACTGGCCATTTTTCTTTCCTTCGATTTTCCAATAGATGGCACCAGTGAGAACACAAATAAAACGATACGTATTGCCATCTAGTGAGACACTAAGGATACGGTACACTTACAACAACCAACAAGCTCACCAACTGAGCCTAGACGAGTAGAGATTCGCAAGATGTCTCTGCTTATTTACGTCGTTAGAAGAGAATGGCACGTTTCTCTCAAATAGTTTCGACGAATGTGTGCAAGCGCGGGCAAGCCCAGCAAGCGCATTCTGATTATTCGCCATCTAGCGTCACAATTACGAAAGCCTCATAGCTGAAATGTAGCCACATGTAGCCTATACATTCGTATTCTCAATTTATTATTTTTACGGTTCATTTACGTATCCTCGCTCCGCTCAGCTGTTTCCACTAGAGCTGTGCTGTGCGAAGATGGGTATATCAATCAACTAACTATTTAGTACAGTCGAGATCATAAACATGTGAGCAAGAATTTGATCAAAAATATCTGAACAATAGAACGCCGCTAACAATAGAATGGTGTTGAGATATTTTTGATCAAAATTTTGCTCACATGTTTATGAACTCGACTGTACATGTCATTCTGTCCCGTAACAAGAGACACAGTGATACACTTTGTTAGGAAAATGTTTGCAATAATAATAATAATAAATATCATGGGACACTTGACACCAATTGACCTAGTCCCAATCTAAGCAAAGCTTGTACTATGGATACTAGGCAACGAATAAACATTGTTATATAGATAAATACATACTTAAATATATATTAAACATCCAAGACCCGAGAACAAAAATTTGTATTATTCATACAAATATCTGCCCTGGCCGGGAATCGAACCCGGGACCTCAAGCTACGTAGTCAGGTTCTCTAACCACTTGGCCATCCAGTAGTCTGCATACTACTTGCATGCTTAGATGAGACATGAAAGAGTTGCTTTGACAGAGTTTGCTCTAACATGAGAAGTTGACTTTAAGTGGGTTTGTATCCCATAAAATCATACTTTTAATAAGTAACCCAGGAGATGTTACCATGGCAACAAATTACACTGGAAATTGTTTTTTTTTACATGAAACTGACGGTGATTGACCCATAAGTACCTACTGTTGTGCTAACAGTACTCTCGCATTGTATTCTTATCTTGTTTTTTTACTACATCTGTAGTTCAGTCACAGAATATTATAATAGTACTAACGTACAGAATGGCCACGCTCCGCCCCGCACCGGTTCGAGTTACCCCACCCCTCAAGCGCAGATTGCAGGAAAACCGCAGGAAAGCAGTCGGGTGCGCGACGCGATGTATGTCGGCCGCACGGCACTAAGTTAGGGAGCAATCATTTTGCGAAATCGTAACGGTACCCTACCTACTTCCTTTTTCTTAATAAATAATGATTTTTGAAATTATCGCGATTAATACATGAAATAACTACCTACCGAATAATTCGTTTAAGTTTGTAGTCGTATATGAAAATAATAATGCTTAAATACACAGACAGACACATTTTAAGTGGGTTTAAATAAATAGGTAAGATTAACGATTACATTTATTTGCACTATCTAAGCCATACCTACATATAAGTACCTTTAAATGTCATTGGTAGCAGTTATTAGGGTTTGCGATACAATACAATACATACAATACAAATATTCTTCTTTATGAACGCGTATTATGTACGGCGTGGCCGCCGTGTGGTTCAGTACTCACTGTTGGTATCCTTATAGACAGGAGTGGGGTCCCTCGGGTCTCTGAGCAGCGGCGGCACGACCGTCAGCGACCGCATCTTCTTGACCTCGTGCTCTTGCTCGTGAAGTCCATCGGCGATCTCTTCCAGTTCCGCTTCGGACTTGACGCGCGCGCCCAGACGGTTGAAGCGCTCCCGCTCCTCCCGCTGTTTCCTTAGCTCCGGGAACACCTGGGGGGGGGGGGGGCAAACGAGGTTTGAGTATAAATAAATAAATATCACGGGACAATTCACACCAATTGACCTAGTCCCAAAGTAAGCTTAGCAAAGCTTGT
Organism: Choristoneura fumiferana; assembly: GCF_025370935.1. NCBI lineage: Eukaryota > Metazoa > Arthropoda > Insecta > Lepidoptera > Tortricidae > Choristoneura > Choristoneura fumiferana. Next base: position 1,493,123 of record NC_133480.1, read on the forward strand.
GTTATGGGTACTAAGCAACGGATAAATATAATTATATAGATATAGATACATACTTAAATACATATTAAACACCCAAGACCCGAGAACAAACATTCGTATTTTTCATACAAATATCTACCCCGACCCCGACACGGGAATCGAACCCGGGACCTCAAGCTTCGTAGTCAGGTTCTCTAACCACTAGGCCATCTGGTCGTCAATATACTTGTGATACAAGCCTCTTGTATTGCGAGAGCTGTGTCCAGCAGTGGGAATCATAATAATAATTATTAAATTGATTTATTATTACTTTGAAATTTACCACGAGCTTTACGGTGAAGGAAAACGTCGTGAGGAAACCTGCACAACCAGCGAAGCAATTCTATGGTGTGTGAAGTTCCCAATCCGTACTGGGCTTGCGTGGGAACTACGGCCGAAGCACGCATTCTGAGAGGCCGTTATAAAGGCTGGGATGATGATGAATTTATTCCAGTAAAGTGACTCATTTTCAACCGACTTGAAAGAAGGAGGAGGTTCTCAATGTTTTTTTTTCGTGTGTTTGTTACGCGATAACTCCGCCAATTGTGGGCCGAATTTCAAAATTATTTTTTTGTTCTAAAGTACATACTTCCGAGGTGGTCCCACTGACACCTAGTCAGGATCTGATGATGGGATCTTAGAGAAATCGAGGCCGCCCTCGAATTTTTAAAGCACACCTATAGCGATTTTGGCATTTTTGACACCAAGTCAAGTAATTACATTCAGAAAGTATCATTTTGTGTCAAGTCATTCAGAAAGTATCATCTAGTAATGTGGCCCAGCATACCTTCTCAAAGAACTCGCGGTTCCTCGCGTCTTTCGCCTTCCTCTTCTGCCCCTGTTCTATCCGCTCGACTCTTCTCGCCCATTCCACTGCTCGTTTGCTGTACTCCTCTGCTAACGCGTCTTCCCGCTGTGAAAGAAAAAGTTTTTTTTATACAAAAACGAATATACAGACAGCTCATGACAAATTTTCTATGAGCGTGTACATGAAAAATCGGGTCGGTATTATCCGGGCCGGTAAATAGTGTCACCCCAAAATGTATCTCTTCTCGTAGGCTTTGTTTTAAACGGGTCCATATTGGCTCATATACAATTTTTTATTCAATTATAATAATACCGCTTTGTAATCATAATCATCATTTCTCCGAAAATTGTTTGTTATATATTTTTATTTTTAATAATTATTTTTACTACTACCTACATTGTTAATAATGATAAATATTTCCATTTTTTTCACTCATAATTTCATACAAATTTATTCATTTATCTGTACCCATAATGTTACCCGTGTGGTGTCGGGTTAGAATTACACCTCTCCTTTTCTTCCGTGGATGTCGTAAGAGGCGACTGAGGATATAGGTTAAGGTATACCGTAGGCGACAGGCTAGCAACCTGTCACTATTATACCGTTTTTGTTAAACTTAAAACCTATAATTGCTAAGTGGCTTGAAGCGGTAACGTTTCGTGTGCTCTGCCTACCCCATTTGGGAATACAGGCGTGATTTTTGTGTGTGTGATAATGTTATTTGGGAGATTTTTTTTATTTATAAACTTATTTCATATAATCATCGCCGTTCTAACAGATAGGTACTGAAGCAGAAGTCAATCTCATGTATGTACTTCACTTTTCATACCTACGCTCGGCGGTCCGGGTCCTGTTAACTATCGAATATATACACAAAAAACTATTGTAGTAGTGACACTCGTATCTAGTTGTTGGATTTATTGTTGAGCATGAAACGGGAAGAATGGAAATATAAATTAATAATACCCAAAATATTATAATGTTAATGTCATTTTTATATTACAAATTTGTTAGAAATTATTTTTTGTATTTTTTCATTTAATTGCATAATATAGTTTTTAAGTAATTTATTTGTAATTATCATTTTATGAAAAAATGACTTTCTGCCAAGTTTCTTGCGGCGCATTCTTCTTCGCAATGATGGTCTTTCCGAAAGCGCTGGTAGTTTAAAAAAATGCGTGTCAAAAGTGCCCACTTACTATTTACTGAATAAATCATTTGACGGTTTTTTTTTAATTTGAATTTGAATTTTTGTCACAGAAAATATCTTGCGACGATTTCGACATTGACGAAATGGACGATGATTACATAAATTCGCATTCTCATGTTATTGCACAAATAAGTTCACAGACGCGTGTCTCAAGCGGATGCCGCTCGCGCTCGCACTGGTCCCAACAGTCCGAGAAGTGTCCGTGAGCAGCGTCTCGCGTGCATGCTCCAGCGCACTTTGTATGTAGATTGATTCTATACCTATCTGTTTTGTGCTGGAAGTGTCTACAGCATTGTCGGATTCTATTAAAATGGAGTTTAGACGATGATGACGCTTACCTTCTCGGCCTCCTGTCTGAGCCGTCGCACGTGTTCGACGAGCCGCCGGCGGAAGCCCTTGTGACGGCGGATGTTTTCGTGGTACACTTCCGTGTCCTGAGGCTGGTTATACAGCGGGTACAGTACCGGGGGGCCCAGGTGCGCTAGGAGACCGTGCGCGGACGCAGCCTGGAACAGATAAATAAATAAATACATATATACATACATGAAATCACGCCTCTTTCCCAACGGGGTAGGCAGAGACTACATCCTTCCACTTGCTACGATTCTGGCATACAACTCTCGCTTCCTTTACATTCATCAATCTTTTCATGCATGCACGTCGGTTTAGAGTACTCCTGACCCGACCTTTCTTCAGAACGTCCCCGATTTGAGCGTGGTACGATCGTCTAGGCCTTCCTCTCCCAACAACTCATAAATCTTATTAAAATCATTTCCGTTTTGAGAAGAGACGTCTACAAAATGTCTAGTTCAAGTGTTGAAGAAGTCGTATCTTTGACAAAGGTGGCGTAAGCGAAGAAGTGTGTGGTAACATTGAGAAGAATATCAACCGCCGTATGTTTGTGGCTGCCAAAGAATTACAAGAAACTGACAGATTCGTGGATTGTTATCGTATGAGCAAAAGTCAACTTCCAACACAAATTTAATGTTTTTATCTTCGTCGTCAGCCATTTTATTGCACCGAAAAAGACTCCAAGCCGATGAAACGCGAACACGAGTTTCCTGCACGCCAGTTTCAATGCAACTGATTTGAAACGAGTTTCAAACCGGTTTCAAACTCAGTAATCAGTCATTTATTTGCTCAAACATGGTACAGTCACCAGCACCAATATCTGACACAACAAGTGTGCATAAATATCTGACACGACTCTATTCCTAGGGCCGGAAGGACGTGTCAGATATTTTTGCACGGTCCGCTGTGGCAGATTAATGCTAGTGACTGTACAAAGAAGATGTTTTACATAGAATTTATAGTGCGACATGTTTTGTCAGAAAGACATGCAAAATATTTTAAAGTTGTGTGTATTATCACTTGCATTTATAATAGTAACTACTTATATACATAGGGTAAAGGCACCAGAAGTCAGCCTTTTAACGGAAATTTCAAGTTTGAACCTTTGTTATTTCTACAGGGTAGGGCAGATAATAAAATATACTACTCAGTTTGGTTCATTATTTACTCTTGTTTTAATACAAACAATGAAATAACAAAAAAACTTCTTTGATTATTTTATATTTAATTTTAAACACAAAATAGCACTTTTTCCCAGTAATCAGCCACTAAAATCTAATAATCGGCCTCTATGAACCCAGTAATCAGCCTAGCCACTTATTAATTAAAAAGAGATCAAAATCAACAATAATCATATTGATAATCAACAAAGTAAATAGGTACCTAATTTGGTACTTCTTCAAATAAACGGAATATAATATATGTACCTAACAAGGAACGGCTGAACACTGGCGCCGCAAAAACCTAGTAGTCAGCCTTATAAAAACATATTTCGAAATACGGCCGACTACTGGGTTTTTCTCAAAATTATGTAGGGAACGTTAAATTCCATTTGTATATTTAAATTTAACGGTTTTAATGGGCTGCTCTTGTTAATATATGAGAAATATGTGTTTTACCTAGAAGTCAGCCCCAGCAGGCTGAGAATTGGATGTCGTATAAAAAAATAGTATCCAGTACCCAGCCCCCTAAATTTTTACGTAAATCAGAGATAATTTAGCTAAATATTGATGAAATTTAATAGACAAACTAGTAATTAACACACACAAGCAGAAAAATAGTCACTTTTAACGTAATAACATAACTTTTCTTACCTTTTTTGAAAACACTATTTGCTGTTGAAAAAATGGCGGGACATGGCACCAAAACTCACGTCGACTGACAGCACTTGTTTAAACGAGTTTAATTCTACCCGTTGCCCGCTTACTGCACCAATCACGATATGCACTGACGAATGAGGAATCAAAGCATCTTTTCAACCACTCGTGATTGGGTAATTCGAAAAATACCGCTATTTATGAGTAATTAAAGACGCAAAAGGCTGACTAGAGGATCCTGGCTGGTCACTGGTGCCTTTACCCTATATTGTAATCTAAATTATGAGTGTCATTTAAATATTCTTGAATTGAATAGTAAGCTTTTGATATTTAATTATTTCTCAAAGCCTGCTTAAACTGGTTGCGTCATGTGTGGTCAAATTAAAAAATAAATAAAAAAAGTAACTAGAAGTTGCAGTTTCGTTGTAGTTGCGTTGCACCGTGTGTTCTCTCTCTCTCTATGGGCCAGCCATAGTTAGAGCTTGTCTAATTTAAAATGACGCGTCCCTCACTCAACAAAACCAGTTTATTTTGACTAGTTCGACAGCAAATCTTACAATTCCCGCCTGAGTCAGATTTGCTGTCGAACTAGTCATGTCATAATAAACTGTTTTTGTTGAGTGAGGGACGCGTCATTTTAAATTAGATAAGCTCTACCCGCGACTTTGCATGCGTGCGTAAATCATTAGATATAGAGCCAGTTGAATACATTCCGGGATTCTACAAAATTTCAGCGGGAATTCACGAAAATCATGATTTTCTCTGACGTTGCATTAAAATACACCACGCCACGTGATGAAGCAGCCCCGAAATATAACTATCTTCCAATTAGCCTGTCAGTAACTCATCTTGTAACTTAACGACTGTAAAAGATGAAATTTTATATTAAATAATATTTAAAAACAGTATGAATATCTATTTCTTTTTTAATTTAAAGAAACTAGTGAAACACTTATTAGCACACTTTAAACATGAAATTGAAAGATAACTACACTAACCTAACACCACTAACATGCATGACCTATAATCTATAATGTACACAGTTATGACAATAACTTATGATGATGAAACTGATATAATCTTATCTTATCTTACTAATATTATAAATGTGAAAGTTTGTGAGTGAGTGAGTATGTTTGTTACTTCTTCACGCTGAAACGGCTGGACGGATTTGGATGAAATTTGGCAAAAAGTTAGTTTACAACCTGGATTAAAGCATAGGATACTTTTTATCCCGATATTCCCACGGGATAGGGAGAAAATCTTGAAATAACAACCGCTGGGTTTAGAGTCATGAAATTTGGCATGAGCGTTTTAATTTAATGTTAATGAAAACCACGATGTAACTTTAGAGAATTCCCACGAGAATTTAATAAAATCCCGGAATTTCAATTCAACTGCTGTATCTAATGATTTGCGCGTGCGCTAGTTCGAAATATTGTTTAATAGTTACATAACATTGTATATTTCACATTGCCTTTGGATGTCCGCGTACCTTTTTCCTGTTATCAGCGTAAATGCACTGCGCGAGGCTCCTGTGTCTCGGGGGCGCCTCCTCGGGCTCCAGCGCGGGCGCGGGCTTCGTGGCCGTCTGCTCGAGCTCCTCTTGCTTCTTCTTGAGCTTGGCGAGCATGGCCTCTGAGAGCGCCATCTCTCGGTCCACCTGGAAACATACAAACATCGTTAGAACTAGAAGAGAAATCCGTATCATTACGACGTTCGCCTACGCATATCCCACAGCAGTCACTTCTATGCCAGTGACACGTATACGTGTCACAGACGTAATATATTCCGGTGCCAGTGTCACAACGTCTGTGACTTTTTAGTTCTTACTCCTATGCCAGTGACACGCATGTCGTGTCAAAATAATTCGTACCTCCTAAAGGCTGGCATAGCGTAGGGCTTAGCGGAACGTTGCCGGAGCCGAATGCGATCCACTAAGCTCTTACGTTATGCCTACGCATATCCCACAGCAGTCACTTCTATGCCAGTGACACGTATACGTGTCGCAGACGTAATATATTCCGGTGCCAGTGTCACAACGTCTGTGATTTTTTAGTTCTTACTCCTATGACAATGCCACGCATGTCAAAATAATTCGTACCTCCTAAAGGCTGGCACAGCGTAAGGGCTTAGCGGAACGTTGCCGGAGCCGAATGCGATCCACTAAGCTCTTACGCTATGCCTACGCATATCCTACAGCAGTCACTTCTATGCCAGTGTCACGTATACGTGTCACAGACGTAATACATTCCGGTGCCAGTGACACAACGTCTGTGACTTTTTAGTTCTTACTCCTATGCCAGTGCCACGCATGTCAAAATAATTCGTACCTCCTAAAGGCTGGCATAGCGTAAGGGCTTAGCGGAACGTTGCCGGAGCTGAATGCGATCCACAAAGCTCTTACGCTAGGCATATCCCACTGCAGTCACTTCTATGCCAGTGTCACGTATACGTGTCACAGACGTAATACATTCCGGTGCCAGTGACACAACGTCTGTGACTTTTTAGTTCTTACTCCTATGCCAGTGACACGCATGTCGTGTCAAAATAATTCGTACCTCCTAAAGCCTGGCACAGCGTAAGGGCTTAGCGGAACGTTGCCGGAGCTGAATGCGATCCACTAAGCTCTTACGCTATGCCAAGGCACATCCCACTGCAGTCACTTCTATTCCAGTGACAAGTATACGTGTCACAGACGTAATACATTCCGGTGCCAGTGACACAACGTCTGTGACTTTTTAGTTCTCACTCCTAAGCCAGTGACACGCATGTCGTGTCAAAATAATTCGTACCTCCTAAAGGCTGGCACAGCGTAAGGGCTTAGCGGAACGTTGCCGGAGCTGAATGCGATCCACTAAGCTCTTACGCTATGCCTACGCATATCCCACAGCAGTCACTTCTATGCCAGTGACACGTATACGTGTCACAGACGTAATATATTCCGGTGCCAGTGTCACAACGTCTGTGACTTTTCAGTTCTTACTCCTATGCCAGTGCCACGCATGTCGTGTCAAAATAATTCGTACCTCCTAAAGGCTGGCATAGCGTAAGGGCTTAGCGGAACGTTGCCGGAGCCGAATGCGATCCACTAAGCTCTTACGCTAGGCATAGCGCATATCCTACAGCAGTCACAAATACGGGTCACTGGCATAGGAGTAAGTAATAAAAAGTAACAGACACTGGGGCCGAACGTGTTAAACCAGTACACAGCTGGACATAGCCCCTCCCCCCCAATGAGCGCCTTTGCGCCCTGGACCCTATTTCACCACGATGACGGTTGGAACTACTACTTTCATACAACCATTTTGAAAATACGCGTATGTTAACCTCTCGTATGTCCAGGCACAAATTATGTGCCAAATGTAAAGGTATCTTTTTCTTTTTTTATTTTAATCTGGAGAATATTATTCTTTGAACTGCCCCCCCCCCCCCTTTAAAATCTAAACTGTGGGATGGGTTTTTTTTAATTATGGTTGGTAGCAAGTATATCAAATTTACAAGGAAAATTATAACTAATATTGCTTGAGAATTATTATTAGTTTATGAGTATAAATAGCAGGTACACAATAGGTACACTACGAAATCCTTAGAAAAATATAACTTGATTTTTCTTAATGGCTACGGAACCCTATATTGGGCCTGTCCGACACGCTCTCGGCCGGATTTTTTTAAAAACGTTTGTCAGTAAAAAAAACTTCTCAATATTGTTTACCCTTTTTCTAATGCTAACAAAAACGAAGTATAGCGCAGGCCCTAAAACCTCAGAGCAGACAAAATGTTTGTCGCATTCGTTGAAGTTTGCAAGCTTAATAAGGTAGAATATAGCTGAGTTTATTATTAATGATGTAATACCCTACATAACCCATATTCGGCAAATAAAAATAATTTCATTTCATTTTCATTTTGCAGGTGGTAGGACCTTGTGCAAGGTCCGCCCGGATTGCTACCACCATCTTGCTCGCTAATCCTGCCGTGAAGCAGCAGTGCTTGCACTGTTGTGTTTCGGCGTGGAGAGTAAGACAGCCGGTGAAATTACTGGCACTTGAGGTATCCTATCTTAGACCTCTAGGTTGGCAACGCATCTGCAATTCCCCTGGTGTTGCAGGTGTCTATGGGCGATGGTGATCTCTTACCATCAGGAGACCCACTTGCTCGTTTTCCATCCAGTCGAATAAAAAAAAAACATTTTTGACTATGTGGTTTAGTTAGAGCTTTTTCCTCTGGCCGGCCTAGCGAAGTAGTTACTTTGCTACAAGACCTGCTTACCTTACTGATCTGTTGTATAAGCTCATCCTTCGTCGTCCGAAAGTTCTGGTCCTCCACCGTGGGCTCGGAAGGCGGGTTGGGAGACAGAACCTCTACTGTGTTATAGCTATTCACCGGCTCCTGAAAAAGATACAATACACTATTAATATATACATCGCCATGTCAATAGACCAGTCAGAATGGGAATTATAATTAACTAGCTGCTGGCCGCGACACTGTCCGTGTATAATCAGTGTTTTGCTGCTCCGAGCAATGTTGACCACTGAGCCATGGCCCTTTTGCACTACTGCAACGCACACAAACAATATGAAACGTTTACTTTTTAAGTCTGGACTGATGTTTTGTATACCTGTAGGTATCTAAGCTTGATTGTGTGTGTTTGCAATACCAAATAAACGGTACCTACTATCTATCTATTTCGTTTATCGCTATCCCGCGGGAACTACGCAATTTTCCGGGGCAAAAACTATTCTATGTCCTTCTCTAGGACTCAAACTATCTGTAAATCGAATTTCATCTAAATCGGATCAGCAGTTGAGACGTAAAGAACTTACAAACCTTCGCATTTGTAATATTAGTGGGATTTTCATGTAAATAGACCAGTCAGGATGGGAATTATAATCTAGCCGTTACCGTCCGCGTAGAATTCGGTTTGCACAATCCCGCTGGAACTACGGCATTTTCCGGGATAAAAACTATCCTATGTCCTTCCCCGGGACGCAAACCATCTGTATACCGAATTTCAATTAAGTCGGTTCAGCGGTTTAGACGTGATGAAGTAACAAACAAACAGACTTACAAACTTTCGCATTTATAATATTAGTAGGAAGTAGGATTAGATTCTTCTAATTCTGTTATCGCGAGCGATTCACCAATTCATCGTCTCTTTCTACCCTCATCCTTTAACATTTGACAGAAAGAAACAGTGAATACTATTTTGATTCCAATATGTACCTAAAGAGCAGACTAATCCTTGCTAAAACCCTCTGAGACCTACATAAGTATAGGTTAAACGTGGTCACATTATACTTCGTTTTTTTTTTAGCATTAGAAAGAAGGTAAGCGATTTTGACGTGTCTTTTTATTGAAAAACACTTCAAAAATAAGTCACAGCAAATATGTAAGAATGAGCCAGGACATATGATAATTTACATACTTTTGATATCATAAGTAATAGTTACTGACTTTTTTTAAAAACGTCTTCCAACAAAAAGACTCGTCAAGATTGTTTACCCTTTTTCTAATGCTAAAAAAAACGATGTATACTTAGTATTAGTATCAAATACTACGAGAAAAGTTTGTTGCCGATCGATGCACGCCACTAGAGGCGCTGCCAGTGACATACAGACAGACATGTGTTTCCACCAGAGATGTGCAAGGATGTGTAGCGGGGAATGTTTCTAATTTATTGAATAAGGCGTTATTTTGCTCACCCGCGACCACGAAATGCGTGTTCAACCAGTTTCTCCACCTCCACACTGTAAAAGTGTTCACAAATCACACTATCACCACCACCACACTACACTGGCGCGTTTCGAACAGTTTCGAGCTCATCTTCAGAGCTACACAACCGTTCTCCAGCTACCAGATGTTAGACTAACAAACCAAAGAAACGTTTGATTTGTCACTGTAACTCCCGAAGTACCCACTTTATTTTTCTCAATCAAACTACCCACAAAAAAATAATAAACTTTAATCGTCACATATAAAACTACCTTGATTTTTTATTTATTTACTGTGAAGCTAGAAATGCACTGACGGCGGAGGAGGAGTGGTGCGGCGTGGCACTGAGGCGGTACCAGTTGTAATATTCGAGCTAACGTGAAAGAGGCCACACAGAATACCGCGCGGGAAATAAGCGTGGCCTCTTCCACGTTAGCTCGAATATTACAACCGGTACCGCCTTAGTGCCGCACCGCACCGCTCCGCCGTCTGTGTGTTTTCTGTTATAGCTTACATTAGACCCAAACCGTAGTAAGTGAGAAGATATTAAATTTATTGTTCACTTATAAAAAAAATTGTGGTTACTTTGATTGTGAAAAATAAAGTGGGTACTGGGGGGTTTGTTTGTTTTGGTTAGTCTAACATCTGATAACATGGTGAACGGTTTTGTTGCTCTGAAGATGAGCTCTGGTTGAGTGCGAAACGCGTCAGTGAAGTCTGATGGTGGTGATAGATGGGTTTGTGTGTGTTCTTAGTGTGGAGGTAGAGGAACTGAACACACATTTCTTGCATAAACGTAGCTATCATAATATCGCGGGTTGAGCAAAGTAATTGTTTCAGTTCATATGAATGGGTTGATATCAAAGCGACTGAACCAATAGAAACGCTTCATTTACCTATCCTCGCTCCGCACATCTCTGGTGGAAACTAATTAACACGTACGGGATCGTGTTCGACACGCCTTTTATCAAAAACTTTCGCTTGAAGCGCAAAAACAAAAGTATACCTGCTGAGCTGGCAACGTTGCGTTTTTGCTAGTTTTTCTCGATTATTCCATAAAAATTGAATGAAAATTAAAAATGTGGTCTGATAGAACTCTTCTTAATATATAAGTTAATGTGTCTAATCTGGCTACTGGAGAGCCGTGGTGGCCTGAGAGCCGTGGTGGCCTAGTGGTTTGGAGAGCCGTGGTGGCCTAGTGGTTTGGAGAGCCGTGGTGGCCTAGTGGTTTGACCTATCGCCTCTCAAACAGAGGGTCGTGGGTTCAAACCCCGGCTCGCACCTCTGAGTTTTTCCAAATTCATGTTCGGAGTTACATTTGAAATTTACCACGAGCTATGCGGTGAAGGAAAACATCGTGAGGAAACCTGCACAAACCTGCGAAGCAATTCAATGGTGCGTGTGAAGTTCCCAATCCGCACTGAGCCCGCGTGGGAACTATGGCCCAAGCCCTCTTGTTCTGAGAGGAGGCCTGTGCCCAGCAGTGGGACGTATATACGCTGGGATGATGTGTCTACTCCAATAATTATTCGTTATAGACTTTTATTTTCTTTAAAAACCGTTAATAAACATTAATTCGTTTATGGAATAATCGAGAAAAACTAACAAAAATGCAACGTTGCCAGCTCAGCAGGTATATACGCTCTTAAGCTTCTTCACACCCTAGGGAAGCCTTATAATATACATACATCTCTGTATTTGCAAATGTCGACGTCCCATAAGTACATTACCGGGTTCGAATTACCCTTCGGAGACTTTAGGGAGCAACGACACTGACGTAGGCTTATACTTCTGCTGTGTTGGTATCACTTCGTCTAAAAAGCAAATTGTCTAAGTAGCAACTGGTCTAAGTAACCTAAAAAGCACTGATCCTAACCTGTTTGTTGCGAAAACTTAAAAAAACACAGGTTAGGATAGAGTTGCGTCTTGCGTCAAGCGAGAGTTGCTCAGCCACGCGGAATAGGAGCTCCGCCACCGTCGACTTCGGGTCATAGAGTTTGTGACGCTCCAGGAAATAGACGAATGAGGACCGACTAAACATTCGAGGATTTTTTAGACCACTTGCCACTTAGACCAGTTTTTTAGACGAATTGATACTGACCTCTTCTACCTGCCTAGAAGCTATAGAAGTTCAGTGGAAATACTTCAATGCATTTGATCGTTAAGAGTTAAATGGATTCGGTGTGGAGTACTCTACGCTTGCAGTAAAAGTTACCAGGTAGTTTTAATTAATAATTTAATTGCAGGTGGTAGGACCTTGTGCAAGGTCCGCCCGGATTGCTACCACCATCTTGCTCGCTAATCCTGCCGTGAAGCAGCAGTGCTTGCACTGTTGTGTTTCGGCGTGGAGAGTAAGACAGCCGGTGAAATAACTGGCACTTGAGGTATCCCATCTTAGGCCTCTAGGTTGGCAACGCATCTGCAATACCCCTGGTGTTGCAGATGTTTATGGGCGGTGGTGATCTCTTACCATCAGGAATTCAGGAGACCCACTTGCTCGTTTGCCATCCAGTCAAATAAAAAAAAAAAAAAGTTTCTACAATGAACTGGGGCAGTCTATCGAATTAACGGAAACCAAGAAACACGCGGTGTATACACGTACCAAGAAAAATCAAGCGTTAACAATGCGCGACCTTCATACATTTTAAATACAATCGGTCCCTAATTTGGTGACATAGCGCTTGCATAACGCCGAAAGGACAGACGGCGTTTTTTTTTTAATGGTGTCAGTGTCACGGTGGCAATGGCCATGTTAATTTTAATCATTATGTCATTAAGCTGCGCGTAAACACAGTGAAGGTCAATTAACGTTGGTTTTGGTTTTTAAAACAAGTTGAAGGGCAATCAAAGGCGGTGCTTGATGAAGATCTATAAACTGTCCGAGGAGCTTAGAAGTAATTTATTAATGCGGATTACTTGACTAGAAATATCGCTAGATGGCGTTAGTATTGACGTTTTTTACGATCAGAAAGCATTGATCCGCGGGGCCCCTAGACGCGCGGGGCCCGTAGCATTTGCTACTCCTGCTACGTTGCTAATCCGCCACTGCACGATACCAGCGCCAACTCAGAGAAACCATCATTCATTTGTGCCAGTTTTTAAGATTCTACCTATGCAGTCAAGCTTAAAATAGGGTGTCCACTAAAAATCCAAAAAAAATGCCTGACTTTTCCCTGACTTACCCTGGCCACATTTCTAAGTTTCCCTGACCAATCGTACATTTCAAAGCAGGTTATATGACACAATATGATTTTTTTTACTGCCCGAGATATTAAATTAGACCCGATGATAAGGAATTGACTATTTTTATGGTGCCACTCTTTACGTCGCCCTGAACTGGAACGGCTGGTGTCAAAATATTGAGCTAAGTTTTGGGAAATCACGAGTTTTTTCCGACTTTTTGGATTTCTAGCAAATTTTCCTGATTTCCCCTGACTTTCCAGAAAGTCAAAGTGGAAAGTGGATATTATTTTTTTCTATTATTTTTGTATTTTCGCCTTCCGTGAGGCCTTGGCCTTGGCGTGATATGATGATGAAAAAGAAGGATAACTCACCCGGGTATCCACCCTGAGCGGCTGATGATGCAGGGTCGTAACCGAGGGCCGCTCCGCGGTGAGTCTGATCTTCTTGAAGGGCGGCGGGTCCGCGGGCGGGGGGTGGTGCGCGGGGGGCGCGGGCGGCGGGAGGTACGCGGTGTTAAGGAGGGACATCCGGGTGCCGGGCGCCCGGTACTCGCCGACGGCGCCCCCGCCACGCCCGTAGCTCGTGTCCCTGGAAAATACGAGGACACTGTTAAGTTTCTAGTTACATTCATGTTCTTTTCAAAGGACGTAAGGCGTCTTCTAATTATTCTGCAATCTTACAGCCAGTAGTTGAGTGCGACTAAATAACTACCCCCTGTTTTTTGGGACTTTTTGTTTTGTGTTTAAGAAAATATTTCCATCTTTAGATATATATTTTCTACTGTAGTGTTGTAAGAAACTCGAGTCTTGGAGTCTTATTTAATAAAACTTGAGCTATTTTTGATGACTCGAGTCTTATAAATAATACTTAGAGCTCAAGTCCTTCAGAACTTGGAGTATTTTGTAAAAAAGAACTCAAAGACTGAGTCTTTTTAAAAGAACTCATGACTGAGTCCTCTACATCCACAGCTGTAGTTTGAAGTAAATAAAAATAGCATTTAACAAGTTATTGATTTATTAGCCACGTAGTCTTCTTTTGATTAGGTTGTTTGCGTTTAATGCAATTAAATTGTTACAAATTTTGATTGTGCGACTTATTTTCAATCAGATTAGTAAATAAATATGAATGAAGATATAAAATCAGTTAAAATCACCCAGTATTACCTAATATAATATTTATAATACACCAACTCAAGTTCATGACTCAGTCTAGCTCAAAGAACTTAATAAAAGACTCGAAAGGACTCAGAAGACTCAAAAGACTCAATGGACTCGGACTCTAGTGACTAACAAGTCCTAGTCTTGAAAATCTACTCAAGTCTCGAAATGAAGACTAAAAGACTTGAGTTTTTTACAGCACTAATGGCGGTGATAGCTGGGTTTGTGTGATTTGTGTGTTTCCTAAGTCTCATTCTAAAATTACAAGCAAATAGACGGTTTTCGATAAGACTTGTATGTGGCCCATTTCACGATGCTACAAGTTACAACACACAAAGCTGTAGTCTCTTTTCAACGTATACTGTTAAACAAAGACTACCGCTTGTAAATTGTTACTTGTAGCCTCAGATGATATTGCAAGATTTGCAAGCGTCTGTCAGCCGCGTTAATGTTTACCGTTGAGCGAACGCCCATTATTATTTTTCACCGAATCTGTATCAAATTCTGATAAGCGTTTAATTTATTCTTGTACTGAGCATTCACTTATCTAATCTACAAATACTTTCACATACATTTCCACTTCTGCGACAGCAACATCGCAGATATCGAGAACAATTTGTGTTATCTCATTTAAATGCATTAGTTTGATTAAATGTAAATATTTCACGAGTTACTACGCACGAGAATTGTCCAGCGCTAATTCAGAAATTAGCAAACTAAACTACATACAAATATAAATACATTAAAATCTAATTTAGTAACAAAAACATCATTTGACATGTAAGGAACTTTCAGCAAATAAAAATAGAAAATTCTGACATTTGACACGCCTATAAGTTTTTTTTTTATATATTGCTTTGCCCAGTTTGGGACCAATTTGCCAATGTCAAGAAAAAGCCGATTTGAAAACAGTTACCTTTTCCTTAATTTGAGTTTGATTTGATTTTAATTAAAAACATATCGGCCATTGCTTGGTAAAAAAGAGTCTAAAAAACGAAATGTGAGAGATAAGGGTGGATAAAAGATGAGCCTCTCAAACTGACTTAAGATTTGAGATATTTAAAGAGGATACGCGAGAGCTCCGCGAGAGCCATAGACATTGAAAAAAAAATGATACCTATAGCGAGCCTATTTATAGCCAAGTAAAAAAAACAAACATAACAACTTATGTATTCTAATCTACACAGCACTCACTACACAAACAAAAAGCGCTTTTGTGTAGTTGGAAAATAACAAAATTAATGGGCGGAATATATTATCATCAACAACAATGCGAACTCGAATTTCGCGCTCCTGCGTTTGACATTTGACAGATTACGCGCGGGAAATAAAGAGCGCGAAAGGCCAAGGTTGCGAGGGCTACCAACCGCGCGGAACGTAAGGACGCGTTCAAGTTTATTGTTTTTTACTTTTTATTTTCATTCAGCCGGCGATGCCGCATTCTAAACACATGTGCTTACGTTCTTATACCCACTTGAATAGATAGCGCTTGCGTCATCAAACATGTATGCTAACAATGAGTACCATTCATTGTAGCGTAGATTAAAACTGTGATATAAATAACTTACAATAACTTTGATAACGAGTAAGTAAGGATATTAACGATATGGGTGTGGAACGCGTAGTATTGCAATCGATATGATAATGATAAGGACATGGTCCGTTTATCTGTAAATGTTAGGTACCTACCGTACTCAAGATAGATAGGTAAAATTTGTGAATAAATGAAGCACAAACGGCGTAAAAAAACAATCGGTGTCAAGTTTCGGACCACGTATAACGAAGGGTTCCTTAGTTAAAATAAAATTAAAATTGTTACATCCACGATCGCTATGCTGCTGGTACAAAATAACGTATGTTTATCGGAAAACTGTGGCAACGTTAATAATTTTCAATAACCTATCTAATAATGTATCACGCATATAAAAAAAACTAACTGGATTACATTACATATATTGTATAGGGCGCCCAACCATTTTTTTAGTTTAATTTTAGAAATACATAACGTAACGGTTATTGCAAGACCTTCAAATTTCATCTATACAGCCATGATTGTTTTAGGGAAAAATACCAGAATGGCTATAGAACCCTAAAAATACAGTTATTTAATTGAAGAGCGGGAAAAAGGTTCCTTTAGTCATTTTTTGCGCAAAGAACTGACTAAAGCTCTAGCTAGGTATGTATTTTATTTAATTAGATCCACTAGGCGATAAAAAGATAGTAAAGCCCGTAAAAATGTTATGATCATGCATCACGTGCGAAGCGTACTAGCAATTAGTTTGTAACGAGCGTCCGTACGCGAAAATAACAAATTTGTGCCAAGTTTACGTTTTATTTTTACATTCTTACGTACAACGGAAATAGCTTGCAAATTAAAACGACTTAGAATATCTTTGAATGCATCTTATAACGCCGTGCGGAATCCATCTAAGTTTTTTTTTATACGTATGTGATGAAGTCGCGTTACAAATCTATTTCATGCCTCTGTTTTATTAACAATGGAGAAATTTCAAAATGGTAGTTTTTTTAACAGGTACTGATATCTTCTTCTTAGGAAATATTTTGCTTTCATAATTAAACTAAGTAGGTATATTTTTATGAGTCTACGAAGTGACAGACCGAAATGTTGTGCCATGCCCATGCTCGTTGGCGCCAAAATAAATTTCCGTTGCCAACATAACAGACATTTTCATTTGTCCATCTTCACATTACGTAGGCATACCAACATAGAAAGTTGGCGCCAAACCAGCGGCACAGACAATCAAAACAGACGTTTCCGCTCAGATGTAATCTATATTTCTACCGAGAGAACGAGAAGACGTTCCAATTTTTTTGCTCTTTAGCAAAATTTAGTTGAGACTACCAAGATGAATACACATGCTCACGAGTACGAGTATAAGAATAATTTCGTTGTTTTGAAAGCATTTTTAAGCGACCTCCTCGAGTTATAACTGTTTATTGAGTCCATAAATAGAGGATTGTGAAACACACAAATACAATCCGGTTGCTCACATGTATCAGGTGAAAGTTTCTAATTTTAGCTTTATTTTTATTCAGTAACGGTTCGTTATGTATTATTAGTTTGTTGTTTTCATTATACCGTAACTAAAACACAGAAAGACCAGAAAAGTACAGCAGAGGCTGGGAATCTATCCTAATTTCCCATAAAAATAAAAACGAATAAGTTAAATATAACGGCAACTCATGTGTAAGTAATTATGGACTTACCAGTTGTATTCATTGGGTAACCCGGAAAGAAACGCGTAAGTGAGATACGTCTTCTTCAGATGCAACACAACATCTCTCAGAACACAGCGCAACCTTTGCCATACTTCTCATCACTGACGTAAAAAAGTAAAAAAAAAAAAAAACCCACGAATCGAATTGACACTACAGGTACTCGTAGAGCTATACGAGTTTAATGTGGTTACAAGGAACTTTGTGGTTAGTGAAGCATGTAATTCAACGTCATTTAAATCATAATCCTAGATAAATATTAAATGATATTGACCTGGATAACACACACACACAAAGATGTATTCCCAAATGGGGTAGGCAGAGCATACGAAACGTTACCGCTTCGGAGCCACTATTAGCAATTTTAGTTTTAAAGATTCACAAAAAAGGTACAATAGTGACAGGTTGCTAGCCTGTCGCCTACAGTATACCTTACCTATATCCTCAGTCGCCTCTTACAGCATCCATGGGAGAAATGGGGATGGACCCGGATAACTCACTTTATCGAGTTTAGGTCGACATATTTCGGGCTAATGTGAGCGGTGGTGCGCAGTGCGCGTGTTGCAGCAGCCGCCGAGGTGCGTTGCTCCTAAGAAGGGTTACGGATTAGCCCGAAACATGTCGAGCTAAATTCGATTTAAGACGTGAGTTATCCGGGTCAATATCATTTAATATGAGTGAATATCACGGTAGTTTCGTGTTCAAAAATCCTAGATACATTTTTAATTTCCGGTTTAACAAATTTCATCATTCGTTCAATAAATGGAAAGTGTGTGTGTTTGTATGTTTGTCCGTCTTTCACGTCGAAACGGAGCGACGGATCGACGTGATTTTTGGCACAGAGATAGTTTATGGGCCAGAGAGTGACATAGGCTACTTTATATCCCGGAAAATTGCCGAGGGAAAAGCGCGCGACACATGTGAATCGGAGTCACGCATTAAAGGTTCCATAATAAATAATAATAAAAAAACGTTTTTAGCAAGATTTGTTGGTAATTTAATTAAATGTGTAACCATTACTTAAGTTACTTTTCTATCAAAGACGGAAAGTTATAGAATCTTATTCTTATTCGACATTCATTCACATAAATCTGAAAGGTAAGAATAACAAACTAAATATTTTTTATAATCAATTTTGTACCCTTCGAGGTTTAGACCGTCCGTAGGGCCACAGCGTTAATCAGTTTTAAATAATTAACTAGTGGACATTAAGTGGAATCGAAGAGGGCAGCTTCCTCCCATAACGTGCTCATGGGCAGCTGTGGTGCATGCCGCGGGGTGGGAGAACCATTTGCTAATTTTTCCAGTTTTACCTTAATCATTAGTTACTTTTCTTTAATGTTTAGCTATAGTTTTAAACAGTAGGTTTTAGATCAATAAACATTGTTAAACACGTATGTTTTTGCCCTATAAAGTTGCGTTTCAGATTTCAATTTCTCATTCAAACAATGCAATTAATTTCCAAGAACTAATAGTGAATCTAAACCTCCGTATCGCTTTAGCAATGTTCACACAGAACACAATCTAATGGTGTTATCTTCCGCGGTAAAAACAATTCTCAGGCTTTTGCATTGTTTACTGAATCAGCGGATAGGGATGGGTTTGCTACGCTAATTAACGTGATTAGATTACTGTTAGATAATTCATTTGGTTGCTGGAGTCATTTATACTAACATGAGAAGCTGTGTAATAAACTAATAACCTTAAGAAATCATCATCCAACCTACACGTATCCCAAATTACCTACACTAAATTTGAACGCAATCCATCCACGAAAAAAAATACATACAGTCGTACTTTTTTTTTTAAGTCGGTTAAAAATGAGTGAAATTTGATTTGCAATATTTAAGAACGACTTAGGTACCTACTTGTTTGTTTTTTATTAGAACAATATGGCTCAGTCCATTGGAAGACAATTTTGCCAGTGTCTGCCGTTGTACGGAAAAAAATCTAGAAAACGAAATATTGGTGGTTGAACGATGAATGACAGCCAACTTGATGAAAAAGGGTTTGTGTGACAGGCTAGATGGCGCTAGTATCGTATGGTCCGTTTGACAACTTTGACATTTGCATCACGTTTGTGATTGGTTAAATAACTAAATTAGCCAATTACAAACTGTAACGTCAAATACCCTCTATACTAACGCCATCTAGCGATGTTTCGCAGTCAAGAAATATTCCGAAAGAGTGTGGCGCCTGTCGACGAAACATAGATGTCGCTAGTGCTGCTGCTTAAGTAGCGTAGTAGAAATAAGCAACCTGAGATATGTATGCATAGGAAAAAATCGTGTCTAGATTCCTGTCCAGCAGTTGTGTAGGGGTTATAGCACGCAGCACGGATTGCTGAGGACCTGGGTTCGATTCCCAGTGCTGGTCTCTTTTTCTGGTTTTTCTGTGCATCCATGTCTCAGTTCGTATTTTCGATAAGAAATATTCATTAAGTGCCAGCACTGATAACAGCAGGCGCCGCACGTGTGGTGTGGTGATGTAGCCTGGCTGTTAGTCAGTAAAAAAAGGATTTCTTTGACAAAATTTGTTTCAATGGTAGTACCAACCTGAAGGACAATGCAGCCGAGCCATATCCGGGCTGGTGGAGCCGCAGGGTGGGGTACTGCGGGGGGTAGGGCGCGGCGGGCGGCGCCCGGGGCTGCGGCGCCGCCACCACGGCCCCGGCGGCCGGCTTGCCACCGAACGCCAGCGCGCCGTGCCCGTGCTCCGACTGCCCGGCCCTGGTGACAAAAGAGAAACATTCAGTAACGAACTGCTGGGCTGCTACAGCATCAGGGTTTGCATAATGTGACCATGGTTTCCGTTTTGAACGGTACCGTCCCGCTCTCAACGAACTCTGTACCGGTGTCCCGAAAAACAAGCCGGAGACGCGAAAATGTACCGTTATCAGAAAACTGCAAATAGCGCGCGATCAGATCACCAATCGAACGTGTATTTTACTAACCGATTTCAAAAAAGAAGGAGGTTCTATGTTCGACTGTCTTTGGTAAACAAGTTATGATCAGAAGATAATACTCACATAATTAGAGGTCATGATAATGTTTCAAAAATCTTGCCAAGACTAATAGCTGCAGATAGTAGCATATGAAAAAATGAATATTTAAATACTTACAAGATTTGTTAAACTTATGTGGTTGAACAAAAAGTACGTAATTGTAAAAAAAACCTTCAACAATAATGGAGTCTCACCACTTTCTATGAAGTCCAATGACATGGTGATAAGAAACAAAGAGCCAATCGCATGAACAATGTGGGGATCGGTTTCTGTGCACAAGTCTAAGGAATTCCTTAGACTTGTGCCACAGAATATATAATAGTACTGGCATACAGAATGGACACGCTCCGCCCCGCACCGGTTCGAGTTACCCCACCCCTCAAGCGCAGATTGTAGGAAAACCGTAGGAAAGCAGTCGGGCGCGCAACGCGATGTATGTCGGCCGCACCGTCGCACGGCACTAAGTTTGGGAGCAATAACTTTGCGAAATGGTGATATACTGTGCATTGTATGGGTGTTTGTCAACAGCCAAAGATAAGAAAAGGAGTTCATTGCTCGGCTCGGTGGCCGTGAGTCCGCGAGCAAGCGCCAACTTGTCAGTGGGCGCGCGAGAAATTGAGGTTCCTACCCTGCCTACTTCCTTTTCTTAATAATAATGCTTTCTAAAAGTATCGCGATTAATACGACATGAAATAACGAATTAGGTACCGAATAATTAGTTCAAGTTTGTAGTCATATATTTATTGTAATGTAAAATAATAATGCTTAAATACATAGACAGACACATTTTAAGTAGGTTTAAATAAAAATATATGATTAACGATTACATTTATTTACACATTTAAGCCATACCTACATACCCTATAGTACTAGGGTTTTGCGATAGTCAGCCCTGTGTGTCTTACGCACACATTGACGCGTGTACAGACGTCGTCGTGCCTATGTAGATTCCAGAACGCGTATTTTGTATGGCGTGTCCGCCCTGTGCTTGTGCACAGAAACCGATCCCAACATCGTAAATGAGCATTCAGAGATGTTTCAGGGGAAGTGTTCTAGCGATTTTTTTGTTCATGCGATTGGCTCTTTGTTTCTTATCACCATGTCATTGGACTTCATAGAAAGTGGTGACACTCCATTATTGTTCCCCGGTAGTGTTTACATTCGCGCTCTCAAGGTCGAAAGAGACGGGGCACAAAATGAGAATCACCTAAAAATAATTAGACTCAAAAATTATTAAGTAAATAACACGGAGCTAAACAAACTCGAAGCGCCGCAGGTCTAACAAGGAAAGATATAGCAATATGAAAAACAAGAAGAAAGTGGGGCAAGCAGGTAGGAGTAGAACCTGACCTTGACTTGAATGAGTCTCGTTAGTTTCCAACCAAAATTCTAAGAATAAACACTAATGCTACAGAGCTAATCTCTGGCATACGAAAGCATCCTAGCTTGAAAAATTAGCCTCTTGTATCCTGGTCATTTTCTCAGGCAGTTTTTATTATCCAAAGTATATGTCTGAGAAAGTCTTCTCGTTTTTCCATAGCTCTCCGTACGGCAAACGTCATAATCATAATAAAAAGCAATAAGAGAACGTCGAGAGTGAATCACGATGCAATGAACCCATTGTTTGCCTATAATACTACCTTATAGTCGACGATGGTGACTAATCACTGACGCATGCATTCATTCTGATCTGGGTTTCGATCGATCTACTAAGGTGTGCTCTTTCAGCGAATAGCTCTTTAAAAAGCAACAGCGAGCACCAATTTCTTTCGCAGTAGTTCCGCGGCTAGTATATTTTTTTGGGTCGAGTTAAGGGCCAAAGGCTCTAGACCCTTTCTTTTATTAACTTATTTTAGTTTTTAAAATTTTATGTGAGGTGCGTTATAGGAGAGGCCAGTATCTTTAATAACTATTTGCTACAAATATGTGGCACTACATTTATTTACAAGTGAGGAAGGAACTTGTGAAAGAACAAAAATAAAAAGGAAACGCCAAAGTACCAAAAGAAACTGCAGCAAATAATTCCCAGCAACAAGCAGCATTCAGATCTTTGGTTTTGAACCCGAGTGTAATTTAATTACCCACACAGGAGTATAATTGTGTTTCGTGACGGGTAACGAAAAAGATGCCAGAAAACACAATGTGTAGGTACAAACGTGGCAGAAGAATTCGAATGCTTTTGCTATATTATGTGGAGCAAACGACTACTAGCTATATTGCCTATATTTTTTAGGGGTAAGTTGCAATAAGTAAGTTACATATTTCCAACGATTTACATAGATAGAAGTATAGAAGGATGTACAAGAACAGAGAAAATTATTTTCAAATGGCTCCATATTGGCACTACAGAGACGATTTTCTAACTCAGCACTTTACATTTCCCAAACTCATTTCTCCTTTATAAACGCGAAACATTAGAAAATGCAAAGTAACAAACGAAGAGTAAATTAAACTGTAGAGTTAGGGAAAGATTTTCAAATGGCCCTGTACTGGCACTACAGAGACGACTAGCTACTTCACTAGTCAATTTTCATCTTTATTTCATAATCCAAAGCTACATACAAAAGCAAAACAAAAAGTGAAGGCACTTAAATTATGGCAGTGTACAAAATGTTTTACTGTTGTTATGCTTTGCAGATGCTATTGTCATTATCATGAACAGCCTGTGATGTAACAAGCATAAGTTAGGTAACAATAATGTTGGGATTGTCGGGTAGATGCATGGGACTCAGTCAACCGTCGCCGACAGGGCACGGAGGCATTCAGCTGTGTCGTTGAATGCATTTTATACAGCCATGCAACTGTACACAAAGTACCTACGACAACGGTGTAGTTGCCCGAGCGAACGTAAAGTGTCACAGTTTTAAAATACTTTCATGATTGTCTGTCTGTCCAGACGTCCAAATGTCCTGTAGAGACAGGTCGCGTTTCTCAACAGATTCTCTTCAAAATTTGTGAGCAATGTTTTTGTGAGAGATACTCGCGAAGCCCACAGAACCTCAATCAGATCGAGTCGAGATCAAGGATATGTTTACATTTCACTGCCTGTCGCTGTCACTTCATGTTCGAAGTTATGTGTAAATTGTCAAAAGGCATACAATGATTCAAATTCATTTATTTCGTCAACATACTTATAACAGGTAAATACAATAAGGTGATAAATAAACAAAATAACAAACTATGATGTACCTGTCGGCGTACGAAATTTAGAGAAATGACAAGGTACAGTCAACGTCGTAAATAAGTGATCACTTTTGTACCTTGTCACTTTAACGTCATGTTTGAAAAGCCATACGAAATTGTTTAA
Source organism: Choristoneura fumiferana (assembly GCF_025370935.1). NCBI lineage: Eukaryota > Metazoa > Arthropoda > Insecta > Lepidoptera > Tortricidae > Choristoneura > Choristoneura fumiferana. The sequence goes on from NC_133480.1 coordinate 1,516,927, forward strand.
CGACTGAAAGCGACAAGGTACAGAAATGATCAGTTATTTATGACGTTGCCTGTACTACACTGCAATGAAATGTTTTCTGTGACCTCGCGAAAGCGCTTAACTCTCATTCAATCTCTAGAAGGTTTAAACTAAAAGACTACTATTACGTTCTAGTTCTAGGTGTACGATATCTAGGTTAGATTTTGAACAAAATGTCATTCCTATCATTGAGTCATCATCACTACGTATTTCACGGATATTAGTATATGACAGGCTGTAGTGTAGCTATATATATCGTCGCCTCTATGCTGAGGTGTGACTTGAGTATGAGTCATGTCACGCTGGAGGTGGACTCACAAACGGTTTCAAATCGGTAGCCTTTTAATGCGGCATTAGAAATCTAATTGCCCGCGAATAAGGCAAACGCGGGTGAATTGAAGACGTGCCTTAACTCACGTTCTTTTGCATAGTTTACTTTCTACCAAATACACAAAACAAATTTTATTTTTTACATAAAGAATTATTTGTATGAATAAAATTTTTAAATACTTACCATAAAAAAATCTAATCTAATGTGAAGAAGAGATTACTACGGCAAAGCAAAGGAAGAGTAATGATTTTAGCAGTCTATGTATGTTTTTATAACACAATGATTATATCATGGACAGTTGCATATAATTCCGATCCGCATTGGCGGCCCCTTACATCAAATAGCGGATCTACTTTGATTGTAAATCGATTTTTAAATATTATATACGAAAAAAAACTTTCACACCTCGCTGCCTTGTTGAGTTTCTTGTCGGGTTACTCAAACTCAACACAGAACAGAACAGACGTCCCGGGTTTGACATTAAAAAAAGTGTTTTATAGGTATTAATCTGTCATCTCCCAGGATAACAGGATCAAAGGAATTTGGGCACAAATTTGTGCCTCTGGGAGAGGACAGGTTAATCAATATTATTAGGCGTAGTAGGTACAGCGTTGATATTTGTACACTTACTGCGTATAGTAACCACAGTAGTAATGAACGACTTTCCCTTTCATTATTAGCTCAAGGGCAAGCCCTTCTAAGGCCAACGTAACGAGATTTTCACCGCCAGGACCGCGAGGTAACGCGTTTTACAATGTCTCGAAGTAAACAAATGCTAAAACAATGCCTGGTTAGATAAGGACAGAGCATCCCGTTTGTCGTAAAAGACGACTTATACTTAGACCTTTTTAACTTCTTGTATTATTTCATGCTTTTTGTTTTCCTAGATGTATAAATAAATGATTGGAAACTGAGCTACACCGTTTTCTGCTTCGATCAACAAAACAATAGTTCTTGTAAGAAAGACAAGAGGACTTTGTCTAAACTTTTTTCGTCCTGAAGATCTAAACTCTTTAGCTAAAGTCAGGTCTCAGGTGGCAAAGGGCGCGGAACGCAAACTTGGATGTTGCCAGTGGGGGGATAGAAACAAAACATCGATAAAAGGGCGGAAAAAGATAACGTTCTCTATCCCAGTTAAAGGTTAAATAGCATATCGTCACTACTTTGAAAAAAGCTCGTATCTCAAAATTTATAGTTTTCTAAGTGAACTTTATGAGCATTATTTCAAAGGTCAATTTTGCTGTCGTATTGATTTGAGATGCGAGATTTTTTCAAAGTAGTGACGATATGTTACATGATACGTTAATAAAGAAATATGTTGGATATTGACATCATTTTCGCAATCGAGAATTTTTAAACTCCCTGGGTGCCTTTGTTATAACTAACTTTTCCCTCTCTTTCTAATTTTTTTCATCTGAAAGAAAAAGGTTTTAAGATAAAAGATGGTTATTGATTTCTACATGCTTCGATTAAAAAAACAGAAATATATATTTTTTAAACCCCTGTCAATGGTCCCTCTTTGCTACACTCCGACCTTTGGAGCCAATTACCCCTAAAATATGAATGAGACAATAATTAATGCGATTGGTCGATTGATCACGTTTTCGCTAGACTTCAATAAATTAAGCGTACCTACAGTAAACAATACACCTACATCGACATAGTATATTTTAAACACGAAACTTTTATATCAAATAAAATACAGACAAATTTTTGAATAAGTAAAAACCGCGAATTCCTAGAGTTATGATTGTTTCAAACATTGTTACAGAAAACAAAAAGTTTGAACCGTTATTCCTTTAGGAATGCGGTTTATTCTTCCATTTGCGGTAATAAATGAAAGTTAGGGACATTTTTAATTAACAGTAATCGGGGACAATTCATTCATACTTTTATTTATGTGCTGAGCTCATCCAAGATAGCTAAAATAATGTTAGGGGACACTTGACACCGATCGACTTAGTACCTACTAAAGTAAGAAAAGCTGGTGTTATGGTCATGGGTACAGGTAACGGATAAACATACTTAAATATGTAGATAGATAGGTAGCAGATAGATATATACTTAAATAGATATTCAACACCCAAGACTCGAGAAAAGACAATACATACAATACAATACAATTATTAAAATACAATACAATATCTGCCCTCTGCCCTGACCAGGGATCGAACCCGGGACCTAGTACATCTGATCGTCATTAAAGAAAGCGGCCTCCCTCTAAGATTATCACGATTATTTTCGACACACGCACGCAATTTCTTAATATTACATTGTTTCTTTTCTTTAAGCTTACTTACACAAAGTGTGTTCGATTTATTCACTGAACGAACACCCCTGTGAATTTTCATCGGATCTTTTTTAGGGTTCCGTAGCCAAAATGGCAAAAACGGTACCCTTATAGTTTCGTTAAGTCCGTCTCTGTCTGTCTGTCTGTCCGTCCGTCCGTATGTCACAGGCATTTTACTCGAAAACTACAAGATGTAAAGTACAATAAAATAGAATCTGTCAATTTTCTACATATTTAAGACACCCTATCGTGGGCACACTTGATTATATATGTCCCTGTTGTTGCAATTATGATCTAAAAGGAATAAAAAAAGAATAATAGTCACATCACAAAGCCTTAGGCAGCCCGGTGTTTATATTAGTAGGCTGGAAGTTTCTACAGGATTGTCAGATTCTATTGAATTGGAGTTTATATCAATCAAATTTGGAGTACAGATGTCTTGTCAAAGCCGCTATTTAGTTTTGTAGTTAAATTACAGTTTTTTTTTAACTTGCATCAACGTGTGGCACATAGTAGCACAGCTCTTTTGAAAAGATAGTAAGGTTTTTAATATTTTTTTTTGATTAATGGCTACTTGCTGGAAACACATAAATCTCGAGTTAGCGTTAAGCTCAGTTTAGTAGTGTCAAAATGTATGGAACTGTCAAGCTTAAGCCAGGCTTAACTACTAAATCTAGATTTATTTTCTCCTGCAAGACGGCCTAAGTGAAGATTTTGATTTGAAAGCTCCAAGAATTTTGTTCGTAGGGAAGGTGTCTAAAATAAATCCAGATTAATTCAGCAGCTGTTAAGTTCTTGCGTGAATTTGATTTAACATTTTTAGAAGGGTTTTTTTTACCGAATTTCCTGATTCAAGATAAACTCCTTTGACGATAAAGCCTTTGACTAATTATTTGGTACTAGGTACAAAAAAAAACTGGAGCCAAAAATATATACATAGATGGGACGTAACGCATAAACGTCAGCCCATACACGTCCCACTGCTGGGCACAGGCCTCCTCTCAGAATGAGACGGCTTGAGCTGTTAATCCATCTCCGACCCAGTGCGTATTGGAAAATTTACACACACCATCGAATTGCTTCGCAGCAGGACTACTAAGAAACTCGAAGTTTGTATCGTACCGTCCCTCTCGCTCTCGTATTAAATAGTGTAAGTGTCAGAGGGACCGCACCACACGAACTTCGAGTTTCGTAGTAGCCCTGCTGGTTTCCTCGTCGTCAAACTCGTGGTAAATTTGAAATGTGACGCACATGAATTTAGAAAAACTCAGAGCTGCGTGTCCGAATTCGAACCTACGATTTCCTACTTGATTGATAGGCAAACCACTGACTACCACGGCGATTGCGCTTTTCTATCCTATTAATATTATAAATGAGAAACTGTAAGTCTGTTTGTTTGTTACTTACTTCATCACGTCTAAACCACTGAACCGATTTAAACGAAATTCGGTGTACAGATAGTTTGAATCCCGGAGAAGGACATAGGATACTTTTATCTCGGAAAATTGCTTAGTTCCCGCGGGATAGCGATAAACGAATTTTGCGCGGACGGAGCAGCGGGTAACGGTTAGTTTTAAACAAAAACACTCTGAAAGTAAATAAACAACAAAATATTAAAACTTGACCCATTAAATCCTCAGTAGCCCCACTAGCCTACAGCGCATGTCATCATTGACACGATTCTGTAATTTCAGTTATTTTTGTCCTAAGCGACGTCAGCTCGTTAAACTTACATCGTCATCGTCACCGTGGGAGGGAACATGCATATTTAATTCCATAACCAAGGGCCTTGGAAGCTGATGAATGCTTTGAATTTTGTTAATATCATCATCATCATCATGTCAGCCGAAAGACGTCCACTGCTGGACATAGGCCTCCCCCAAGGCTCTCCACTCAGACCGGTCTTGTGCTTTCCGCATCCACCGCGATCCTGCGATCTTAACCAAGTCGTCGCTCCATCTTGTTGGAGGCCTACCGACAGCTCGTCTCCCGGTCCGGTTTGTTAATATCCATCCATACTAATATTATAAGTGCGAAAGTGTGTGTGTTTGTCCGTCTTTCACGTCGAAACGGAGCGACGGATCGACGTGATTTTTGGCATCCATACAGTTTATGGGCCAGAGAGTGCCATAGGCTACTTTTTATCCCAGAAAAATGCACAGTTCCCGAGGGAACAGCGCGCAATAACCGAACTTCACGCGGGCGGAATCGCAGGCAAAAGATAGTTAGATTATTATTTAAAGATCACAGACATAATAATATACATTAATATACTTATATTAATCTACATAGCAAATTATGTGCAAGGCTCTTTTGAATTTGAGTGCAATTAAACAGATCTACATTCTGCTACCTGGTTTAAATTATTTTTAACTGGAAATTGTTTTCGGGTGCTCCGTGCTACTAAGTGTGTCAGATCGCCCACAACCAACCCACACCATCAATGGACTTCGTTCAGAAAATGCTCTCTTAATAAAATATATACACACACCACACACAATCATCACGACTGTACCTATTCCCAAATGGGGTAAGCAGAGCATACGAAAAATTACCGCTTCCGAGCCATTTTTAGCAATTTTAGGTTTTAAGTTTGGCAAAAACGGTACAATAGTGACAGGTTGCTAGCCTGTCGTCTACGGTATACCTTAACCTATATCCTCAGTCGCCTCTTACGACATTCATCTATATAAAATACAGTCTTACAATATCTGACTTATAATAATAAATCAATATACCAAACCAAAATTTAGCAAAGAAAAAAATCTACTTGAAACGCTACCGATTAACCGTCCGAAGTTCAATTAAAGTTAATTAACTCATTCATATCCTATTAATCTTAATCTTCGATCTTTCGACCTACGTATCATCAAGGTCAAAAATATAGCTACGTTATTCCTAATCTTGCTATCAATCAGCCTACACACATTTGGAACACAACACCTGAAAAAAAAATATTCAGTCACTCTTCACTATACTTAAATACAAACTAAGATACAAAATGACATATGTATTTTATTTACACTTATACTAGCCGTTACCCGGGACTCCGCCCGCGTGGAATTCGGTTATCGCTGTCCCGCGGGAACTACGCAAATTTCCGGGATAAAAGCTATCCTATGTCCTTCCCCGGGACTTAAACTATCTGTATACCGAATTTCATCTAAATCGGTTCAGTGGTTTAGACGTGATGAAGTAACAAACAAACAAACAGACTTACAAAGTTTCTCATTTATAATATTAATAGGATAGAAAAGCGCAACCGCCGTGGTAGTCAGTGGTTGCCTTCAGCATCACATCATCGTCATCCCAGCCTATATACGTCCCACTGCTGGGCACAGGCCTCCTCTCAGAACAAGACGGCTTGGGCTATAGTTCCCACGCGGGCCCAGTGCGGATTGGGAACTTCAGTGCAGGTTTCCTTACGATGTTTTCCTTCACCGCAAAGCTCGTGGTAAATTTCAAATGTCATTCTGTAGATCAATTTCGAAAAACTCAGAGGTGCGAGCCGGGGTTTGAACCCACGACCCTCTGTTTGAGAGGCGGTAGGTCAAACCACTAGGCCACCACGGCTTTTTTTACAGATCACAGATTGAATAATGTTTTCTATCGTATTTGATCGGATAAGTTCGTATTTAAGTATATTGCTTTCTCAACTAGCTTCAGTAAATTGCAGTGCGTGCGTGCGTGCGTGTGTGTGTGTGTGTGTGTATGTGTTTGCGTATTTACTTAAATTATTACTCTTTCACGAACGGCTGGATTTTGTACAATAATTGGTGTGTTAAGCTAGTACATCTACGAGTTTTTGTTGTTACTGAAATTTCAATCTCTAAGACTAGACGTGAAATTTTGCACGGGTGTTCGTCATACAACTTAAATGAAGACCACGCCGTCATTTTTGCGAATATCCATGACAATTGGGTAAAATTGTGGAATTACACTAGCAAATAAATTTTATTTTTCATGAACCTTCTTACTACGTATAAAAGGTACTAGAAAACTAAAAAAAAGATGGATAAAATCAGTAAAGTCGTCAACTTACGGTATGCGTGACCAAGGGAAGTAGGGATTTATTCCATACATAGATTCCCTGTGGCCCATTTCCAAGCATCAAAAAACAAAAACACTAAATACCGTACGAATTTAAAACATTTTGAATAAAACAGGAAACGATTTGAATGCCGTCTGCTGGACGTTTTTGGGTCGGTAACGGTATGATGCATACGAAATACTTTTATTTGCTACTAAAGCAATTCCGTTACGTTGGCCATCGTGTTTTTGGGGTTCCGTACACGAGGGGGAGGCAAAGGGGTAGGTACAGATGTAGTCTAGTACGTAATGGTTTTCCACCGTATATTATAGGAAAAGTTAGTATTTATCGGGCCCTCTCAATTAAGTAGCTACAGTACCCATCGCACAGAGGTATTTTCCACTAAATAATAAAGTTCCATATAAATTTATTATTGAGAAAATTGAAATTTTTATAATCATACATTTATTTGGAAAAAAAAACATTTTTTGAAAACTTACAATTTGGCGCCAAAAATCCGCCATTTTGATTTTTCAAGAATTTCACCTAGTGTCACTCGCGTCATCAAGACTAATACAATGACGTATCATTTATCAAAATCGGTTCAGCCGTTGAGTAGTTACGAGAGGACATAGGAATAGACATACATACATACGCGTCAAACACATAACCCTCCTTCTTTGCAGTCGGGTAAAAAGATTATGCATTACATTTACACTAAATCCCGAGCCAAGAAACTTCTTGAGGTTAGGTGGTCGATGCGGTGGGGGTTAGTTCATGTAGTTATCCACCAAGATTTTAAGGTGCTGTTTCACCACCCATTGATTAATTTTATTTGACGGATAAATGTGATGCCCTCTCCGTCTATTCGAACAAAACAAACCGAGACGGCATCACATTTATCAGTCAAATAAATGGTGTACAGGGTTTTTTTTATTCGACTGGTTGGCAAACGAGCAAGTGGGTCTCCTGATGGTAAGACATCACCACATCCCATAGACATCTGCAACACCAGGGGTATTGCAGATGCGTTGCCAACCTAGAGGCCTAAGATGGGATACCTCAAGTGCCAGTAATTTCACCGGCTGTCTTACTCTCCACGCCCAAACACAACAGTGCAAGCACTGCTGCTTCACGGCAGGATTAGCGAGCCAAGATGGTGGTAGCAATCCGGGCGGACCTTGCACAAGGTCCTACCACCGGCAAAATGCTGTTATGTTAGGATAGTCAAATTATGGCCGGGAATGATCAAATGGCTTCAGTCTAAGTCAAAATATCCTAAATCAATTAAGGCACTTATGAACGTAAAAAATCTACCACCGTTTCGGGAAAACCTTTGTTCACAAAAACTCTGCAAGAAACTCAACGAGGTATATTTTTTTAACGCAACTATACAATGTTATTTTTAATGATTTACATCAGTATTTAACAGAACTACATTTTTAACACAGGGTCGTCAATGCTGATCTGAACTGTTTCCAACCATCCCCGTCCAAGACATATTCATTAACTTCGCCTTAGATATTAGTGTTTTTGACAAGTTGACAACAGATTTGATTTTTTTATCTGTTTGATCAGTTGGAATGTTGTTATTAAAACGTATGCATTTTCTCAGAAACGACTATTTGGTTTTAGCGAGTCTAATTTACAGAGTTCCGTTCTATGTACGTTGGATCAGTATAGAAATGGTTCTACGTTCTATAGTACCTACCGAATTGCCTGCCAATAAATTGACACTGAAAACAGTCCTGTTTTAAAAAAGGTTGATGACCTGATCGGATCGCTACTAATACCTACATTATGTATAATAAATAATAAATATCTAACATCTTGATAAAGGTGACATTTGCGATACTTTATCATATCACCGACAGACAAAGGATGCTATAGAATCGCGTATTTCAAACTATTTTCTTATACAGTGAAACCTGGATAACTGGGGCACTAAGGGACCTGCAAATTTGTCTCACTTATAGAGGTATTCCACTTACCCAGTGTCTCAGATATCCAGGTATAAATAAATATCTGTCTCATTTACGGAGGGTTCCATTAATAGAGGTGTGAATAGAGGTATTATTTCAGTTATAGAGGTGCAATTAACAAAAATAAAAAATAACGTATTTTGTAAACATTATCATGAGTTGTAAGCTTCAACCTTTTATAATCAAAAAAATATTTTTATAAACAGTACAAAAATGCATAGATAATGCGTCATTCAAAAAATCTATCATTTTAGTTTATCTTGGAATTATCAGCTATAAGGTGTTTTTCAAGGATGTAAATTTTATCAAATATGTTTTGTCACCAATTGTTGACATTTTGATAATAGCTGTGCAAAGTTCCTAGTGCTTTTACTGCTTCGTGTTTAGATCAAACTAAAATAGTTTGAAATAGGCGATTCTCTAGCATCCGTTGTCTGTCGGTGATATGATAAAGTATCGCAAATGTCACCTTTATCAAGATGTTAGATATTTATTAATTATTATACATAACGTAGGTATTAGTAGCGATCCGATCAGGTCATCAACCTTTTTTAAAACAGGACTGTTTTCAGTGTCAATTTATTGGCAGGTAATTCGGTAGGTACTATAGAACGTAGAACCATTTCTATACTGATCCAACGTACATAGAACGGAACTCTGTAAAGTAGACTCGCTAAAACCAAATACTTATTCGTTTCTGAGAAAATGCATACGTTTTAATAACAACATTCCAACTGATCAAACAGATAAAAAAATCAAATCTGTTGTTAACTTGTCAAAAACACTAATATCTAAGGCGAAGTTAATGAATATGTCTTGGACGGGGATGTTCGGAAACAGTTCAGATCAGCATTGACGACCCTGTGTTAAAAATGTAGTTCTGTTAAATACTGATGTAAATCATTAAAAATAACATTGTATAGTTGCGTTAAAAAAATATACCTCGTTGAGTTTCTTGCAGAGTTTTTGTCAACAAAGGTTTTCCCGAAACGGTGGTAGATTTTTTACGTTCATAAGTGCCTAAATTGATTTAGGATATTTTGACTTAGACTGAAGCCATTTGATCATTCCCGGCCATAATTTGACTATCCCAACATAACAGCATTTTGCGGGTGGTAGGACCTTGGGCAAGGTCTGCCCGGATTGCTACCACCATCTTGCTCGCTAATCCTGCCGTGAAGCAGCAGTGCTTGCACTGTTGTGTTTGGGCGTGGAGAGTAAGACAGCCGGTGAAATTACTGGCACTTGAGATATCCCATCTTAGGTCTCTAGGTTGGCAACGCATCTGCAATACCTCTGGTGTTGCAGATGTTTATGGGCGGTTGTGATCTCTTACCATCAGGAGACCCACTTGCTCGTTTGCCATCCAGTCGAATAAAAAAAAAACACGTTCATATTAAATTACATCCAAATCCTTTGAAACCAAATCAACATAAATACAACCAACAACACCTCTAACGTGAACAAAATAAATTCCAAAAAATTTAAAGATCTCTTAAAGCCCCAGGCCAGTAGCAGCGAAACTAGGTGTCATCTTGCATCAAACAACTCGCGCTAGATACCCCACGCGTTACAAAATTTCTCGGAATTGCACTTGCGTTCCGAGCGTACCGTTCAAAAATAAATACAACCACTTTCCCGTGCTTATAGCAACGCTGTTACGACCCAAAAGAACCCCAGTTCACTACAAATGCGACCTTGGCTTCAGTGTTCCACAGTGTGTTGTTTTTATCTCCGGCGTGGCGCTTACGCCCTACTGCGGCGGTTACGCCGATGCGTCACGGAATGGCGGCGCTGGGGGAAGGGTCATCGTGCTAACAGAGCTATGTATAGAACTGTTGATCGGATCTGTCTGTACGTACGCTGTTGTCAGCCGGCTCGAAGGTCATTTGATATGTCGAAAGTTGGAGTTACGCTTTTTGTGGGGCGTAACTGGTGGTGTTGAAAATTTGCAGTTTTGTTTTTTTTTTGTAATGAAATAAAAACGGGCGAGTAAGGTCGTAAGTTTAAAGGTCACGTTCATGATAACTTGCCTGCAGTTTCGTCACGCAATAATTAAATAGGCTTTGTTGTGAATTGAATACGCTTAAGCGTAGTTAGGTTTTTTCAATATACCTAGGCAAATTAATATTCGTCTTTGGCCAGAGAAGGGTACTTAAACAATATACATAATAAAAAGTACTTGTAAAATTGCAAAACATGTCGTAAAATATCTAGTCTTATCGACTTAGATACAACATATCATCTGTTTTATATAAATAAACTAAACTGTCTAACTAATTGTTTTATGTCAACGTTGGTGCAGTACAGTCTGTTGTTTGAAAAAAACCGGCTAAGCGCGAGTCGGAATCGTGTACCAAATACTTAATATAAATATAACAATACTCAAGTACACAAACAATGAAGGCAGACGCACTGAAACAAACTTAACTTTGCCGTTGAAAAAATCCAATCCTCATACATCAATTTACGCCTCATTAAAGAAAAACTTATGTGTGATTAACTAGCAGACGTTTAAGTATTTTGAGCAAAAAAATTTTTCACGTAACGACGCCACAACAGAATCAGCGACACGCCACAAGTTTTATGCGTTCCACGTGTAATGAAATGATAGCACGGATGTGCGACGTAGTATTGCATCATACAAAACAACATACGGTTCTGAGTCAGACATATTTGTAAATTAAAGCAAACATTTATTGATAACAATGTGTAAGGCGAACGGGTATGTAATTTAATCTAGTAATTAGGTGGGTAAATATCGAACAAGACGCCGAACAGACGGAATGTAGAATAAAGGTTTTTAAATAATATTATGCGGTCACTTTAAATTATAAAAAAACCGGCCAAGTGCGAGTCAAACTCGCGCACCGAGGATTCCATGTATTTTTCCTTTAGGGGTACCTACAGAAGCCAAAAACTGTCTCTAGCTAGTGATACAAGTTTATTCTATTTTAGTTCGGAAAATCGTTGTTGAATTGTTGATATACCATTAAATAATACCTGCTACGTTCACCAAAAGAAAGTAAATTTGGACATTAATAGGATAAAAAGTAACCTATTTAATGTAGCCTTTTATTACTGATACAATGTTTTAATCGATCCAGTTCTTCCATATTCCATACTTACCAACAAATACACAAACAAAATTATACTTTTTTATAACAGTTCAGATGAGATCTCGCATTGGTTATGTGATATGGAATAAATCTGACTTACAAGATCCTGGCATCTAATTTGCCCACAACAATGTAGTCGCTTACATTATAAAATATGACTCCACATGTTCATCCATTTATAGGTAATACTAATACGTAGCACGCTAGGTATTGTAGCTTTTATATACTAATAACGGTACAGTGTCATTAGGACTTATAGGTATCGATATAAGGCCGACGACCGCACGGGCACGCTATGTTTTTTAATGCTTATTTGAAAGTATCTGTCACGTTTTTGTGACGGTAGCTACGTATTTAGTGCTTATACAAGTGAGGTTTCGATTCGGCGACCATACTTATACTTTTTAGGGTTCCGGAGCCAAAATAGCAAAAACGGAACACTTATAGTTTCGCCATGTCTGTCTGTCCGTCTGCGGCTTTGCTCAGGAACTATCAATGCTAAGAAATCTGTAATTTTGCACGGACGGGTAAACTATGCCGACAAAATGGTACAATTAAAAATTCAGAAAATATTTTTTTAGGGTACCTTCCATAGACGTAAAGTGTTTTTTTTTCTCATCCTACCGTTGGATAGGTCTTTCAAAACCATTACGGGTTTGCTAAGACGATTTTTCGATTCAGTGATTTGTTTGCGAAATATTCAACTTTAAAGTGCAAATTTTCATTAAAATCGAGCGTGTAATGGAAAAATTTGAAAAAATTCAGGATGGTAGTAAGTATATCAAACTTTCAAGGAAAACTATAACGGCTAAGTTTGCTTGAGAATTATTAGTAGTTTATGAGTAAATCTAAATAGCAGCCTAAGGTATAAAATATACCTAAACTTTCCGGAAGATTCCGTTTAAAATACGAAATCCTTAAAAAAATATTACTTAATTTTTTCGTAATGGCTACGGAACCCTATTTTGGGCGTGTCCGACACGCTCTTGGCCGGTTTTTTATATCATGGTATCTATTTTGGGGAGGAAAATACTTACTTGTCATAATGCCCTATGTACGCCCCTAAAAATATCGACTGAGTGCTACTTCGAATAGCATAAAATAAAATTTTAAGTTATGTCAAGTAAAATAAGTAAAAATCTTTATTTGTAAACAAAATAATGCTACACATACAACAAATACAGTACATACAAACACAAGTTTTAACTTGCACTGCGACGTGTTATTATTGTGTATAATAACATGTGATAAAAAAATACATAATTATGCTGTTCAGTGTTTTTCGTAGTTTAGTTACACTCTCTTAAACTAGTGCTATGTTTTTAATTCTGTGTCAGCGGTGTCTTAGGAACTCTTTTACGTAAAGACACTTTTAAAACATTGTATCTTTCGATCGTGTCAGCTGCTAAACCTATTTTTAAAAATAGCAAGTAATCATAGGTGTTTCGCTTTTATTTTAACTTGATAATTCCACGCGATCTTCAGAAAAGGAGATAGCCGGACAATGAAGTGATCCTATAAAAACCTTTTGAGGTAAGGAACCCTCTAAGCAACATTCTTTGCAATGTCCAAGGCACGCCCGACTTAAAATTCACCACCGCTGATGAATACTTTAATTTTTCGGCTCGCATTTCTTACTCGTGGCAGGACCAAACCAACGGGACCAAAAAAACGAGCGTAAACATGTTTCTAAGGCATGCGCGGGAGCGTGAGTCAAGGCCACCGCATGTGGGCGCACGTGGCCACTGCTGGGCCGTGGGGGTCCGCGTGGGCTTGTGGGAAACCCAAATCATGATTAAAGAAGAACAAAAACTGGGAGAATTAGGACAAAAAGCGACTGAGACTACCGCTAATTCATTGCTATGTCAGTTTTGCAAATTACCAAAAACAAACATCTAACTTGGTTATTTAAGAACATCTAGAGCTGTATATTAAACAAATGTAATATTGTTTGTCACTTGTGTTTTGTTTCTTTTCTTTAGCCATAATGGTTAGTTTCGATCATCTTGTCAACCAGCCTAACCAGAAATGGAACGTAGTAAGTCGACAAATAAGAAATAATTTCGCGTCTTACTTCAGGGTCCAGGAAAACTGAGAGAGTAGACCCCGAAAGACAACATCAAGTATTTAAGACTATACACACTTTGCAATGCCGTGGAGTGGACGTTGCACGTTGGGGCGGTCTTTGGTTTGGGAGGTGACCTATGTCGATACTTTTGCCGCATCCCACGTCCAGTCCAGGGCACCGCGCTCAGAGCTGGAGCAGCTGCCGAGCAGGCTCAGGAAAGCAAGCGTCGCAAATATTCTGGTTTGAATGACTACCATGAATTTGCGGCACTTGCTTTTGAAACGATGGGGCCGTGGTCAACGGATTCAAATAAGTGTTAAAAGACTTGTCTTATAGTAGGTTAGTTCTGGCCTCAGGGGACTAGAGCTGGCGGTTATCTCGCGCAAAGAATTGGGATAGCCATACAAAGGGGTAATGCGGCCTGCGTTTTAGGGTCGATGCCAGTATTGCCAGTGACATCTCTAGACGACGACGACGGTTGTTTGTTTTAAGCTAGGTTAGCAAAAAATAAGTTTTACATTACTACAAATCATACTTAATGAATCTTAATATTAAAATCCAACATGTTTAATTGTCGTAGGTATTGTTTGAGTGGTGTAAAGCCTAAACTTGACCTAGGATTACTAAACTGAGACAGTACTGTAAAGTTTCTACTGCGCCACATTAACAGGTGTTTGGTTTCGTTTTTATCGTCATTTCTATTTGTAGTGCACTGTGGGAGGTTGCTATTATAAGGTTTCAAAGAGATTGACAAGTATACTGCACAGGTTAGATACTTAGCATTGCTTCTGTTGAAGTGTGGTAGGTAATGCGATACGAATATTACGTATCGGAGGTAGCAACATAAGCCGTTGCTCCGTAATTTTAATGCCAACAAAGCGTATCATATCATTTGAACGTGATTTTAGTAACGAAGCTGATATCGTTATTAGCAGTTCCAAATGCATTTATATTTCTTTGATAAATCGCCTAGCTTTTAGTACTCCCAACCCTAGAATTACACTAGGAAGCATTTGTTAAGCATATGGGTTAAGCATTTTGTCATCTTCATGACAGCTAACATACTCAAGGCATCTGAAAAGAAAATTCGGTCACTAACTAATCAATGATAAACGAAGCCAAAATACTTTAGGATGATGAGACAGTGGCAGTCTTAATTTTAACATCAGAGTAAATTCCTTTAAAAAAAATAGAAACCTGCCTTTATATTCTTCCTACTGTGAAGATTTTGATAGCCAAAATAAAGCTTACTCTAGCAAAAACACCACCGAGTATTCTCTTCGCGAACATGCCGAAAAACAAGGATCGAGCCAGGGGAGAACACGGCAAGAATTATAACTTAATTTTGGAACTACCCTCGCCATCTCATTCTAAATTTTAGGTAGTCGAGATAGAGCGCAATACGACTTAAATTCGTGGTTATGTAAAGTTATTACATTGATTTATGTATTTGTGAGAGGAAGCTATAAAGATAAAGCTAGTTTATAAAGATACATTGTTTGTATATAACCCGGTCGGTGTATATTTGCATGGAAGACGTGCCCGCATCCTGCTGCAAGTGCTTCACTGGAGAACTGTTTCGATATTTATAGATTTTTTTGTAGAATTTGGTAAGCATATGACGAAACGTAATGTTTTTTTATAGGTTTATGATAGGGGGGAAACGAGCAGGCGGGGTACCTGATGGAAAGCTATGCTCAGGGACAACCATAACATAAGTTTAGTTATGGATGCGTTGTCTGTCGGCCTTTTGGGAAAAAAGTAGGGTCGAATGGTAAAATATTATTTGCTTTTATCAGCAGAACATTTTTCAAGGAAATCTATGATTTTATAAAACTAAGTTAGCATAAGTTAATGATAAAGGTGTAACATACGAAGAGGCGTTTACTGGAAAATTTATTAATTGCTCACACGACGATTACACAATCAATAAAATGTTGTAGGTGTACTGAACTTTCACCTAGTAACATAACGTAAACTACAATTACGAAAGATACTCTAAATTACACTTCCAATCGGAAGAAGCCGCGCGTAGATCAGACTAAATGTCATTTATTTTTAGTAGGTAGATTAGTTAATAGTACACACAGTAGACACCAGTGCAAAGTCTCGGTTCGACGACTCGCCGTTCTAGATAAATTTATTTTTACCGACACGCATTAAACACATGTTGTGTGGAAAACAATGGCAAGTTTTTAGCGTATTATCATATAACATCTTATCTTTTGGGGTCTAGGCCTTAAATAGTCTCGTGATGTATCCATACTTTCAAGTTTGATACATTGTTTTTTTTACTTCGCAGTGACGTTTCATAGCTTTTTTTTATGCTACGAGCAGATGTGATTGTTGAAAATGATTAAAAAATCTACAAAAGCCTAGTTCAATATTTAGTTTGACAATACCACAGACACGTATGTATTTCTCTCACGAATACCTACCTACAGGAAACTTGGACCCATTGTCGGAGCAAGGAATCGTCCTCAAAGTTCTTATTGAAAAAAAAAACTAGTACTTTGAGCGTTTCTTCCACCTTCCCAAGTAACCTTAGTAAATATTGTTCGTCCTTGTCGACGGTCAAGTACGATCCTATCTCGATATCGTACGGAGTTCCGCTCCGTCTGACCTTCAAGCGCACAAATATAGTTTTTACTGCTTAGCCTGTTATTAAGAATTTTAATTATACCTACTTGGCAACTGAAAATCTTGTTTATCTTAAGAATCATGTCTGAGCTATTTTTTTGGGTTTTTAATTGAAGAGAATTACATGGTTTAAATTTTTCAGTTAACGTGCGACAAACAGTCCTTTTTTACGTATGTACATAGATTCTACATGTGTTCCCATCTTTTGGCTTAGTTTGTGTTAGTTACATATATGCGTTGTGGGCTATGGCAGTATTTGTAGGTCTTCCATGTGTCTCACATGTATACATTTTATTTTAATGTCGTATCACCAAAGCCACAATTTCTGTTACTGTGCTATATTGTGCGAACGGACTACGAAATACCTAGTAGCTTTATATTATAACAGAGATATCAGTATCAAGGCTTTCAGTCACCAACGACACAACGTGCTGCAGAGACAAGCAACCCACTTGGCAAGAATTTTGTTTTTCATTATCGACTAATATTTTATAAACAAGAATGTTTGCTATTTCAGACACTGGATACTATTCATGTAAAAACGTGAGCGTCATTGTCAAGCCACAAATGCATTTAATTTGCAGTATTGTGGTTGGCCTAATTTTGGTAAATTTCCTGAATATTTGTGAATGAGTCTCAGGTCATGTATATTCATTTTTATATCTAAGGCCTACCACCACCACCACCTTTACCACCTTTGAAGTCTCTTATAAAGTAAAAAATATTTACATGCAAATGTCGGTTACGCCCTTAACATCTAGAGTACGTAAATATTCACTTACAATCATTAACATTGCACAAGGCTCGCACGACTACATGCAAATGTCGGTTACGCCCTTAACATTTAGAACGTAAGCGCCAATTATTTTAAATCACCACAAGGCTCTAATACGTAGCTATTGTGGTTCCATATCTTTACAATTTTCCTAGATCTCATACCTAAGCTACACAGACCTACCTAATAGATACTTATGCATAAAAGATCAGATGCTAAGTGCATTCTACATACTTGTGTAGGTGTGTTTATTTGTGTGTAACGCTATAATTAGATGTCAGGGCTACATTGCCTTTCTTGAAAGGTTAATAACAGCACAGCTGTTAAACGTGTCTGCTGTACCTATAGGTGTTAAGTTTATACGTAGGGTCGTATACAGTATAGCATAGATAGTGTTAGGTAGTACGATACGCCCTAAGCGCGGCATTTGTTTAGCATCAGCCTGTAGATAGGGCTACAGCTAGTATTTAGTTTTGTTAGGGTGACCACGAGTGTATTAGACTTAGGACAGACCACCGTAGTTTGTTAGACTTAATGTACGACATTTTTTTTGACGAAAATTATCCTTATTCCTTATGCTACGAATATGCGTGTCTTTATTAGTCTTTTACGATGAAACAGCTGGACGAATTCGGATTTAATTTAATACGTTTATCTAACACATAGACTACGTTTTATCTTTATAATTCCGGGGATCGGAATGTACCTATTAACTAATGTAAAATCACGACACCTCAACTGCTAACTAGAGACATGATAACTTGGCACTTACAAGGTTAATGAAGACCAAGATGTCCACGATGTAATTTCCAAGTTCAAATGGGAATTCAGTAAAATAGCTGTAATTTCAATTCAACTGCCAGATAGTACCTAGCAAAAATTTACGAATTTGTAACTACTGACATTAACCTACAGCATTTTGGATATCAAAACCGAGCTTAGCAACAACGGACAGCTATACCGATAGTGATAAGATATATCCACATTGCTATTTCAGAAGATTGTAATTAGACTTGATACCTAGTCCAATAAATGAGATGCTTCAATTCATAGTAGCCAACGTAATGCCCTATGCAAACAAATCAAGGAAGTACCATCCAGTTTGAATGATATTGACGGAAGAGAAAGAGAATACATATGTTCGTCAGAGCAAGCCCGGGTAACCTCACGTTACCATACGGCCACGTTGTAGGTGAACTAAGCAAATGGGGTTACCTTGAGAACTCGATGAGGACCTCCCCGCAAGGCGACGACCACACCATATCAACACACAACACTAAAACTCCACCTGCACATCACTGGATAAGGACCAAAGCACCAGAATGATAACACCACTAAACAAAAAAAAAACCGGGGGTCCTAAGAAGGTCGAATCTGATATTTTTTCACGGTAGAGCTCGCAACGTCGCGCTGTCGCCGGACGGACGCGCGTTCGGCCCGCGCTGCGCTCATTGGCCAAATGTGACGGCGGCCATCATTGCACGGCGCGCGGCCGTCCAATGACGCCGCGTCCCGCTCGCCCCGCCCACATCCTCGTGGCCTGTTGAATGAACTCGCCGGCAGTCGCGGCCGAATCGTCAGAGCCGCAGCACGTATGAAGTTCGACAGATGTGAACGGACAGTGACGAGTGATAATACGCTAGCTACCTGATCCGTTTACACAAAAAAATAAAGTAGAAAATAGTGGACGTAAAATGGTAATGTAAGTAATTAGTTTCAAATGAGATAATGAATAATTGAAACGGTAGGAAATCACGTGATGATTAGTGTTTTTTTTTATGTGAATGATGAATAGAAATTACTTTTCTAATATAGGCAGGTTTTGACTTGTACCTGAAACAAGAAAACGACAAAAATCAGATATCATAGTTAACTTAATGACATGTTTGCATGTAAAACGAACATTAATTTCACCTTGGAAACATGTAGGTTGTTTAAATTTCCACTATACATATTCTTGGATAAAATTTTAATAGAACTCTACTAACAAATGTTTTCGTAGTCAAGCTTTAAAAAAACAACTTACATTTAAAATACATACAGCCAGACCTAAATAGTCTAGTCTATAGTAATAGTCTATGAAATGTGAGGGATTCTTAATATTAAAATACATACTCAATTAATTTAAATTTTTTAGACAAACGCCTTGTTATTTTTGAAATATTTTTTTGGAAAATTCAATGATATGAGTGAGTGAGTGACGCAAGAAAACTATTTATATTATAATTTATCCAACCACCTTAAGAATAATAGGTTTACTATATTATAAACCGGTTTGAATGAAAGACCTTTCTCTCAGCATAACGCTTTTAATGAGTCCGGCATGCAGGACATTTCTTTATACTTTTCAAATTTCAACCCCTCGGATGATCTTGGCACTCAACTCGACGCTAAAATAGGTACTTCTAAGCGTCCTAACTAGACCACAAATTCCTCCTCTAATTTTACAGCGCATATTTGAGCAGGTTATAAAAGCCTGCCTGCCTAGTACCTGAAACAACGAATGGTAAGCATACCTTTTATACCGGTTGTAAAAGGGTCCGCTAGCTACAGGGCAGGGGGCAGGGTGTGGTCATGGACATGAAGGGAATGTTTCTTTAGCGCCTTAAAATAACGGGCAAAGGTGCGTGCCTGAATAAATAAAAGATATAGACTCCTAACAACCTCCAAAATACTAGCTCGCGTTTTTCACAATGAAATTGGCGGTAGTTGAAAGGTTTGGGTAAGTGCTGTTTGTGAATAATCCTAACCTAGACTCAAACAGTGAATACTTAATATTATTTTAAGTAGGTACTAACTATAATGTTGCTGCTGATGGGAAGGATTGCGTCTGCATCGCACTACCAACACAGCGTAAACAAAACCCACTTTGTATCAAAATGGGTTCAAGTGATTTAGAACATAGTAGAAAAACAAGAATTTATCTTGGGCCATAAAGTTGTAAGTAGTAACACTCGTAACTAATAAAGCATCACTTAAAACCTGTCAGTTTAAACGTCTAAGAATTACACTAATATATTTTCTATACCCAAAAAGTTAGCAAAACCAGCTGATTTGGCGGCTCTTCAAGGTCCTACCAGTCACGGGGTGATCCCCCACGCAGGGAGAGGGGAGAGGCAAAATGTCGATAACAGCTCTGTATATACCTACATAGCATAGGTACTCCTACACTTTCATCTTAGGTAGGGAGAGTAGGGAATGAAAGTTCAAGAAAAAAAACAACAAATTTGAGATTTCCTCTCTTGTAGATTACGGAATGCCTTGACGAGTGAGTCACAAATATATCAAATCACACCTCTAAAAGTGGATGATGAGACAACGTAACGGTTCGATCTCAGGTACGTAACATCTACAGACATGACTGCTGGCATCGCAAGACAATTTCAACAAAATCCTTTTACAAAATCTGAATATACAATCATTAATACATAACCTACATAATATAACAAGCAGACTTGGATCACATTCAAACAGGAAAATATCTATTGTACGCAAAACAAGACAATCGCTGCGAAAATAGCGTTGACGTTGAGTCAGTTGCGGATGTTTTTGACGTTTTTACAAGCTGTTATTTGCATAACATGGCTATCTTCACCACTGTAACCAAGTTCCGAGAACACAATAGTTATTATCATAGAATCACAACGGAATGCCTAGTTGACTTGAAACTGGCGATAAGATATTGGACTCCTCGTGCATATCTTAATTCATAAGAAAGAATCCAGTTACATCAGAATGCATGTCTAGAAAGCACGTGTATGTTTGGAAAGGAGGGAAGGAAAGGAACCCAAGTTAAAGAGTTGAAAATGTACAAGTACATACCTACCGTAGGTAGGTGTGAGTTTTCCTAAAAACAAGACCCATGCTAGGTAATGAGGCCAGGACGCAATAAATATACAGCACCACGCCATGCATTGATCTGCACATTATTGTCAAAAAGTTCTAAGCCCTGTTTCTCGAAGCATATTAGACTAATGTTTCATTTTTTCATTCAACTTACGACAAAACACAAATATTATTGGACTTGTAAGAGTTTTAAGCATTGACAAACAGGGACCTGTACAGCTGACTGTGTGTGTACAGCGTCCAAAAATATAATAAAAGCCATATATACATAGAATTTTGACATTACCTGTCCAAAAACAAGGCAATCCTTTACGAATGCAGGCACGCTGCTTCCCCTTATGAATTTGAGATCAAGACGAACGTTTCGTATGATCGCACCGGTCCAATTCGCACACCGCACAGCCAATCCAAACATCTCCGCCATCTTGCTTTAGCCTCATGCTAAACACAGATTGAACGTTCAAATACTTACACTACTTTAAAGTCAAGGTCATTGAGGGTTACTGTTTCGACGCGTGAAATGAATTTAACACCCTCTTTGTCTTTAATTTAGTCATTTGAAGACATGTTTTTGAGCATTATTCTAATATCAGTTAAACCGAGACTTCATCTCTGTCTAGGGTTTTGAACTAGTCAATGTAAATGAGAAACAGGCGCTATGAGGGGGACGTAAGTATTCGATTGGATATGGAAGATGAAACGTTTACAGAATAAGAATTATTTAAGTATTCGCAATTACAGAGTACTTATTTACTTTTGCGAAACTAAAAGGCGAACAATAAAGTAAAGAACTGCTATTTCTATAACTTGATTTTACTCATTCGATTAGAGCCAACCTTTGTTCCTAGCCGGTTTGATCAAAATAATTAATCAAGACTTGCTACTAAACTAAATGACTGTCTGGATTACTTAGCAATGTGGATTCCGTTTGTATCTTCTATGGATTTCATCGCATTACTTCACGAAATATCTCTTCTAGTAAAGCCAAATTATTAATTGTCATCTTATAGCACTTATCTACTCTACAGGGCTCTACGAACAAAGCACTCACAATTCAATAAACAAAACGAAGTACAGTAGGCATTTTGATAAGAGATAAACTGATCCCTATCTCGCGTCTCGAGATAAAATGGAATACCTACGCGCGCGACGTTGCCGCTCCGTGCGACGTTGCTCCGCACGCGACGTTGCCGTTCCCAAGTCCTGTTCTGTTTGTTGCCAGTTACAACATTCGAAATAAAAACATTGCTGCTGTGACATTTATATTGTCTAACTACAACATACGGATGTTTATTTTATTAATAGACTTTATGATAAGATAATCCAAATTAAGAATAATAGTGAAAGTAATAAATAATTATGTTATTTATGTTGCAATATGTTTAATAAAGCACTTAGCAAATAAGTTAATGATAAGGATAACCATAACGACGAAAACCCTTATTACAGACAGATGTAATTAAGGAACATTAAGATAACAGCATTGATACTCATCCAATATACCTACCTACGAGTAGAAGAAACTATTGATCAGTAAAACCGTGATGTTACCAACAACAATAGAGAACAATTGTTAAGATGAAAGAAGTAAAAAACAACAAATAGATGAAATAATGTTATTACGGCAAAAAGCGCTGCTTTTTTGCTGTGTAAAGGAAGTTTCAACTTTCACGTATTTCACAGTTTTTATCGTGGTTAAGAACATTGTATCCAGCCAGGTATATAGGTACACATTATGCATAAACCTTACAATGTGTGTGAGAATGTGACACTTCATTCACCTGTCCTTGCTCGATGCTCCAGAAAAAAAATGCAAACCATAGACTCGACATAAAATGCGTGCGCTAAAAATGCTTTACGCAAAACGCGACCACAAGTCAAGTTCATAAGGCTTAGTTCGGGCGAACTTTCTAATAATACCTGCAAATAAATGGTTGCCCGACCAGGAAGCGCCCAAGGCTACCAACGGCCACCATGCTTGACCAATATGGCGGCTACGTACACTTTTTTTTACTTTCTACGTCTTGTTTACTGTTTTCGAGCCAAACCTATCTGAGATGAATAAATGGCTTGGAATTTTTAGATGACTGGCTTCAGTTGTTTACGTGAATGCGAAGCTATCGGATTATTTTCGGCTTTTTTGACGATACATTAGAAGATTTAAATTATCGCGTTTAAATCCCAAGTTTCATAATAACTAAAGTTTAAAACAAACAATATAATGCTCTAAAGTTCTATCTAAATGTTCTTAATGCTGTCGGTTACTAAAATATGCTTTAGCACTTGCTGGCAGTAGCAAATAACTTATCTTAAGATAAGTTCCAAAGTATATACCTACCTATCTAGAGATATTTACAGCGAATATTTTTTTCCATTTTTACTTGTCAATTAACAAAAGGTTCTGCTAGTGACAACAAATAAATACTCCGATTGTAATACTGATACGCAAGGTGCTAGTATAGAAGCATCGTCTAACCAAAAGGATTGTTTTATTCTAGGTACTGCTAATAAATACCATTGATAAAAGCATTCTAGAGACGATAAAAGAAATAGCTACTTTGTTTACTTCAACTGGTAAACAATACATTACAGTTACAGTGAAAAAGAACTAATAAGTAATAGCACAGGTACATTTAGCCGCAAGATAGTTTTCACGTAATGCACTTTCTGAGAAACGTCAATAAGATACATACATACTTTCAAGGCTGTTAATGGTCGTCGCGCCGGTTCGGGTTGCCAGTTGCCAGTGTACTTTCACAAGCACGATGCAACCTTGTTTGTCTGTTCGAGAAACACTAGCAAGACTACGTTAATGATATGATGACGTCGCAAATTAGTTTCGTTGGTTGCTACCTAAGATCTGTTTGTAATACCGTGGTAATACCTATGTATGTGGACTTTGGATACTGTAATGCTTTTTCTCTTGCTGATTTATGCCTTGCATTTCGCCTAATACGTTATAGGTATCAGAAATAGTGGCTTGCATGACCTTCCCAATTTCAGTGACGTCATAATAATTGCACAGCCAAGTTACGTAATGTTTCAAAGCGTAATAATTGGCCAGGAAGTGAAAGACGGTAGGTATAGAGATTAAAGGAAGTAGATAGGCAAAACAAAGATATCTCGTATCCGAAGAATTCGAATCAAAGTAACTAACGGAGAGCATAAGAAGCGGGAAAATTCGTAAAATTGCTTCAAGTGCTCTAAAAACATCGGTTTATCATATCCATCAAAAATCCCGTGAATTGTATAGAGAAATTGGTTTGATTTATTTCTTTAACTTTGAATCGCTAACCTTGTTTTTGGATATACAGCCGAAGGAGATCACACACATGAAATCAAACCACAAGAGAACTAACGCAGCCCACTTTACACAGCTTTCTATAACCAATCTCAAACCAGCAGTCAATGTGGAATGATAAACCCAGAATCAAAGGCATCACAGTCATCCAAAGCTTATGTAAATTCCACGGCACTGACGCCACGCTCAATGAAACTCGTGTTCCACAGTAGTAACAAGAGCAAAGTTTGTATGCCAAATGTAATGCGTAAATATCGGCCCACTGCCAAATATCTTTACAAAATACAAGCCAGTCTGGCACGAATCTTGGATTCCGGTCGAATTGCAAAAGTTTTAATTTTTACGCGACCCTCGTTTGCAGTATCTTGTTCCACTATAAAACATAAATATCAGATCATCGAGACAATGATGTTGTAAGAAGCGGGGAAACAGCTCTGGAAAGTAGGTAAATTAGTGGTGCGAATCGTACGATCTTGCTTGACGTGTTTATAACCTATCTTCATATTTTATAGCAATACAAGCTTTTGCCCGCGGCTTCGGTTATCGCGCGCTGTTTCCTCGGTAACTGTGCATTTTTCCGGGATAAAAAGTAGCCTGCCAAAAATCACGTCGATCCGTCGCTCAATTTCGACTACTTTCGACGTGAAAGACGGACAAACATACAAACACACACACTTTCGCATTTATAATATAAGTATGGATGTAGTATATGCTAAGATATAAATACATGATAGACTTGTTTTTGTTTCTGCTTTCGTTTATGCAACATTATGTCATAAGGGCAGCTCAATAAACATTTTTAAAACATAAGAAAATTAATTCCTAACATCTCCTAAATTCATAAAAAAAACAGGGTAGTGATAGTGACTACTTGAATCCTTTTTCGTTTGCGTAATTTAAGTACTTTTCTTGGTAATGACAATTATGTAGGTTTGTCTCAAGTTGTTTACAACCAAAATTTCTATCACCCCGGCGCTGCCAAACCCAGGGACTACGGACTGTAACCGCAACTAGTTGTTAACAATACGTGTTATTTGTTGTGTTCTGGCTTTGTGGCAACGGAATATTCCACAACTTCAAGACAAGGTGGGTGCACTTTACTTACAGGTTATACGCTGAGTGGAGTTGAGTCATCGTGTTTTGCAATTACCTGAAACAAAGACAACGTTGAATCTCTGAAATCACGCACTTGAAAATGTGAGAGATAGATTATAAGTATACTTTTACCCATATTTACAAACAGAATTGAGACTTATTCTCTTAACACCGATAAATAATTACCTGATTCTGTTAGTAAATATTTATTATCTGATTCTGTTAGTAATATGGGTGAAAATCACGAAAGTTTAAAACATTATACTTTCACCGTCCGTATTTTAAGTGCACAAATATTCAAGCCAAAACCAAGATTGTTTTTCAATAATATCAATCAGTAACCGTCAGTATTGTCAGTAGTGACAATATTTTATAGAAATGTTTCCATTAACAACAGGCAGTATCTATTTCCTACTATTGGCGGTGTATATCGTAATGTTGATAAGATAAACTAGTTTTATCATGTGTACATTTTTCGTCACCAGGATTACTTGCATAAGTCATTATTACTTACATCTTTCTTTTCATTTAATTTGAGTGCACGTAGCGCAGACTAAATTATCTCACAATGTAAGCGATACTAAAATTTACATATATCCTTTATGATATTTAATAAAGTATGTTTTGTGCGAAAAAACCACAAAGAGCGAAAACTCGAGCGCCCGAAAGCGGTACTTCGAAATAGTCATAAATTCTACCGACGTGGTTTATTAAGATTTTATTCACGCTCGCATAGTACTCGAAACTAATGAAATATGTATGCTGTAACTCGAAAAAACTACATTGTTTTTCTAGCCATAAAATTACCCATACTAGAATGTTTTCGTCTGCAGAAATATGACTACCTACTAAACTAAAGTTTTGTTATGATTGGTTATTTGGAGTCTATTTGTATTTTTTATTTCAACTCCAAATTAGTTACTTTTACGGTCATCCCGTAAAACCATAAAATCATGTCTGCTGCTTAAGTAGCTTAGTAAAAAAGCAACCTGAGATATGTGTGCATAGGAGAAATTCGTGTCTGTACTCCTGTCCAGTGGTAGTGTAGGGGTATGGCACGGAGCACGGAATGCTGAGGACCTGGGTTCGATTCCCAGCGCTGGTCTCTTTCTGGTTTTTCTGTGCATCCATGTCTCAGTTTTTATTTTCCATAAAGTTAGGTTATTTATTCCTCAATATTCTAATTTGTTGCGTTTATTAAAGAGAAGTTGAATGCTCTTCATAGATTTTTTTTGAAGCTACTTCTTCTTTAAAATTCTCAAGAATCAACATAGTATTCCAAAATTATAAATGAATAAAAATTCTTTTATCGCTAACTATGGAACAACTAACCCAACATAGTTTCTTGAGCTTGGCTTTTAGTCGACTTTGGCTGAAACGTTTCGACTTTAATTCTAGGTGAACTCGTCTTCAAACTAGGGTCTAATTAAGACAAAGGGTACCAATCCGAAGGCTAACTAACTGCACGTCAAAATCCTCACTCGAGTAGAAATAACCGACCATTTCACAAAGGTCCAGAGCCAGGGTAAGGAAATCGTGCAATCAAGGGGATTCCGGAGCTAGGGACCAAATTGCTGGGACGGAATGGCTTGGGTTGCCATAGAACATGATGGGGTAAAAAAACGATGTTGGTAAAATTTTGATGAGATTATATTAGGTAAGTTCTACCAAATTTTTTCTACGATACTCGAGTGAACTAACAAATTTTAATTACCAATGACGTAAATTTAACCGATAAAGGTTCACATTATCCACTGGTTCAGGTAAGGTCAACATTATCCACTGAAAAGAACTAGAAAAATTCGTGACAATGTTAAGGGATAACGGTTCGCAATTTATAGCATCAAATTGGCTGGATCGCTGAATAAGCCATTTTGTTTTTCTTGACAACGCTAGCACGAATTTTGATTACTGAACCCAACTAACATTTCAGATTAATTTTATAAGATTCAGTCCTCAGGAACAAAAAAGCGATAACATTTTCATTATTCGAAAATGTTACTTAGGAGTCTCGGACGAATTCATTTGATCAAAGATATTTCATTGCCAATATCTTTAATTCAAGACGACAAGCAATCTCGAAATCTGTTGCTACTAATTAACCACCTGTGTGCACTTATTAAAAATGCTTAAAGATCGGTGAAGTGAACTTCTATACCTCGATAAATCTATAAACTAATAATGTCTTCTACAGTCTACAGTGCAATTAAGACTGTATCTAAATGGCTTTTAAACTCCTTATAAATCACTTATTTCGGTTTAAATATACCGTTGTAAATATACATCATACATAGCCCATAGCTGGCACCGTCTATAATATCCGGTATGAATGGACCACGCTCGAAAAGAATTCAATGTTATGTAGTTGATTTATTGATTCCGAAAGTAGAATATAATATACCTAATTTATTGTCATTTTTATCACTGCAGTAAGTTTTACTTACTTAAAGTCGGAATAACTATGTCTACAAAAATATCCAACTCAATGGGATCATCATCATCATCATGTCAGCCGAAAGACGTCCACTCTCCACTGCTGGACATAGGCCTCCCCCAAGGCTCTCCACTCAGACCGGTCTTGTGCTTTCCGCATCCACCGCGATCTTAACCAAGTCGTCGCTCCATCTTGTCAATGGGATCAGCAAAAGAAAATCGTCTACGTAAAAAATTAAGTGCTTGTATATCTTTAAGTCTGCTGCTCCATGCAGTTTCTTGGAATGAGTTTCATTAATCAACGTCTGTGGTATGGTAACAATCCGTGGTAACAATAGTTAATCCAGGACAGATCAGGATCATAGCATACCTGACAGCCGGCTTAAGTTACCATACATATTTATTATGTGTGTATGTGTACGTAGGTGTGCTTGCAGAACATCTTTCAACGTCCCAACCTTTCAATTAATCATAAAAATGTGACATTGCGTATGCCAACTAATTTGAATGAATGTATTTACGGTTTAGACGCGCGGTGTGGCAACGTCGCGGCGCCCGCAACGCACGAGCTGGCAACGCGATGCGGCTACGCCTGGCGGGCTGGCAACGTCGCGCTGATTCAGCACTTCACACGGAGCAGTTTATTTTATTTATGGAGTAACTTTTCATTTCAAGGCGAAACGTAATCGTTATCGGCTTGCTTGCTCATTCACGATTTGAGCTAGGAATTAATTTCCTTGTTGCACGTAAACGACTAAACATGTTACACCTACTTACCTACTAGACTAGCTAGACTAGAACCACTTTTCAAAACGAATGCTGAGGCCTAGATGCCGTCTGGCAATGGGTCGATACGGGTACTCTCACATAATAGATAGAGCGAGTGGTTATTTAAACTTTACACTACTATCATCAGTATAAAAAACTTCGTTAGTCAACTCTTTGCAGTTGTCACGATCGAAAAGTGATGTGTCCGAAACTAAAAATTAAATACATTGTGATGTGTCCGAAACTAAAAATTAGTTACTTTATTTGACTGTTTTATTGTTGTTTCCATTGGTTCCTGAACCTATTGTAAATGGTCTAGTTTAGGCTATTCCAAATCATCGAAGTCATCATAATTATTGTAGAAAACGTTATTTAAAGTACAGTAGGTAGGTAGGTAGGTAGGGTAGAGTACATATTTATATTAAAATTCAAACCATTTATTTGCCTTGATATAATACAAAATTGTAAATCGATCCCCGTAAGTAAGGGATGAATAAGGGAAATGTAATTGATAAATTAATTATATTGAATATCAGTCACGGTTGAATAAAATGCCAATATTGTTCAACGGAAACAATTTCAGTAATAAAGAGCACAAGAAAACGGAAGTAAGTAGTAAGGAAGAAGCAGTAAAATATGTATTTTCTCAATACTGTCGGGCGCCTTGTTTAATTGCAGCTGCAAGAAACATTGATCAGTAATCGGTTAGCACCTTAAGTTTACTAAACATTCTTTGTGCGCTGTAGTTGTTGGTAAAATAAGACGATGTTTACTAAATAGTTACGTAGTTAGAGGTCGTTCGACTGATCTGGTTTCGAGTATTTTTTGGTTTATTTATTTATTTATTTATTCTGGAGAACCAACAGCTTTAAACATACAGATTAAAAATAACAATAGATACAGAAAGCCAATTACAGGTTCTCGCCGGTAATAGCAGTGTAGATACAAATAATAGCAGAATGCCCGCACAGAGTTCACTTGGGCACAAAGAAAGTAATAATAATATTAATAACATCAACACTTAAGTAATGACGAATTGACAGAGAAGAAATATTATACTAGATTAAATTGAATTAATTTATAGCATAAACGATAAGAAAAGATCTCAAGGCCTTAAGGCACGTGGCGAGGCGTGTGGTTATTTTATCATTCTGTGTACTAAGTACCAAGCAACTATTATTCAAACAAAATTTATTTCTATTCTGTCTCTAATTCAGATGTCAAATCTTATCATCATTGTCATTCATATCGCCCAAAGTAATCACATTTTCTATTCTAAGAAAGAAAGCTTTCAACTTTTGCTTCGCTTCGCGTTTATTAGGTCCCTCTGACGAATCTTTGATTTGACTCGTTACAATCTCCTCTTACACTTTTTTAAGCGAAGCGACTACAAACCACAATCAATGTTGTGGTCAACTTTAATGTCGTATATTAACGGACAATTTCTCATTTGTCGGCCCGTCTGTCGGTGCGTCTGGCGGACAAAGCAGTTGTCATTACCGTAGTCGCGAACCGTGAAATGAGTTACATAAATGATTGAGCCCAAGGCGGTCGCTTCGCTTGCGAATAAAGAGTAAAGTC
This sequence comes from Choristoneura fumiferana, assembly GCF_025370935.1. Taxonomy (NCBI): domain Eukaryota; kingdom Metazoa; phylum Arthropoda; class Insecta; order Lepidoptera; family Tortricidae; genus Choristoneura; species Choristoneura fumiferana. The sequence goes on from NC_133480.1 coordinate 1,547,204, forward strand.
TTGGTTTATGATATACGCAAATTATGGGTGAGCAAATTAAGGTCAAGAAATCATAGATGATCATAACAATCAGGTTCAAGATGAAGATTATAAGGAAACAGTAAATATTATGCAAGGCGCAAATCATCAGAATTTATTGCTTGCATTAATTATCGAAGATTCTGAAAACAAAACAGTCTAATTTATATACTTAAGCTAATTGATTAAGTGAAGAACTAATAAGTCAGTAGTTACGAGGGAACGATGTAGGACTACTTATCATTGAAAAAAGTACTTAGAACGAAGCAATAACACACTTCGACTACTTCAATGACATTTTAAATCGTAAAGACGATGGACAGCGCCTCTTTCTCACTTTAATAAGCTATGTAAAATATAGTACAAAGATAATTAGTTAACTTTCCTAATTAATCTTGACTTAGTAGTCTCAATTATCAAAGCTTTTCTTCAATTTAATGAAGCTCATTAACGAAGTCTTATCTATTCAAACAGATTTGAGTAGAGATTTGATGAAAATGCCATTTGCATTGTGCAGTATTAATAAAATTCCTCGCACATGTTTTGTTTGGGATGATATTTTAGAATTTTATAATGAATAGCCATAGCGATAAGTTGTCTAATGGTCTTAATGTGCAAACTTTCAATTACAAGTGGATCTTCGATATTTAGTACCTCATACTCATTTACTACTGTCTCCAACGTAACTAGTTTTCTTTTTGTTATAAACATTGACATAAATAAGCATTTTGTTAAAGTCGAATTTAAAAAAAATGCTACTGGTTAATAGTTAAGTGGTATTGCCATTGTATCCGAAAACTAACTGTTAGGAAACATGTGAGGTTGAATCAAAGGCATTTCTCATGTTTAGCTGTTATCTATTGTTATATGTATTAGGTACTTGCATCGAAAATTGAGTCCACTGTTGATTTAGTTGTAGTTCTTTGAACTCAAGACTCACTAACGCCCTCTATGATGGATGAGTTGTTGTTTTGTACAAAATGAGTGCTCCAGCTAGCGTGAAGATGCAGAATGCAGATCACTACAATGCACCGGACGTCCATTGTACGCATGCGTATTATATGCTAATGTTGTTTTTACACAACTGCCAGAGCACTGGTTGCTTGTGTTAAATTGTTAAACACTTGGCCAGTTCAGTCACCTCTTTCAGTAGGTACCTTACTTACATAATGTACTAATTAAAAGTACATATGTAATTGTAACTAATGGAATGGAACATGAAGTATATTGAATTCGTTCAGTAATTGTGGTGGCCTGGCAGAATACGAGATGGCCCTAGAATGAGAACGATCAACTACCAAACTTACGTAGAATCGTGAACTTATTCCAATTAATTGAACTAAAACACTTAAAACTGGATTAAGTTTCAAACATTTTGGATTATATTATACGCATTCGCTGCCGTGCCGGCCGACAACTCAAAAAGGGGCCGCAAAGCGCAAAGGCACATTGTGTCACGGAAACGTTTATAAATGCATTATATGGATTGCCAGCTTGCATTAAATGGTTTTCACTTGTATCTCACTTGTGTCATAACATAACAGAAATCATAATCATAAAAATAATTTAGATAAAAAACATTTTAAACTTATTGAAAAGATACTAGGTGTGAGGTCACGACACGAGCGATTTTTATTATTGGCACCCGAAAAACAAAAAAAAAATAAACGAGCAATTCTCGCATTAAAAAAAATCGCGCCTGTTGCCCATTGAAAGTGGGTCGACGCGGCAACGTCGCATAGCGGTACCGGGGCGGAACGGCAACAGCGCGCGTTGCCAGCTCGATACCTACATTATTGATGTGGTTAGAGGGCTGGCAACGTCGCTTTCGGATATTTTTGATTGCGGAGATATAAATGCTTGTTGTATTTGTAGATCAGCAGACTTCACAGATCTTATTTTGATACAGGAGTGTAGGAGATGTATTGAGCCTGACACGTAATGCAGTAAGAGCAGTAATAAAATGATTACAGCTTCATCAACGTCACAAATAGTGGAACTCGATGTTATTTCGACCGAACTCTGGTCCATTTTGAAAAACAAAAGATCACAACAAAGGATCACACATACCTAGTAGCAGATTTTCAATAACAAATAATAGAAACGAACTTCTGAAAAATCCTAAAGCGTTGAAATAAACCAGGGTTTCTCAAACTTATGGCTCCACGTACCCCTGTAAAGTTTCTAGACGAAGGCGAACCCCCCCCCCCCCCTCCCTAAAGAAAGTAATAAATTGACTGTTTTATTTCAATCATCATCATAATATATTGTATATTATTTTTCAATAAAAGGTAACAAATATAGGTAAGAAACATCTTGCCAACGAAAATACAAACTGAAACAAACAACAACAAATAACAAACAAATAAGGAACAAATTTGGAGTTGAAATAAAAAATACAAAAAGACTCCAAAAACCAATCTTATCATCTTGCTAGTCTTGCAGCCTGGTGGTTTTGGAGTCACGTAACCTTGTCGCGAACCCCCTACCGTCGAATAGCGAACCCCTAGGGTTTGCGTACCCCACTTTGAGTAACCCTGAAATAACTAACAAAAGAAAACCCAGGATCTCTTTCACACATCAAATTAATATCGTTCGTTACACAATTTTATTATCGAACCTAAAAAATGTTTATCCATTTTCTGACAAAAAAACTCCTTAGTTACAGAACCCAGGGGATTGGTTCCACGAAAAATACTGATTATAAAGAGATTAAAGCCCTTGGAAATGAACCAGTTCTTTAGAAATTAAAACCGTCTTTGCACCGTCTTTTCTGAGATCAAAAACCTTTTATCCAAATCACTTTGAAGATATTTGACACGCCATGTTTTCTGACCTTCTGGCTTCGATAGCCTCTGGCTTTTTGTCTTTCAAGCTAACCCTAAGATCATCATCATCATCATACCAGCCGTAGAATCACTGTTGGACAGGACTTCCAACTTGGACATAGGCCTCCCCCATAAACCTCCAGTAGCTTCGGTTGGAAGCGGCTGGCATTAACAGTAACTCGTGACTTTGACCAGGTCATCCGTCCATCTCGTTGGTGGACTAAAAATATATAAATAGGTAAACCTTTTCCAGTGATATATTTTTTAGTTTTTTGGGAGTAATCTCTCGGAACTAAATAGGGATTTGTACCCCATAAATCATACTTTTAATAAGTATCTCAGGAGATGTGTCGCAACAAGCTACACCAAAAAGTTGCTAAACCTTCCTGATAGCTAAAATGCGAAAGTAACTGTGTTATGTTTGTCTGTGGTTACCTCTTCAGGCTTCAATCGCCAAACCGATTTAGATGATTGTCGTCGATAGACAGCTCGGGTTCACAGCGGGAGGTGCTCCGCAGTCCTCTGCGGTCGTTACGACGGGAGTAGGGCAACGAAAACACCTTCGATAAGTGGACTGTATTTATTGTACTGGTTCGTTCGTCGATTCGCGGTGGTAATCGGAGTCCGGTTCGAAATCGCGGTGGTCGGTCGGTAAGGCAGCAATCGGAGGTCCGTTGGAATAGCAGGGGTCGGTTCGCTTCGCTGGTCGCTGGTCGCTGGTCGCTGGTCGCTGTAGGCTTCGTAGAGAGGAGCGCTTCGGGTCGCTGTCCGCGTCGAACTGCCTTATCGCTGCGGGCGGGCCTGTATTTATACCCCCGCGGCCGGGGTATAAGCCCGCCCGTGATTGGCTATAATTCCCCGATAATCCAGGCGCTGTGATTGGTGGACCCAAATCACAAACGCACTGAATTACCGGGGAATTTTCGCTATCGCTACTTGGGTTTTCGCTTTTATTTAATTATTACTAATCGATTTCGCTACAATTTGATTCTTAAACTACTTATTCTACTATTTACAATGATTCTTAACCTAATTATTCTACTTATTCTATATTTAACAGCTATTTATTTGTATTCTTAAACTATATTATTCTAGTTTCGGGGCTGTCCGCAACAATTCTCCCCCCGCCGAATCCGCAGGGGAGGCTTCGTCCTTTGTCGGGAGGACAGCCAGTCGCGTCGTAGGGCGCCGGAACACTCCTCCCTTGGTGCGGACGTCCGCGCTCCGGATGCCGCCGTCAGGTCCAGGGAAGACTGCTTCCACGACGCCTCGGGGCCACACATTGCGTGGTAGGTTGGAGTCGACGACGATGACGACGTCGCCGACTTGCAGCGGTCGCTCGCCCCCGCTCGGAGATTGACGGGGGGCGAGAGTTGGCAGGTATTCCCGGACCCAGCGGGCCCAGAAATGATTGGCTAGCGCTTGGCTAGCACGCCAGGCTCTTCGGTCAGCTTCGTCGCACGTGCCGGTGGGAGGGGTGCCTGCCGGGCCGCCGAGCAAGAAGTGGCTCGGCGTGAGCGCCTCCTCGTCGCAGGGGTCGACCGACACGTGCGTCAGCGGTCGCGCGTTGACGGTCTGTTCAGCCTCCGCCAACAGTGTCACGAGCACCTCTTCCTTTGGTGCCCGTGAGAAGAGTGTGGCGGTCAGTGCGGTCTTGACTGACCGCACCAACCTCTCCCAGGCGCCCCCCTGGTTAGGAGCTCCAGGAGGGATGAACCGCCATTCCATGCGGTGTCGCAGTCCGATGTCGCGGAGCTCGGGCAGCCACTCCTCGTAGGCGGCGCGAAGCTCCGTGTCGGCCCCGCGGAAGCATGTACCGTTGTCACTATACATGACGCGGGGCCAACCTCGTCGAGCCGCCATACGCCGCAGCGCCATGATGGCGGAGTCCGTAGAGAGGCTCGCGACGATCTCCAGGTGGACGGCGCGCGTCGTCAGGCAGGTAAAGAGCGCTACCCAACGCTTTTCGTGGCGCCGCCCAATCGTGACCGTCAGCGGGCCGAAGTAGTCGACCCCGCAGTTAGTGAAGGGCCGGCTGTAGGGGTCGATGCGGGCCCGCGGTAGATCGCCCATCGCTGGTGGGCGCGGAGTCGAGCGCCGCACAGCACATGTGCGGCAAGCGCGCGCTACCTTCTTCACCGTGGGGCGAAGGTGCAGCACCCACAGTCGCTGCCGCAGGTCGTTGACCACCCGTTCGTTCGATGAGTGGTGGGCGTCGCGGTGCGCCTTCTCGATTAGAAGGCTCACGAACGGGTGGCGGCCGTTTAGGATGACCGGCCTCTTCGTCGCGTCCGGCACCGGCGCGGCGTTGATGCGGCCACGCAGCCGGAGTAGGCCGTCCTCGAGGACGGGGTCGAGGTGGAAGAGGCTGCTCTTCTTTGGCAGCCTCCCCCCGTATCGCAGTATGTCGATTTCTTCTGCGAAGCTATCCATCTGGCACTTCCGGAACCAGAGGTGCTCCGCTCGTTCGATATGTCGCACTTCTAACTGACTATCTTTGTCGCGGCACTTGTCGACAAAAAATATCACTCGCGCTGTCGCTTTAATTAGTCTTTCGAATTTTGAAAATCGTTCAATGTTCGGCAACGCACTGGTCAGATTAACACTTTTGTTTTTCACATTTTCACTTGCACTCGCGTCCGCATTAATATTATAAATTTCGCTTACTGTTTCCTGCGGCCATTGGTCTTCCGGTAGCCGCAGGAAGTCGGGTCCGGTGAACCACCGGTCGGTGGTGGATATTTGGCGGGCACTGTCCGCCCGCGTCGCGTCGTCCGCCGGGTTTGCTGCTGTCGGCACCCACCGCCATTGCTCGGGCGGGTTATCTCGGCGATCTCACCAAGTCGATGCGCCACAAAGGGTGTATAGCGCTTTGCGTCGTTGCGAATCCACGCCAGGACAGTGCGTGAATCCGTCCAGAATACGACGCGCTCGATCGTAAGTCGTTGTTCCGCTATGATTGTGGCCGCCAGCCGAGCCCCGATCAGAGCCGCTTGTAGCTCCATACGAGGAATGCTCTGCTGCCTCAGCGGGGCCACCTTCGCCTTTCCCGCCACCAGAGCCACCGTCACGGTTCCGGAGGCGTCTGTCGTCCGGAGGTAGATGGCCGTGGCGTAGGCGCTCTCGCTCGCGTCGGTGAAGGCGTGCAGCTCGTGGCGGCCCACCGCGTAGCACCGCTCCAGCTGCAGTGCCGCTACGGCGGCTAGACCGCGAGCCCACTCGATGAAAATACCGCCGTCCTCCAGGTCCAGCGGCTCGTCCCACGGCGCCTGTTTGCGCCACGACTGCTGAAGGGTCACCTTGGCGGTGATTGTGTAGGGCGATAGGAGCCCGAGCGGGTCATAAACTGACATCACCGCGCTCAAGGCCTCTCTCTTCGTTGGTGTGCGCGTTCCTTCGCGCACCTCTTTCGGCACCCGGTTCATTGCGGTGTTGAACCCGAGTGTGTCGCTTCTTGGGTCCCAGATGAGCCCCAGTATTTTCGGCCCCTCACTCAGGCCTAGTGTTGCGGGCGCTGTTGCCCGCAGTTCAGGTTCGATTCTTCGCTCGAGTTTCGGGGAATTGGTGTTCCACCCGCGCAGCTCAAAGCCGGCTCGTAAGTGGACTTCGTTGACGGCCGTTGCTACGTCCACGGCCTCTTCTTCGGTCGCGTAGCTGTCCACTAGGTCGTCCATGTAGTGGCTCGACGTTATCGCGTATAGTGCCTGCGGGAATTCCGGCGCATGGCGCTCGGCGTTGTGGTTGCGCACGCTGTGCGCCAGGAAAGGGGAGCTTGCTGCTCCGAAGATCATCGAAGTCATTTTCATTAGCTTGGGTTGATTCTCGCCCGGCTCCCTCCATAGGAACAGCTGCGCCGGGCGATCTTCCGGTCTAATCTTCACTCGGAGAAACATTTCTTTTATGTCTGCCGTTACTGCGTAGCGGCCCTCCCGGAACCGTAGTAGTATGCCCGGAAGGGACTTTAGCAGGTCGGGCCCCTCCAGCAGGAAATCGTTAAGGCAGCGGCCCTGGCTGCGGCTCGCTGCGTCGAAAACCAGGCGGAGCTTCCCTGGTTTATTGGGGTTCCGCACGGCAAAGTGGGGCAGCACCCAAGCGCGCGGGTGGCGCGCATCTGCCTCGGTGGCGGGCTCCGCATAGCCCTTCGCTATTAGGTTGGTGACCTGTGCCGCGTACTCTTGCGCGAAGTTTGCGTCGCGACGCATCTTGCGCTCGATGCCCTTGAAGCGCTGTAGTGCCGTCGCGTAGCTCGCTGGCGTTTGCACCTCGTCCGTTATCCACGGCAGACCGACTTCATAGTGATCGCCGTGGAATTTCACTGTTGCTTCGAAGAGTCGTTTCGCCCGTTCCTCGGCTGGTCGTGGTTTCGTGGCCAGCGACACGCCCAGCGCGTCGATGGCGAAATGTCGCTGAACTAGCTTGTCGGTGGCGTCGTCGCGTACGTTATAAACGTAGAGCACATCCTCGGTCGGGCCGCCCGCTCGAATGGCCCGGGGCACTGAGCCGTAAATGACCCAGCCCAGTGCCGTCCGAACCGCTGCTGGTTGCCGTCGCTTGCCCGTCCGTGTCTCGTGGACGAGCATCAGGTGCCAATTGTCCGCGCCAATGAGGAGACGCGGAATGGCTTCGTCGTAGCAGGCATCGTTCAGCCCACTAAGGTGGCGGTACCGGGTAACCTCCTGACCCAGTCGCTGTGTGTGGATCCGGAGGTTGTCGACGGTGCGGGCGGCGATCTTGTAGGCCTCACCGCGGCCCTGCACCGTGATGTTGACACGTCGACTGTTCGGCAGCTCGGTGTTGCTGGCGATGCCTCTCATTTGCATTGGCACCGCCGGTCCCGAGGCTCCGATCGTGCGCGCCAGGTCTTCGTCGATGAGCGTCACCGTTGACCCGTCATCCAGCAGTGCGAAGGTGTCGACGGTGCCGCTGGGTCCGCTGACGCGGACTCGGCACATCTTCAGCAGGACCGGTGACTTGCCGTCTTCGTTGCTGACCGTAGTCACCGTCTGCTTTTCGGGGATCGGCGCCGCCCAACAGTGGGCTCGGACGCCAATGTCGTTGGGGACTGCGGTGCCTGCCCACGGGGCGGCGTCCGCTCGCGTCTCGCTTCGGGGTGGCGCGGCACTTTTGCCGCGCTCGCGTGCAGCAATGGATGGTGCACATGCCGGCACCCGTTGACTTCACAGGTGCGGGCTCGGCAGGTTTCGCGGCGGTGCTGCTGGTCCATGCAGCGGAAGCACACGCGGTTGTCGCGTGCCCACTGCCAGCGATCGTTGACCTCCATGTTGGTGATGCGCTTGCATCTCGTGGTGGGATGACCGCCTCCACAGCAGAGGCAGCGGTGCGCGTCATCGCCCTCGGTGGCGTAGACGGGCGCTCGCGGCGCGGCCCGAGGGTGGGCCGCGCATCGGCGTCGGACGGGGTGCTGGCCTCGCAGCATCCCTTCGGAACGTCAGCGTAGTGGCGGCGGCGGCTGCCGTCGCTTCCACCGTTGTATAGGAGAAACGCAGGGCGCGGTCGGCCTCGCGCATGAGGAACCGCGACAACAGAATGATTTGTGGCTCCATGGTCATCTGCTCCGATGCGAAGTCCCCGAAGCGTGACCGTAGATGTGGGCTGAGCTTCTCCATCACGTCGCGTACCAGCAAGGGGCTGGCGAGGTAGCCGTGCTGGTCGATTGATGACAGCACGCTGACGATGTTTTGCAATTTGACTGCAAACGCGTTGATTTCGGTGGCAGTTGACCCCAGGCGCGGCAGCTTCTTGAGGTCGTCGAGTGCTTTGGTGGCCAGAATTTCGGGGCGGCCAAAGCATTGTCGCAGCGTCGTCATTACTGCTTCGGGGTTGGCCGAGGTGTGGAGCAGCGCCTCCACCGCTTCGCGCGCAGTTCCGCGCAAACAGGAGCGCAGCCGCGCCATATTTTCATGCGGCGTGAAATTATACGCGCGCGTCGATTCGGCGTAGGCAGCCTGGAACGGCAGCCACTCGCCCGCCGCACCGGAGAAAGCAGGCAACTCGTAGACCTGCCTCGGCGGCGGGCGCACTCGTGCCATTTTTTCGAGGGCCTCGGCGAGCTTCTCGATCCCGCGTTGTCCGCTTGCACTTCGTTCGCGAGCAGGTGTAGCTGGCGGCGAATTGCGTCGCTTCGGTTCGAACGGGGGCGGCGGTGAGCGCCGCGCGCTCGTGCTTCGGTGGTGGCGGCGTCGGTTGATCCGCCGCGGTGCGCCGTAGCCAGTCATCCACCTTCGCGTGTGGTCCGGTGATGCTCCCGGCTTGTGACTCCGCTTCGATGCTAGCCAGCTTCTGGCGTAGCTTGGCCTTCACTCGCTCCTTTTGCAGCTCCAGTTCTTGCTGCTTGATGCGCAGGAGCTCCTCTTCGGCTTCCTCTTCAGCAAGCCGGATACGGATCGCCGTTGCATTTGATGCATGTGAAGGCACCGGCGACCTCGCACCGGCTTGCATCGCCGCCGGTTGTTCATAAAAGGCGACGGCTCGTTGTGGTCGCTCCTGGTTGGCAGCCCAGTCCATTGTTGGCTGCTCTCCTCCCCCCATTTGGGTGTGGGGGGAGTACTCGATGGCTTCAAGTTGCGGGTTGTGTTGCACGCACGCTGCCCCCCCATGGCCTCGCTGTTGCACCGTATCGGCGGTGTGGCTGGGCTGCGCGCCCAGCTCCCCCCCCGGCCGCCGAGGTGCGCCTCACCGGGGCCGGGCCGCACGCCCAGCTCCCCCCCACGGCCGCCGAGTTGCGCCTCATCGGGGATGCGGCCGGGCTGCGCGCCCAGCTCCCCCCCTAGGCGGTAGTAGTCCTCTTCGGTCGATCGGATCGGCTGCATGCTCATGGCTCCCTCCCCGGCTCGGGTGAGCGGGGGAAAGTAAACGGCGTCGCGACGTGTAGCGGCGATGGCGAGGTCACGCGGCGGCTCGCGTGTCGTCATCCGCGTCTCGGCGCGAGGAAGTACCGTGGGCGAGGCGGCGTCGCGGCGGACGATGCGTTCCAACTGCTGTTGCCAGATGTCGTCAGCGGTGGTCGTGGCAGTAGCAGCGGCGGTCGTCGTCGGAGCTCGTTCGGCGGCGGTTTGTTCTTCGGGCGGCGGGGTGTGGCGCGCTCTTCGCGGTCGCCCTGAGATCGGGTTACCACCATCTTCAGTCGATGTCTTCAGATCCGGCTCGAAGGACCAAACACTGTCGTCGATAGACAGCTCGGGTTCACAGCGGGAGGTGCTCCGCAGTCCTCTGCGGTCGTTACGAACGAGTAGTAGGGCAACGAAAACACCTTCGATAGTGGACTGTATTTATTGTACTGGTTCGTTCGTCGATTCGCCGGTGGTAATCGGAGTCCGGTTCGAAATCGCGGTGGGTCGGTCGGAAGGCAGCAATCGGAGGTCCGTTGGAATAGCAGGGGTCGGTTCGCTTCGCTGGTCGCTGGTCGCTGTTCGCTGATCGCTGTAGGCTTCGTAGAGAGGAGCGCTTCGGGTCGCTGTCCGCGTCGAACTGCCTTATTCGCTGCGGGCGGGCCTGTATTTATACCCCGCGGCCGGCGGTATAAGCCCGCCCGTGATTGGCTATAATTCCCCGATAATCCAGGCGCTGTGATTGTGGACCCAAATCACAAACGCACTGAATTACCGGGGAATCGCTATCGCTACTTGGGTTTTTCGCTTTTATTTATTATTACTAATCTTCGCTACAATTTGATTCTTAAACTACTTATTCTACTATTTACAATGATTCTTAACCTAATTATTCTACTTATTCTATATTTAACAGCTATTTATTTTTTGTATTCTTAAACTATATTATTCTAGTTTCGGGGGCTGTCCGCAACAATGATATTTGGTATGGAGATAGTGTAAGTTCCTCGAAACGACATAAAACCCATACTAATATTATAAATGCGAAAGTGTGTGTGTTTGTACGTTTGTCCGTCTTTCACGTCGGAACGGAGGCTACTTTTTATTCCGGAAAAATGCACAGTTCCCGAGGGAACAGCGAGCGATAACCGAATTCCACGCGGGCGAAGCCGCGGGCAAAAGCTAGTAGTTTATAATCTGGAAAATTACATATTTTTCGCTGGATAGCGATAAACGAAAGCGTAGGATATCTGGTTTGTAAAGTAAACTAAGTAATTAACTTATAAATAAGAAAAAAAAAGTTCTTAAATGGGCATTCCGTTAGGATTATTAAGTGAATCACTTGACATTGAATTGAACCACTGCGCGGGCGTAGAAAGTTACAGAAAATGGACGAAATGGAAATCAAACGGACCTACGTTATGCAGCAAAAGCTTCCTTTTATACAACTATCCATCCAAAAGCTAGCAAAATTTTCCGTTCAGAAATCAGAATCGTTTATTTGCTAGAATACAGTTGAAAACTTTATACTAAAACTAAAACACTATTACTCGGAGTAAATCTCTAGAAAGTAGACTTGACATCAGAAGACCCGACTCGTAAGAGCTCTTTAGAACCCGTAATTTGACCCGCTGTACGCCATTAGCACTAAAAGATCTGAAACTGGGCTGAAGATAAAACGCTGTTACATGAGATGAGAACCTTTACTAAATTCTTGAAAATCAGAATTAAACTGCAAAATAAAGGATTGTAATTGGCTCGCAAATCACAGTTACCAGAGCTACCTTCTAAGATTTTATGGAGCGTTAAAATTGGTGATTTGTTAACTTCTAATTTGTGACTTTTTTTATTTATCCCTATAGCAATAGGCAAAGAAATGTCATACATTCAGCCATGTCTGTTGTTAACTGTTCTTTATTGGAATTTGGAAATGTTTTAAATTCCAAAAGTAATTTGTTAAATAAAATAATGAAATTTGATAATGAACGCCAAATTCGATATCTTGCTTACAATGTCTAGGGCCTATTAAGAGTATGGGGGTAAATATTTTTAAATACCTACAATCTCATTAAAAATTGAACTGGCTTTCGCATAACAAAACAACTTAAACGACACTCAATCATTCGAATTCTAACATGAATAAGTAGCTCCAGCTCATTCATTCGTTCCATGCGATTATCGCAATGCCGCGCCGCAGCCATGCGCAGTGAGCCGATTGCGTCGCGACTCGCGTCAGTCGCACGCCCGCTGGCAAACGCGTTTGTCGAGTCACAAAAACGCAGAGTTTAATCGCTGCACGACTTTTACGGCAACAACGCATAACCTATTTACTTTATAACCGTTTGAGTTGATGTGATGTGAGTGAGTTAGTGTAAAGGAAAACTTTAGACTGTCATATTAAATAATACACTGCGCTACGTTTCTACGTTTAAAAATTTCCTACCCTCTTCCATCGATCATGCGAGATGCGAGAGTTGATGTGTGACTTTAATGTAATCAAATTGATTGTTCTAACTATTGATTAGCTGTTCTAGTATGTTCGATCAAATGAATCCCGTAAGCTTGATAGAAGAAGTGAAAATGAGACCAGGGTTGTACAGGAGCGACCAACCTGCGGACAGGGAGGAGAAACTAATGCTGTGGAAAGAAGTCGGAGCCGCTCTGTTTAGTGACTGGCCTAATTATAGCAAAGCCATGGCCTATGACAGAGGTGTGTTTATATAACTGGGGCCTGTAATGCTCGACCCTGTACTGCTCAGCCATCACTGTACGACCTGATAATACGAACTCATTTTAGATTATAATTATCAAGTAGTACAATATTAGGTCGTGCATTATTAGGTTGTCCAAATTTTTGCTCGGCCTGTTAATGCTCGACCTGTTGTACGTCGTTGTAATCGGAATCCAATCGAATCGAATGACCACAGATTTGTGTTAGGTTGCGCTAGGTCCAATTGTGACCACAACCAGCCAGGACCAGATTAAGTTATTTTCTACGAAATTTATTAATATTCGGTGTACTTATCAAAAGTGAGAATCGATTGCTTGCTGTCAAAAGTGTGCTCCGATTATTAGGTCGTACAAAATCAGGCTGTCCCATAGCACCTTGAACATTATCGGTACAGGGTGATAAAGCTCGACCCGTGTTCCAAGTGACATGTGATTGAATTATCAGGTCGTACAAAATCGGTCGAGCATTGTCCAGGTCGTAAAAATAACTACACCCATATAACTGATGCATGAGCTATAAGGATAACAAGAAAAAATGAGCGAGACAAGATTATTTGTTCTCTGTAGTTTTTAGCGTCGTATGAGCTCATACATAACATAAGCGACATAAGCGTCGTCATTTTTCTTATCATCAACGGCCTTTGCAGCTGTGACAGATGATTTAAGCATTGTATCAGCGGTACTTTCTCTGACAGTAATGGCTGAACAAGCATATACGGGATCGGCTTCTTCTTTAAGAATAGGTATACATAGGGTAAATCTACAATAACTGGCCACCTTATACTAAAAATGAATAATGGTCTAATTTCCTAAAAATAGTAATAAGTCGTCAGTCTGAAAGTATCACGTATTTTTTCTTTTCTCAATGAAATACAAACTAGACTAACTAAACTCAACCAGAGCTCATCTTCAGAGTGACACAACCGTACACCATGCTACCAGTTGTTAGACATACACTGTTGTTGTTGTTGGTAGTCTAACAACTGGTAGCATGGTGTACAGTTGTGTCACTCTGAAGATGAGCTCTGGTTGAGTTCGAAACGCGTCAGTGTAGTGTGGTGGTGGAGGAACTGCATGAACGCGCATATCTTGCATAAGCTTAGCTATCGTAAGGTCGCGGGTGAGCAAGGATTTTTTTTTAGTTCATTGATATGGACCTCCGCAAAGTAACGCCTGATTCAATAAATTATTCACTACAAACTCGTTGGCTTTACGGCCTCGCAATGTAATGCAACTCGCACGATTTTCCTTGCAAGTCTAAGCTCGGCTATATAGAACGGTGTAGTTGCAGAAATTATTTCAACAATGTCACGTACTATTTGATCTTCATTGACATTGCTACTACGACTATTCAAAAATATAAACAATAGAAAATTATCAACCAGATGTGCAGGTGACCTGGTTTCCGTTATCGCAGGAATGTAACAAATCTGACCGATATGGATGACGCATGCGCGGAGCTGATAAGCTTAAGTCATGGCTCTCACTGAAGGATTAATTCCCGATTCGCCGGATTCTTGTTTCTACATTGTGACTAAGGAATATATTGTGTGGGCCTTGCTTGAATGATCCATCACATCGTAACTAGTAGCTGTATCGTCTAACGCTCAAGTGATCGCAATCGCATTCACCTTCTCTTTCTACCCTCATCTCATACGTCTAGACGGAAATGGTGAAAACAATTGTGACGTAATTCATTAATGGCCCTTATTAATCAGGGATGTAGTTTTCTATCAGTGAAAGATCTCTTTAAATCGTTAAAAATTCTTTCACATTCAAATGTTATTGAAATTTTCCTCCAGTCCTACAGTTGCAAAAGAAGTGGCGGTCCCTCCGCGACGCGTACAACCGGGAGCTGCGCTCGCGCAAGTCCGGCGTGCGGGTCAACGCACGAGTCTACATGCACTTCAAGCGGATGAGCTTCCTCGGCGGGTTTGAGGGGACCTTAAGCGAAGAGTGAGTCGACGAATGACTAAAATTTACCACACAAATCCACAAATTGCGTGATACAATTAGGGGTGGGGTTACATTTTGCGGGAATCGTATCTGTGGATTACGTATTTAGTTTTAGCATATAGCAATATTTGATTTGTCCGTAGTAAACAAACCTACCCTCAAGATTTCTCAACCCTTGTCATTTCTTTCAGTGAAGAATACGAAAAGGTGGTCCTGAAACCAAAGAAGCCTCGTGTCAAGAAGCAAGTGACTAAAGAGTCTTCTTCAGACAGCGAAGCGCCGGCTGAAGAGTTGGAGATATCCATACCGTCGATGCAGCAGTCGTTCCTGCCCCAAGCGGATGGGGGGACAGATGATAGCGACAAGTTGTTCCTGCTCTCGTTTCTACCAGAGATGAGACAGTTGCCGCCGAAGATTAAGATGTGGGCCCGAGCACAGGTTGCGCGGGTTATGCAGGTAAAACGATAAACGATAAAACATCTGGAGGCTTGTTTGACACACTAGGAATCATAATTTCATAATCATTTTCACCACTTCTTACTGACTGTCACAAGGTATCTATACTCGTAGACGAGGTAGAATATTATGATCGTGGATCGTCAGCGCGTTAGACAATACGGACAATACTTACGGTCTCTGGGGAGCTACGTCGAAGTTGTTATCGTACCGTCCCTTTCACTCGCGTATTAAATAATATTAGCGTAAGCGGAACGGCAAGACACGAAGTTCGAATTAAGCACTTCGTAGTAAAGGGCCTGGTCTGTCAGTGGGAAACTTCCATAGGTTTTTTCTTTAATAAATCATAGTTTTCATTTACGTACGGAATTGACATGGAACTTTATTTTTATTTATTTGATCTGTTACTTCATCTTGTTTCTACGAACGTCTTACTTAAACCAACACATTTCTTGAAAAACATTGCTCAGGAAAATCGTTGTTTCTCCAAGCTGAAATACGATTAAATATTTCTACAAATCTACCTCAAAAAATGACAATGTCATGAACCCAAGTAACTAACAAAAGCTTTACGAAACCCTTTGATCGTAGAGCGATTGAGCGAAGACGTGTCCTTTATGTATAGGAAGTGCCACGAGCGTTGAAGTGAATGGGGGGGGAGGGTATGGTCTAGTGCCATATTCTGATATCTTCACACAAAAATCAATCCAGGCCCCCCCCTGAAAAATAACCCTAGCCAATGGACCTAAACTGTTTTGTTTTGCAGGAAGCGGTGACGAGTCAGTATAGCGAAGCAGGTAGCAGTATAGAACCAGATATAAAGGCGAGAAGAAGCGAGAGCGACGATTAGCAGGAGTTGACCTTTTGACACTGCCGCCCTAACTTGGTTGCAGTCCTGTAGATAAGTAATTAATATAGATAGAAAAATAAACAAAATATTCAAAAGTGACTTTTTTTTTTAACTAGCTTTTACCCGAGGCTGAATTAACTAATCTATGATAGCTAAGTAAATTACAATTTCGGCTATCTTGCAAGACTTTATTTTTACAGTGCATTAACATTTTGTCGCTCAATAAGTAAAATAGCTAAAATTACTTTTTTTAATAATATGTATGTATGTATGTAAATATACTTTATTGTACATAAAACAGAATAATAATACAAAAAGAAGTTTATAATAATGTAAACGCTTAACTTCTGAGACGTGAAACGAAGAGTAACGACTAGAAAACTAAGTTCCAAATCCTGGTTTAAGGTTGAGATTTATTTCCAAAATTCGCACTTCCATAGAACTTGGCGCTGGTACGGTACGGGAGTGAATTTATTGAAACTGGTAAAAGTAATGTTTTGTAACTTTTTACTCGACGAGGATTGCCAAGTTGCGCAATTATGTGCACGACATATGAATCATTTGAAAGATCGTGCCCTATATCTTAAACTGAGATTTAAAGAGGTTCTGCTATATACCTAATATCAAAATCCTACTAATATTATAAATGCAAAAGTTTGTCTGTATGTATGTTTGTTACTCATTCACGATAAAACGGCTGGACGGATTTGGATGAAATTTGGTAAGTATGTAGATAGCTGGACATCTGGAATAACACATAGGCTATCCCAATATTCCCACGGGATAGGGATAAAATCTTGAAATAATAACCGCTGGGTTTAGTCTAGAAATTTTAGTCAGTCAGTTGTTCTTAACACAACCTTAATGAAGACCACGAATCTTGATATGTTTTGGGTATTCTCAGGAAAATTTTATAAAATCCCGGATTTGTTTAATAGTTTACGCGTGCATTTATATGGTAGGTATGCACACAAACTATTTAGTCAAAGTAAAAAAAAAAATAAGGGCCACTAGTTTCATCGTTAAAATTAAATCAAAAATACGTTTGCGTTTTTATCAGAACCATTATGAGATAAAGAAAACATTCCTAATACAAAACTACGAATAAATAAAATTCTTTATAAAAAAAACAATTAACAATATTTTTTTATAAATATGAATTAAGTATACAATTCTTAAAACGATCATACTAATAATTTATTTACAACAATAAAGAATTACGTTTATTTGTATTTTAATTTTACCAGTGAATCTTTGCGGGCCCCTAATTTCATCTGGAAAGTATATTTTAAGATGTGTGGTGTGATGGAATTACAAGAAAATAAAGTAATACCTACACCTACAACATAACAAGTCAATAACGTGTCAACCGTTCAAGACGAAAAATATAAGAAAGTAATTCCATAAAATAAAACACTGCGCTGCATTGTACACCAGCATTATCAATTCCATTCAAAACGTCCGCGCGACGTTGCGAGCTCGCCGCGGCGGCAACGCAGCGCAGCGGCAGCGATCTCACTCCGTGGCCACCGCCGCAGCGGGCCAGTCGCGTTACGCGCACGTCACGCAGCCAAACCGCAACGGGAAAAAAAATAACTAGTTTCAAAATGTCGTACTGCCTAGATGTTGAAACGTTTATAAGCGAAATTAAGAAGCATCCTGAGATTTGGGACCTAACCTGTGAGGATAATCGGCACAAGATGAGGAAACAACGGGCGTGGTCTGAAGTAGCCAGGCTGTTCATTGAAGAGTTTGATGGGATGAGCGAAGTTGATAAGACTGATGTCTGTGAGTTTCGTGTTAATTTAACTCGGTCTTGAACAATAGGTTTAGATTAGTTAGCCTTGTGAGGACGTTTTTTTTTTCATATGCAAATACACTAGTTTATATTACGGTGGTGATTTATGGTGACATTGTGGCAAAGCTACGTTATATTTTATGTAATTAGATTACGAGTATACTTGGCAAAAGTGACAATTACTTCTTAAAATTAATAGGTGTCATAAATCTCCTGTCTTCCTTTAGCCGAATGAACGTACGAAGTAAATTAGTCCTCTATTATATTATATTTAGTAAATAAACGATGTCAAATGTCAATTAAGGTCGAGGAATGCAGCGGGTCAGCTCTGTACATTAATTCCAAATAGTAATTAAATTAGCTTTCATTTACTACAAAGTTGCAGATTAATGGTGATTTATTCAATGTGATGTTTTGTTTACGGATACACGATAGGAAACTTAGTCAAGTACGTCGATGTAGTTTTAAATTTTAATTCAAATTCGAGGAAAGTAACATTTGGCTTTGGCGTAATGGTTATACGATGGGAAATAAGATTATTAATTATAAAACTGGTCTAAAAGCTAACACTTAGCGGCACGTCAACTAATAAGCAGACAGAATCAAACAGTTCGATTCTTAGAATCACATCCGTTCTCCGAGTGGCCATAAACATATTTTTTATTGCTTTCAGACAGAAAACTGCACGGCAAATGGCGGAATATACGAGACTCCTTCGTCAGACACATGAAACGGAACGACCCGAAAAAGTCTTACATGTACGCGAAAAACCTTTCTTTCCTCAACACAGTTTATAAAGCGAATTCCGGTAGCGAAGCGGAAGCCGAAAACGATTCCAATTCCACCCATCACTGGGAAAGCGATGACGATCGCAAACTCAAAAGCAAAAGACGACGATACCATGTACTAAACGACCACTCAAACTACAGTGACGAAGAGCCATCCACCATAGAGAATTTAAAAAGAAAACGCGTTCCAAATTTAAAAACTGAGACCTTGGAATTCGTAGAAACGCCAACACCCGTGTTCCCAGATAATTTCTCGATGGAGGATGAAGACAAGTCATTCTTCGAATCACTCTTGCCGGCTGTGAGAGAATTCAATATAGACCAAAAACTTGAATTTAGAAGTCAAGTGATAAATTTAGTTAAAAATATAAGGACTAGTGCGAAAAACCTGACTATTGAAATTGAGACTATTACTAGCTAGCTAACTACACTTCTAGGGTTACTGTACTTTATAGATTTATGTCGCATTCGCATTCCAATAAAGAATAAGATTTCGACTAAATTTTTTTTTTGCTTCCCTCATTTAAAAACCTAAGTGCAGGCCCAATTTAGGAAAAATATGGTAAAGTTTTCAGATAGCATATTATAAAGCCGAGTTTAGACTTGCAAGAAAAATTGTGCAAGTTGCATTACATTGCGAGGCCGTAAAGCCAACGAGTTTATAGTGATCAATCGAGAGCCGTAATGTAATGAAACTTGCGCGATTTTTTGCAAGTCTAAACTCGGCTTTAGATAGAAAGTAATGATTATCAAAATTAAAATCTCATAATTTGTGAAATTTATTCAAGTTTATTTGTGTTTTTTTTTGTATTTTCAAATTAAAATTCTGATATATTTTGTGCAAATATAATAATATTCATTGCGCCAGGTATTTCCTACCAAGTTCTGATTTAATAGCTACCGTCCTGCTATATAGGAGGAAAAATACGAATACTTAACGCGTTTCTACATCCGCCGAGTAACTGACTCATAGGATGTTCCTAAAAATAATAATTAAACATCTTGAAGAATGAAATCATTCATAATCTTTGGTAGGTATTTTGTTTAGGACACCAGTGAGATGACGTTGATGATTATTTTTATCCATTAATTGAAATACCTAATAGACTAGATTTCGGTACTTTACCGAGAATCAAAACAATGAAATTCAAAAAATTATCCATGTGAGTGTAATAATAATACACTTTACGCGGTACTGCTTCGTAGTGTTCGATATAGAATATTTGTGTTGTATTGTATTCTCAATGTATTCAAACCTCACACTTGTATCACTGTATCAAGTTTGAATTTAACTTGTGACTAACTGCACTTTGTATTGTAAGAAAGTGAATCTCCAATCGACGAGAAATTTAATAACCAACTAACTCTATAAAGTTTACAGAGTATGAAACCTTCAAAACAAACAAACATGGCGTAATGTCACGTAATACTTGATAAATCCTGGAACACAATTAGCCCACTACATTGTCAATTTGACACTTGTTATAATCATTGTAAATAGACCGTGCGAGCTGGCAACGTCGCGGGGAAAACGGGGATCGATACGCCACGCCGTAGTGCAGAGTAAATTTCTCTATTTATTTTATGAAGCACTTTACAGTGACCTTGATTTGATAGGTTTATTTATGCAACTAATGCTACATTTATAAAGTATTGTTTTGTTAGGTCATGTGGAATAAAAACAAATATTTTGAAACGATTGTTGGCGTTAGAATAAGCAATTATTTTAGGTAAGATACCAAGAAGTAATTAGAAGCTTAGATTGGTGTGGTGTCACTAAATATATCATGTTTAAAACACGTTTACAGCATAAATGGACAGACTTTTGATGTTTTTATTTTTGAAAGTTTAATATTCGACATGGTGTATTTACTTATAAATTCCTTGTAGAAAGGGGTGAAGATGAAGATGGCAGTTAGAAATAATTTGAATATTTTAACGATACCACGAAACACAACATGTAACTAGGTAATAAAACATTTCTTGATGACGTTACGTATAACTAGTGTTTAAAGCCAGTTTTAATTAGTCAAGTTAATGGCTGTATAATGACTAACATCCTAAAATATGCGCATTTATCTTTGCAATTATCGTAAAATCATCTAATCCATTGCCGTAGGTAGTAGAAACACTCCCTAAAACAGACCACCATTTTTATGTGCCATTTTCCAAAGCTAGAGCAGAAAATTAGAGTGGTAGCAATAAAAGAGAATGCTTGCGAGCTCGATACCATCCAACAGACAGTTATCTGATAGATCTATAGCACACTAAAGCCTTTTAAGGCTTTCTATCTGTGGCTCGATTCGACCGGGCATCTTTTGTAAAGACCTACGCAGTTAAACGGTATTATATTTACTAGGAGAATGTTCAGAATTCGCTGGCACTTTTCGGAATACACCAATATTCCTTTACTACCTTTGGTTCAATATCAGTTTAAATTGTAACATCAAAGACTATTTTTACTTACTAGGCAACGTGACAATCAGTCTTATTGTTTTTATTCTGATGTAGAAACTGGCATAAACAATGCTAAAATATTTCGTCAACTATACTATCGAAACAAAACCAACTGAATCGTGGTCCACTGTGGAACCTTTTTACAGAAAGTGTCACAGTCACATCGCATTGCCTGACAAAGAAAATTATGCGACGCTTAACTGTGAGATCGTCCTACGATGGGTCGGGGATCAATTGGTTCGATAGTAGGTATAGGTAGTCATTCACGAACAGTTGTCCAATTACAAAATTGTTCTTGAAACCTGAAAGCCCGTACAATCTACTCCTCAAATAGCATGTTATCTATGTAACTTCCAACAACAACATACTTTTATTGGGTGTATAAGTTTGAATTCAATTTTCTCATAATCACCTTTTCTGGCTTTTGAGGTTCAACATTTTTTTTTATATCTATTAAACCTACATGCATGTTTCTTACATGGTTTGATAGCTAAATGTATGTAGATTATGGGGATATCAATAACTCAATACCGACAACAAGGTACCTTTTCCCAGATAACGCCACATTTTGACAAAATCACGCGTCTTCGTGGATGGCACTAGATACTTAGAACAAAGTCAGTTTCTCTTCAGGCAATTAACAAGTCGTCAATCGGATAGCAGAGCTAAGGTAAGGGATAAGGTTAATCGATTCTAATTATGAACTTACGAGGTCCTAAATTAGAGTCCTGGTAGAGTACATTCAAGGAAATTGAATCGCGTACCAAGGTGGAACCTTTTGATGGCCAACTATGATTTCTTTAGAAAATGTATGGGGAAGCCATGACGCAAGTAGCGCAAAGGTACCCTGAGTACATAATTCAGTTTCCTCGACAGTACATCGTACCCTTGTACGATAAATATGAAAGTATGTATCTGGATTTTATACATATGTATCCAATATTATATTACTTGGTTTAGGACTATCGACCAGTGGAAATTATCACAGGATATTTATTATTATTAAAAGCTTTACAAATTACAACGTGCTACAACGTGAAGCTGACGAATTCTTACATAGGGCAACTTTATACGTTCTGTTGCAACTTTCTACTTCGCCATGTGTAGCTGGATATTCAGGCGTCGTATTTCCTTAAAGATTCTGGGTGTTCAGAAAGTTAAGGTCACAGGGCGTGGGAGGCGTGGGATGCTCTGCATTCTATTTTCTTCAGGTACTTACTCAACTTCCTAAGACACGATGGTGTCAGCGTCTGGCCATTTAAAGAGCCGTATTTGGCTCAAATTCGTGCAGATTCCATGGAGATAATTTGTATGATTTGTAAGTCGGAAAGTAGATATATCTTGTTATTTGTCACACAGACAAGGTATAGATTTACTGGCTTATGCGGTGTCGTTTTATTAAGTATACTAGCTTGTTGCCCGCGACGCAACTCCGTCTCCGAAGAATTCGTTTATCGCTATCCCGAGGGAACTATGAAACATTCCGAGATATAAGCTATCCTAAACTATATACGGTCGAGTTCATAAGCTTTTGAGCAAAAATTTGATCAAAAATATCTGAACACGACTCTATTGTTAACGGCGTAGATCAAATTTTTACTCACAAGTTTATGAACATCACCGGGACTCTAATTATCTGTGTACCGAATTTCATCTAAATCGGTTTAGCGGTTTAGACGTGATGAAGTAAAAAACAAAGACTTACAAACTTTGGCATTTATAATATTAGTGAGATGTTATCAGTATATGCAGGTACACACAGTTTCGAAGTCCGTATCCTAGTGTTAGAAATAATTATTTGTAGTTTTCCTTGAAGTAAACAATAATGTTTAATTATAGCAAAAAAAAAGCTCAAATTCAGATTCCTAAACGGAATTCGTATATAGTTTTCGAACGAAATTTTCACATTTGACAGTTGTTCAGAGATTTTGCGCGCACATTTTTATCTTCTTGTTATAAAGTGAAAAACAAAGTAAATACAGTATTTTAAACCAGTGTTAGTTGGACCTCTTATTTAAATAATTTCGTTTAATTCAGAAGTGGGATTCGAACCCACGCCCACTCTTGTGCCTTTAATAGGTTTAAAATACTGTATTTACTTTGTTTTTCAGTTTATAACAACAAGATAAAAATGTGCGCGCAAAATCTCTGAACAACTGTCAAATGTGAAAATTTCGTTCGAAAACTATATACGAATTCCGTTTAGGAATCTGGATTTGAGCGTTTTTATGCTATAATTAAACATTATTGTTTACTACAAGGAAAACTACAAATAATTATTTCTAACACTAGTCACTGGAAATATCAAACAAAATCAACACGTGATTTGGTGATTCAAGTCTTTCAAAGTCCAAATACAAACCTAGTTCCTAATCTACACAAAAACAAACTAAATGAGTTTGCAAATTAGCCGGATTCAAAAACAATGGTTAATCTCAACTATTTTCAACACTGATTGATGGTTCTAGCATCCTTGGCTGAGTCAATCGAAAAAAAAAAAAAACTGGCTAAGTACAAATTGGTGCCGCATACAAAAGGTTCCGCACCACCCATATAATTGCCGTTATTAAACAATGAACAAAAAACGAGAAGGAACATGTCTCTTATATGGAAAACCCCTTTAATTTAACTTTATTGAATTTCTAACTATAATCTAGTATTATGCTTGAACACATTATGCCTGTGAATGAGTGAAACCTTACTAATAAGGGTTTCGCTGGCCCCCTTGGAATACGGAACCCTAAAATCGGGCATTGCACAGTGACGCAACTAGGTACAAAATAAATAATAATGCGTGCGGAGCGGCAACGTCGCGGCGCTCGATCGATCGCAGACGGCCGTATCTCGCCGCGATAACATTGGGATGATAACGGGTCTTGACTTAGGAAAGGCCTGTATAAGAGAAGGAATGAGGGTTTGTTGACAGGCGAAATCGCTAGATGGCGTTAGTTAGCAAAGAGAGGTCCGTTTGACGTTAGTCTTACTTGTGATTGGTTCATATTTAAGGTTATTATTATTCCCCTTGATGGCGGCCTCAAGGCTTGGCCCAATGTCAGTTACGTACGTATGACAGGGATGCGATTGGTTCTGCAAAACGCCAACAGTTTGACAGCAGCAAGAAAATAATCTTGACTAGAAAAAAAAATCCTTTTCGGCCGAATGTTGTTGCTCGAGTCACGTGCACGTCACACACAAGGCTCCTTTAGTTATTAAATTTAACCAATCGCAAACGTGATGCAAAAATGTCAGTTGCCAGTTGGAGCTTGAGATGTCAGCGTGAAATAACTTCTGTCACAGAAGCCCTCATTCATTGCTAAGTGACGAGGGCTATCGCGTATGAATTCGCCGCTAGAGGCGCTAGTGTAGCGAGAGGTCTCCGAAATGTCAAATGTCACCGTTTTTGGGTGAGCTTTGTCCTCCCTTTTTTCCGAACAAAACGGGACGCAACACTGTGGCATGCTCGATATTTTTATGGTACGGTTTTAAGGTATTAAATAGAATCTAAATGTAAATGTTGTTTTCACGCCCGTAATAACAAACTAGCCATTATACTTCAGGCAGGCCCTGACATGTGATGAATCGTGGATGCTGAAGTCTATGACCCTAACGAAGCGGCAGCTGACGCGATAGGTCTTGGAAGAACACAAGTCGATTATCCCACCAGAAGAATAGGACGCGAGGACCACTCGCGTGTTAATTCCCAAAAATTTAAATTTTCCTTTTTTTTCCACAAAAATTCCACATTCCACAAACGACTAACGAACAATTAACTAGTAACAATTGCTAATTAATTTAAGAGTATTTAATGATTTCTAACATCATCAGGTTTATCATGAACAAATATATATTAGTATTAATTGCTATGTGCATTTGTGATCGTTGCACAGATGTTATAAAAGGCCTCGCTTGAGTATTGCCAAGCATTATGTACTAAACCGTCATCGCCAGCGGTCGCCTTTAGATGTTCAAGTTCAGCACCATTGTCATTATTATATTTAACACCGATAAGAGACCACAAAAAAAAATGAATTTTTAAGTGCCGTATTAATTTCTTTAAGTGCTCGTGTGTTACTTGAGTTCACGTTTGTGTATAATTTTCATGAAATATTGCGCAAGTGTTTGTAAAAATCAGTGAGGAATTGAAGACTTGTTAAACCAATATCACAATGTCGAACATGCTGAAATGCTCCGCTCCTGAGTGCTGTTCTAACACTAGGGACAACCCTAATCTCAAGTTTTACGATTTGAAGACGATGAGAGCAAGGTAAATAGGTAGTTTTTCCTTAGTTGCCATTTTTTATTTTGAAAGAATAAACGCTGCCAGCATCATTTTTACCTTGTCCATTTTTTTGTATCTTTCTTGCATTCTACTTATTGTAAACTGAAAATAAAAAATAACGATACCAAAGATTTATTTCATTTGATGATTTATGCCGAAAAACGGAATGTGCCGAAAACGGAAAACGTCCAAACAGGAATGTGCCAAAATCTATATTCTATATGATGCAGAAGAACATTTGCTAATGACTCACCAGCTATAGTTGACGAGGACTCATTAATTTGTAATTCACTGTTCCTAGGATCTATTTACTTGAGATATACTCGTTAGCCAAATGAACATCAGGTTCATTATTTATGAGTAAATGCAGTTGCAGCTCGAAACCAAGTTCCTTCAAACGTACCAAGATCAAGTACCACTTATTAATAGGCCATGCCAGAACCCACCTCATTCAATTCAAGCTTTCGTGTGTGAGCACGGAGTTAGATACCCTGAACCTGAACTCTGTACAAAGAACCCAAAGTATAGTGAACATGGATACAAATCGTAACTAGTGTATAATTTGTTACAGATTAGCAGAACGGCTGGCGGTTTTAAATCGCTGGAACGTCTTTAACAATCTCATGTTTGGAGCGAGTTCGACTTCGCGCAATATCTGCGAAAATCACTTCCCTAATAATGAAACGCCGGAATCTGACGCCGCTCTTTGCTTCCAAAACGATCTAAGAATTAGACAAGTCAAAGTAAAGAACTCAAGCACACAGACCTCCACAACACCAAGCCGAGAGACAAGGGCTATAACTATCAGGATACCGTCATCGCAGACTCCACAGCTACTGATTATATCTAATGCGAATCCCGAATTCCAAGCAAGATTGGTTCCTGAATCAGACGCAAACCCCGAGGCAATGGATGCCGGTAAGGATCTGCCTGCAAATTTTACAAATCCTCGCTCGAGATAGTCGATATCAAACCAGAAGTGGTGAGAAGTTGATACAACTAGCACTATTAAATGTGAGAGCACAGAAATAGATACAAATCTTGTAAATTCTTTTACCGGAAATAGTCAATAATAAACCAGTAATGGTTAGGTGCATCACGCCTAACAATACTGAATGTGAGAGGACTCAAGAAACAGTTGATGATATTGTAAGTTCCTTTCCCGAAATCGACGATGACAAACCAGTAGTGGCGAGGTGCAGCACACCTAGCACTATTAAGTGTGCGCGCACAGATCAAACAGATTCAAAACTTGGATTGGTTTTTTAGAAGTCTTTTTGTATTTTTTATTTCAACTCAAAATTTATTACTTTTACGGTTATCCCATGTCTCAGTTTGTATTTTCGAGATGCAATCTTGTAAATTGTTTGCCTAACGTAGTTGATGATACATCAATAGTGAAGAGTCGCACATCTTGCACAGTTACTGTCAGCGAGAGAGAGCTCTAGTTCTAGACCCATTTTATCAACAAGATCACATATTGGCCCAAATGAAGGAAATAAAAGTTTTGAAACAGCTTCCAGAATATCAAATAAATCGAATCCTCGACCGTCAAAAAATCATGTGCGTCAAGAAGGCATTCATAATGTCACTTTGCCACTTTGCTTTGCCTTTTATCAGGCAAATAATTATGTTGGATGTATTCATATGGGACATTATCGACAATATGTTGATAATAGGCAACTCACATAGTACAGGATGCAAATAATTATGTTGGATGTATTCATATGGGACATTATCGACAATATGTTGATAGGCAACTCACATAGTACAGGATGCAAATAATTATGTTGGATGTATTCATATGGGACATTATCGACAATATGTTGACAGGCAACTCACATAGTACAGGATGCAAATAATTATGTTGGATGTATTCATATGGGACATAATCGACAATATGTTGATAGGCAACTCACATAGTACAGGATGCAAATAATTATGTTGGATGTATTCATATGGGACATAATCGACAATATGTTGATAGGCAACTCACATAGTACAGGATGCAAATAATTATGTTGGATGTATTCATATGGGACATTATCGACAATATGTTGATAGGCAACTCACATAGTACAGGATGAGTGTTTGCGAGGTACATCCTTAAATACTAGTCCAGATATAACTCATTACTGACTCTAAAACATATATAAAGGTCATTCATGGGTCAAAACTGAATAAGATAACAAATAGCACAGTACCCACAAGATTTACAGATTCAAGAAAAAAAAATAGCTACATGAAGTGCCATAACCATAACCGTGCAAAGATTGACAAAGATGACGTCACACACATACTCGTAGACTATATACCCACTTCGTAAACATCGAGCAATCAAGCCGAAAAAAAATTGTTATGACGACACCGACAAATTCGTAGATGTGACAGGTTCAATAGGCACTACACGGCCATGTGTTAGTTCACGTTGATGAAATGTGAAAAAAACGTCTCACACTTTTATTTAGCTAAATATCTCTTTATTTATATTTTGCATTCTAGTCATTACATTTACAGCGTTATCTGTGCAAGCAAAGACTGCTAAAGTATGTTATTGTAATAAAGAAGCAGACGGTGGCGGTGGATTCGATTTCCATACTGGCAGTTGATGCGAATTTAGATCAATTTTAAATAGTAGATTGTACAACGCGAGCATAAAACGAGCCATTTTACCCAAGCCGTTCATATAGCCACCCGAGCCGGTACGGCGAGGGTGGATAGACACGTCGAGGGGAAAATGGGTTTAATGCTCAAGTTTTACACTGATTTTCACTTAGATTGCGAGGAAATGAAATAGCAACAGTGGAAACAATAATTCACTTTCTATGTACCTTTTATTTTTATTTTAATATAATTATTCTATTTTTTTAATTTTACTGATTTATTTTGATTAATTTTCAGTTCTATATAAATTAATAGTTATTTATGAAACAAGAGAGCTAAGTTGTTTTTTGTTGAGAGTGTTGATTTTGAATCCCGAGTAAGCGAAGGATTCTGTAATGAATCACGAGCGTCAGTGAGTGATTCTAGGTTAGAATCCTGAGAGCAGCAAGGGATTCAAATACACGAGATGCAAAAAAACTTTGGTCTCGTGTGACACACAATTTTTCACCTCAGCAGCGAGAACATCATTTAAATATAACGTAAGAGTAAAACCCCATATACCAATTTGTTTATAAAACAAACAATTTTTTAAAATATAATCCGATTATTTAAGAAACAAATATAATAATCACATTTAAAACCATAAAAAAAGTGTCCAGTAGATACAATACAAATCTCATACTCATAACATGCATTGTAATTTGAAATTTGAAAATTTGACCAAATGTCACACTTATTTTTTAATACTTCAAAAAGCCTCATTTTGGGTTATTAAAAAGATTGAATTTATTATAAATGTTATTAAACCTTTAAATATGATTTTATTAAGATTTCTATTACATAAACATAAATAATTTAACAAATATTTATTCCAACTGTAGAGGCAGTATACGAAATTCTTTTAAAAAAAAAAAACAAGAGAAGCGGCTTGCGTGCAACGAGGTTGCATACTTTATTAAAAGATCGGGAAAATTTACATTTTGGAAAAATTTCGTTGCCATGTAATTTATTAGGTATCTATCGATATATGTTTAATATCAAAAATTTAATTTAAGATCGTAATCAACACATTTGATCCTATCTCTCGCTTTTTTCGTGTTGAAGTGAAATGACAGTTCAAAGTAAAGTTTAAATATTTAGAATTCAGTGAGTAGACCCAACACTGTACTCAGCATTTAAAATAATAATAATTAAAAAGTTACTGTGTCTCACGGTGTGCAAAATGCGATTTTGCTCACTGATTTCTCATAGCAGAACCTGCCTGTTTGAGGTCCTGAGGTGAAATAGTTATTTGTGTCACATCACAAGGGAGCAAAATGGTGTATTTACGGCGAGGGCGTACATTGAATCCAGAATGTAGCAAAGGATTCTACAATAGAATCCTGAGCGTAGCGAGGGTTTCTAAAGTAGAATCCTGAGCGTAATGAGTGATTCAAGTGTTAACGCCCAAGATGAAAATAATTTTGCTCCCGAGTGGCTCATACAACTTTTCACACCGAGCATTAAAGAACTTGAAAGAAAAAAAATCTAAATATTATTAAAGAACAAACAGCATAGAAAATGGCGTGGCTTTACAATTATCAACTTCAAAAAATGGCATTTGCAATAAAACACTTAGAAAAGCCTTGAACAGAAAAGTTACACTTTGCTCCCTCTCGTCAGGGAGGAAAAGTTACTTTTCTGAAGGAGAGGTGTGAAAAAGATATTTTGCGATTTGGGTTAACAGGTGCACTAGTCATTTAACTAGAGGGTAGAAAATAGTCGAATCAAAATCCAATGATGAACCAGTTTTAAAAAGGAAGAAGTGTGCTGTGATATTAAGACAGTGGAAGTTTTTTTCTTCAGTATTTTGTTTAGTTTTTATTTTCTTATTCGTATAGGTTATAATATTTATTGTTAAATATAGTTTAGATTGTTTAAGTTGTTTCCAATTGTAACGAGTCAAAAGAGAATGAAAGTATGGTTCAAATCGAAAACATGGTTCCTATCCTATTATATATGTCATTATAATTTTTGTCGATCTCGCTAATATTGTATTTAAAAGTTTTAATTAATTAAGTATTTATTTTTGTTGATCTCTTTATTTTGTATTTGAAGTATTAATTAGTTATTTAGGTATATTTTTATTTTATTGTTGAATTAGCAGTCATTGAATAAATATTTTAATTTCTGTAGTTATGGTTTTTGTTAATATTTTCCATTACATTTTTGAATTTCTTCGTTGTTATGGGTCAGTCCAAGATGATTTTTTCTTTCTTTAAATATGATGCATTTTTATGATGCAGAATTTCTCGCAATTTTTTCCTTATATTGCGAATGTTTTCGATTGTTTGTCATTATTCTTCTTAATACTATCATTTAATGTTATTATTTTGTCATAAAAACATTTCAGTCTTATTTTGGTAATCAGTACCTACATATCTATTGTTTTGAAATACATAAATTAACCCAGCAACTACCAAAAAGTATTTTTTATTTTCCTAAGTATCATCATTTAAGAGGGTTTATATTATACCTGCTGAGCTTGCAACGTTGCATTTTTGTTAGTTTTTCTCGATTGTTCCATAAAAATTGAATGAAAATTAATAATGTCGTCTGATAGTAAATGTGTCTACTCCAATAATTATTCCTTATAGACTTATTTTCTTTTTAAAACTGGTCATAAACATTAATTCGTTTTTAAGGAATATAAAAGTCTATCATGAATATTATTGGAGTAGACACATTAACTTATAATTAAGAAGGATTCTATCAGACAACATTATTATTTTCATTCAATTTTTATGGAATAATCGAGAAAAACTAACAAAAATGCAACGTTGCCAGCTCAGCAGGTATAAACGCTCCTAAATCACATTTAGTTCACGTTTTGAACACTCGATCCAAAGGCAATCACAGGCGGTAGGTAATTCGCTAGGTATCAATGATAATAATATAGCTGGACTAAAGGAAGATATAAGAATGAAGACATATAAAAAAAAAAAAATTTTTTTTCCTCACTGCTCAGCTTCCACTTCTGGAAAAATTGACTTTCAAAAATAAAAACCTGTTTTTGCCACAGTTCGACCAAAGCTTAATTAATTAAATAACTGAAAGTAAGAAACCGGTTGCTACTTAATTGGCTTTATACCGTTAAATTTTGTTTACGCCACTCCTATAAGGAAATCGATACAAGTTCGGTTTGTTTTTATGTTGTAAGTACCTAGGTAGTTTCAATTAATGATCTGTGCTAGATTTTTGCCTTGAAATGGGAACTACGTCCTCCATCTACTTTAATGTTGGACGCTTATAGGAGTATATCACATTTTAGGTACTTCTCTCCTTCCCCATCACAGAAGCAACTCCTAGCAATAGCAAGTTTAGTCGTCTTCTTTATTTAACTAAAATAAACTACAGAAACCTTACGCAACACGGTCCGAAAGTTAATTTATTTTATTTACACCAATTCATCCCCATTTGCTGAACGCGAGATCGAAATGCGTAAATTCACTTCAATCTATCAATTCCACGACACTCGACTCGACGCCGAACTTGTCGATTCGCATTTCCAAGCATCGAAATTCGAATATTTACTCGGCGTGCACGGAGCGGCAACGCGGCAACGGCTTGGCAACGCCGCCCGTGCTTTGTATGAACAAGATCAGCTGCTTTGTATCCAAGTGTGCGGCAACTCAACTTACGATATTTTTGTTGCATTTGAAAAGGGATAGCCTAATTCGGCTGCAAGTCCACTGATTATTTAGAATTATTTTTTTATATACATTTAGATATAAGAGAGACAGTTTGTTCTAGCTGAGTTGCCTATCAAACTGTGCCGTTAAATGTTTTTTTTTTTATTAAATTAAGTAATATTAATTTAAGTACTTTTTGGAAACAATTTGATTTAGGTACTTGTTATTCGAATCACAGAAATATACAGAGGCGTCAATAAAAGGAGAGGGTTATCGACAGACTGGTTTAGGTTTGACTGACTGGTTTTATCATGAATGGATATCTATTGACATAATGTAGAACTACCCGCTACCTACAACACCAATACAATGAAACCATAACAACTAATGAGGGTACGTGACTGGTGGGTGATTGACACCGCGCGCTTGGCCGCGACCTCTTCGTAGCCAGAAGCCTTATTGAAGCTTATTGACCTTATTGTCAACACACTCGGAATCGCAATCTTTTTCACCACTTCTTTCTGTCACATGGTGTAGAATGGGGATCGAAAGAAATGGTGAATACGGACCTTGGCGCTCGGGCGTTAAGCCGAGTTTAGACTTACAAGAAAAATCGTGCAAGTAGCATTACATTACAGCGCTCGATTGACCACTACAAACTCGGATTTACGACCGATTTTTCTTGCAAGTCTTACTCGACTAGACAATACGGCCATTGGTGTAGTAAAGAGATTATTTTGTTGCATATTTTTTTATACCTTCCTGATCATGATGACGTATTTATTATTCATCACTAGCCTTCGTAAAAGTGACCGCAAATAGGGGTTGCCAGGTGTCAAGTCAAAGATTGTTCAGAGTGAGAGAGAGTTAGTGCGCTACACCATTCGTTACGACAAGAGGGCCGTAGCTAGTTGTGTCAATTTTTTACAGATGTTGTTTTTTTTTAAAACGTCAACTGTTCTACTGATATTATGACGTCGACACATTTTATACGTAATCTGCCGTTGATTTTGTTTATATTACACTTATAGAGATTCGTGGAATTTTTCGATATTTCCGTTATTTATTGCCCATAAAATTATACACGATGATATTAAATCGGTGATCACGAGTCGAAAAATATGAATAACACGCTAGAATTGAACTTAATAGGTGAGGTTTAATGTATTTACCTCTGTTTAATTAATTACAATTGTATTATGTGATATTGTTAAAACCAATAACCACCGGACCTAGTCATCGTACATGATTATAATTAGGTATAGAATTTAAACAGATATGATGAACAAAAAAAACCTACCCGCAAAATTTCATTAAAAAAAAAATGTGTTTTGGTTTTGTGACGAGCGTCATAGATAACGCAAAACTAGCTCTAATTCGGACTTTCGTTAAAAAAACTGACAGACAGACACAGTACCTAAAGACAAAGACCTATAGCTACATGTAAATTACACAATTTAAGGCACAGCACGAAACTGCGAAGTATTTTTTTATATTGGTACCTAAATCATTCCACCTACGCGACGTTTGCAATAAAAAAAAAGTATCTGGTGGTAGCGAGTGGTAGGAAGTCCATTTTCTTTTTAACGGTCCTTAATAAAATTCTAATCTATTTGAGAGTAAAAACGAGAAAGCGCGAGAGCACTCTCTTTTTTTTTTATGATCATGAAAACAAAATCCATGGCACAGGAGCGGGCTTGGAGCGGGTAGTAAAATAATGTCGTAAATAAATGTCATAATTCAAAAGATAGGTAGCTTTGGACTTTGGATTGTCTTTTTTTTTTTAATAAACTGCAACGTCGGCAACATCAACGCACACTACATAGAAAGACTTCCAAATCAACCTACAACATTCTTATTTAATACAAACTTATGCGAGACGATGGCCAAAAACGGAACTAAAATGGCAACATACTAATTTAAAGTGTGACGTGTGACAGCAGCGCTAGTCACCGGGTCAGAATCAGATAACTTGGTAGGCAAAAGTAGTTAATTTAGCCTAGGCAGTCTAGACGAGGTCACTGCTATTCCTGGGCTGGTAGCCTCTATTGATCTTATATTAAAATAACTGCTTCATTGGACTGAAAACTAATTGAGAACTCGTTTCAATCACTAAATAATAAAATTTGCGGACCGAAATTTTCGGATCCAATTCGGACCCTACTTTATGAAATCTCGGGCCCAAATTTGGACGTTCATGTCATAAAGAAAGTGATATTGCGCATGTAGGTCGAATCGGACCGTGCTAAGTCTGCAATGTTGGTACGCCTGACTCTGCGTATCATGTTTATGTCACTTGATATTACTGCGAGCGTCATTGCTACTTGACTTATGAGGATAAAATCTTTTTTATTTAGAATTAATTTATATTTAAATTGTGGAGGGTAAACAAAAGGTTTACTAGCATTCTTGGCACGCAATGGCGCCACGAATGACACGATCGAAACGCTTTTAAGCGACACCCATGTGTCAATCAGCAGACAATAAATTGAAAATCACGTTTTATCACAAGCGTTTTATTCGATTTCATTTTACTACTACTATGGCGTTTATACGTAGCACAAACTTACTGTACTGATAATAATATAGTTTTTTCTTTGCGAAAAATAATGTTTAGGTAATCAAAACACGAAATTGCCTTTTCTCAATGTTTATCAAATCGATTGTTTTTTTTTTAATAGTTGAAAAAACTAGCCATGCGCACTGGCTAAAATAAACATTTTACCTCCGAAAAGCTTTAACTACAAACTGATTGATTTGTGAAAAAATACCCTGAACTTGGTTTTACCAGACTTATCACTCCGCCCTCCTATATTATTATTCTATCGCTATAGAAGACATTTTTGCGACTACAAAATAAAATTTTATATTTTTAGACAAAAGGGTTTAGTCACATATTTTTTAAGCATCTAAAAGTCATGCAATACAACAGACGTACGACAGCCGAGTCCTCGAGCCGTGACCCCGTGCTAAAAGCATGTTTACAATGATAAGGGTTCACTGCCCCGCGTAATTACTCATAATCAGATTTAGACCGATTTTACTTCATTTAGGAGTTTCAAGGCTCGAACTGTTAACATCTTCACACGTCATCAATTTTGAATCCAGTTGAACCTAAATCGACTGAAATATTGTATTGATTGCAGTACCTATCATCATGCACTAGGCGTGAATAGGCTGTCACTAAACCAGTGTATTGCACCTTTGATCAGTTTCTGGTCAGTTTTAGACAT
Source organism: Choristoneura fumiferana (assembly GCF_025370935.1). NCBI lineage: Eukaryota > Metazoa > Arthropoda > Insecta > Lepidoptera > Tortricidae > Choristoneura > Choristoneura fumiferana. The sequence goes on from NC_133480.1 coordinate 1,581,720, forward strand.
TTATACCTGCTGAGCTGGCAACGTTGCATTTATGTTAGTTTTCTCGATTATTCCATAAAACTTTAATGAAAATGATGAATGAACTGTTCATAATATACATATAAGTTAATGTGTCTACTGCAATAATTTATGCGTGATAGACTTTTATATTCTTTAAGAACCGTTAATAAACATTTGTTCGTTTTTAACCTTTTAACCGCCAATACGTTTTCATTCGTACGTGACCGTATCGCCACCTACACGGAAACTATATGACATTTTGTCTTAATTATAAGACTGCGGCGAAATGAGCTGGATAATTTTTGTCTTATAATTCAGACAATGTCGGTTAAAGGGTAAATAATATAAAGTCTATCACGAATAATTATTTCAGTAGACACATTAACTTGTATATTAAGAAACAGTTCAAATCAGACCACATTTTTAATTCATTCATTCATTTTTTATAGAATAATCGAGAAAAACTAACAAAAACGCAACGTCGCCAGCTCAGCAGGTATAAACACTCTTGCAAAAATTAATGGGGACGTTGTAGTACTTTTCCTAAATGTCTACATGTCCAAACCTTATCTACCTGTAATAGTAATGTGTTCATTTTTGACATCAGTGGGCTATGTTGTGGGGGAGCCAGGCCACCAGCTCATCCCATGGCTTCAGTGATGACAAATATGATGCATCCGACGATATTTAACTCGCGCTTTACACTAGTGCACACGTCATTTCGAAATACCTATCGATAATGTTCACAACGCTTTATTTTTGACATAGTATATTGAATTATAATACGCAAGAATACCTAATTAATAATGTGGTAACGCAACGCTAGAGGCGACAAAGAAAAAACAACATTTTCGTTTCTTTTTCTTTTCTATCTCCGAATTTAATTTGTAAAAGTAATCCTGCCATGTAAGCCCGCAGCTACATCAAACGAGACAAGTCAGTTGCTAGGTAAGGAATTTGGGAGAATAAACGATTTTTTTATTATTGGGCAGATTTGAAACAAGTACAAGGTTTTCGTCAGGATTCTGGCTGGATTTAGGTCTTCTTAAGGAGCAGGAATGGTTTTTCTTAGATATAAGGAACTGGAAAGAAAAAAAAAAGTTAGAGGACAATAGGGAGTTAATCAATATGATAATAATGGAGAAAAACGTATATGAAAAATCTAGCATCCTAACTACATTTCTAAATAAGAGGTAGAGACGAGAAACGATTAGAACGCTTGAAGAAGTTTTAGGTAAAGCTAGCAAATGACAAGGTCAGTGCTAGCTGAGCACGTGATTGTGTCTGAGTGTCTGAGTTTAGTTTATATATAGGATGGATTTGTCCTCATTGTATACTGCGGCGCACGCCGCAGCTTGCATGGCTGAGGCGCTGGGCTAGCGCATACCGTGGCAGACGCTAGCTGAGCTAGAGACTGTGTGCTTAGTTACCTGCGCATCGTCTGTGTCCTCTGTGGATACTGCGCCATGACGCCGCAGCAGGCATGGCTGGGCTAGCGCATGCCGGGACGGACGCTAGCTGAGCTAGAAACTGTGTGCTTGGTTACCCGTGCATCGGTGGTGTATGTGTACTGCGTCAGGTCGCAACTTGCACGGCTAGGCTAGCGCACGCTTTGGCTAGAGACTGTGTGCTTAGTTACCTGCGCATCGTTTGTGTCCTCTGTTGATACTACGCCATGACGCCGCAGCAGGCATGGCTGGGCTAGCGCATGCCGGGACGGACGCTAGCTGAGCTAAAAACTGTGTGCTTGGTTACCCGTGCATCGGTGGTGTATGTGTACTGCGTCATGTCGCAACTTGCACGGCTAGGCTAGCGCACGCTTTGGCTAGAGACTGTGTGCTTAGTTACCTGCGCATCGTTGGTGTCCTCTGTTGATACTGCGCCATGACGCCGCAGCAGGCATGGCTGGGCTAGCGCATGCCGGGACGGACGCTAGCTGAGCTAGAAACTGTGTGCTTGGTTACCCGTGCATCGGTTGTGTATGTGTACTGCGTGAGGTCGCAACTTGCACGGCTAGGCTAGCGCACGCTTTGGCTAGAGACTGTGTGCTTAGTTACCTGCGCATCGTTTGTGTCCTCTGTTGATACTGCGCCATGACGCCGCAGCAGGCATGGCTGGGCTAGCGCATGCCGGGACGGACGCTAGCTGAGCTAGAAACTGTGTGCTTGGTTACCGTGCATCGGTTGTGTATGTGTACTGCGTGAGGTCGCAACTTGCACGGCTAGGCTAGCGCACGCTTTGGCTAGAGACTGTGTGCTTAGTTACCTGCGCATCGTTTGTGTTCTCTGTAGATACTGCGCCATGACGCCGCAGCAGGCATGGCTGGGCTAGCGCATGCCGGGGCGGACGCTAGCTGAGCTAGAAACTGTGTGCTTGGTTACCCGTGCATCGGTGGTGTATGTTTACTGCGTCAGGTCGCAACTTGCACGGCTAGGCTAGCGCACGCTTTGGCTAGAGACTGTGTGCTTAGTTACCTGTGCATCGGCTGTGTCCTCTGTGTATACTGCGCCATGACGCCGCAGCTGGCATGGCTAGGCGTAGCGCATGCCGGGGCGGGCGGTCGCTAGCTGAGCCGCGCTCGCGACACTCCGCACATAACTCACAATCACTGCACACACACTGCACCTGTCGACAACACACATAGTCAGGATATAGCAACGTTACAAATTATAGGAAGCTATAGGCCGATGATTGGAGTCCGAAAATGGAGTCGTAAAATATGGAATTGCTATTGGCGCCAGCGTAACTATTATATTGTATTGTTGATTTGTAAAATTGCATTTTTTTTTTTTTTTTTTATACGATGAAGGCAACGAGCAAATGGTCCCTGATGTAAGAGATCACCACCGCCCATAAACATCTGCAAACACAGTATTGCGAACGCGCTGCCAACCTAGAGGCCTAAGATGTATTTTCAATACAGTCGATTTAGATAAAATATACAGTGATGCTAAAGATATTAGCTATGGAGCCAAGTGTAAAATAAAGGTCATAGCAAGGAAACATTAACTTAGTATTTATTTATTTATCGTATGGCGATTACACACTGGTAAATACATTTTTCAAAAAATTATCTCATGCAATTGATATTATAACTTAATTAAAAATTACTTATTTATTTAAAATTTACTTAGTAAATTTGTTACACGAAGTCACGACGCAAAGAACACGCAATATCTAGAAGGCTCCTGCCTGACCTGACTTGAAACGTAGACATAACCGATATTTACTTAAGTGCACAGTTGCAAACATTAATAATGATGTTTTCTTCGCAGGTGTGTTACTGTAATTTATATTAAAACCGTAAACATATTTTCACCGAGACAATTTAAATACTTTTTACAATTATTCTTTTACCTTAATGTTATTATATACTTTAACTTAACGTAGGTACTTATCTCACCTAGAATATCGCTTGACATCACCTTGCAAAATTAAACACTTTTTTTAAAAATGCCAGCTTGGAAATAATAATATTTATTTGTTGAATTTTCCCTATTTACTGCGTGGTTTTGTGATTTTAATTAGCGTTCCCAATTTTAAGTTAGTAAGGTAATGCAGATTGCAGTCTACACAGCGTACTTATAATATAAGGAAGACAATTATAACAGTACTATTTCAAAATAATCAAAACGTCAAAAAAAAATCATAGGATAGAAACCACAAAAAAGTCACGTTCACCAGTTTTTTAAGAACATAATCGATTAGTAAGTGTCACAATTATGGTTATCTACTCGTAGCATTGTATGTATGTATGTATGTAAACTCTTTATTGTACAAAAGAAAATTAACAAAATAAATACAACTGACAAACTTTAAGATACTTGTACAAAGGCGGACATTGTTTTTCCGCAATTTAAATTATTTTAAATCAGGTTTTTTTAATAACTTTTTTTTCTCATTACATCTGGACATGATTGATAATTATTTAAATGGACAGTATTTTGAAATAGAGCGTCAACAATAGCTGAAAAATATTGCCTATACGCGTATCCAAAATGAAACAATCAGTAGTAATCAAAACGGGCTATATTTATTTGTATGTGTTTTGTTTCTTTTCTTTTGTACAATAAAGAGTTTACATACATACATAAAAACATACCCTTTTGTACAAAATTAAATAAATTTTACAATTGACGTTTACTTTGAGGTCCATGTACGAGTAAAGAAAGAAAGAAAGAAAGAAATTTTATAACAATAAGCAATAAAACACAATACATTAAACCCTTAAAAATATGACTATGTACAAAAAATATATAAGCTAGCCTAACCTATAAATAAAAAATCCCTCCTAGGTCACCGTCGCTGTTCATTGTGCCCAGAAGGCCGGCAGCATTCCCGTGTTGTATCTCAAGGCTAATCCTTTGCCCAAAATAGCTGCCAGCCCTCTGGTCACCTGAAACATCAATGAGGCGCGCGGATATCTCACGGCCCTAGGCCCTAGGGTCTCAAGACCAAACGGCGCAAAAATATAGCCCTCCTCAAGGGCTGCATATTTGGCCGTTTGAGTGAGTTGCTGCTGCGGCACCGGCCATGAAGGACGTCGCTGGGATGTGTGGGAGCTAGCGTATCCGGATTGGTCGATCCCTACACGTCTTCTCTCCGCTCCGCTCGTCTCCGCCTCAGTGGAGCCGCAACCTAACACGTGGACGCTCGCGATCGCATTCACATGTTCCCTGTCTCCCCCCTTCGGACCGCGCCTGGTCAATGAGGGCTAGTTTTTCCTTTTAACCACGACGCAAAAA
>NC_133480.1:1586564-1609064 GCF_025370935.1 Choristoneura fumiferana
TTAAGCTTTCGTGTGTGAGCACGGATTTAGATACCCTGAACTCTGTCCAAAGAACCCAAAGTATAGTGAACATGGATCCAAATCGTAACTAGTGTATAATTTGTTACAGATTAGCAGAACGGCTGGCGGTTTTAAATCGCTGGAACGTCTTTAACAATCTCATGTTTGGAGCGAGTTCGACTTCGCGCAATATCTGCGAAAATCACTTCCATAATAATGAAACGCCGGAATCTGACGCCGCTCTTTGCTTCCAAAACGATCTAAGAATTAGACAAGTCAAAGTAAAGAACTCAAGCACACAGACCTCCACAACACCAAGCCGAGAGACAAGGGCTATAACTATCAGGATACCGTCATCGCAGACTCCACAGCTACTGATTATATCTAATGCGAATATCGAATTGCAAGCAAGATTGGTTCCTGAATCAGACGCAAACCCCGAGGCAATGGATGCCGGTAAGGATCTGCCTGCAAATTTTACAAATCCTCGCTCGAGATAGTCGATATCAAACCAGAAGTGGTGAGAAGTTGATACAACTAGCACTATTAAATGTGAGAGCACAGAAATAGATACAAATCTTGTAAATACTTTTACCGGAAATAGTCAATAATAAAGTAATGGTTAGGTGCATCACGCCTAACAATACTGAACGTGAGATGAGAGCCCTCAAGAAACAGTTGATGATATTGTAAGTTTATTTCCCGAAATAGACGACGACAAACCAGTAGTGGCGAGGTGCAGCACACCTAGCACTATTAAGTGTGCGCGCACAGATCAAACAGATCAAAACTTGGATTTTTTTTTGAAGTCTTTTCGTATTTTTTATCTCAACTTCCAATTTGTTACTTTTACGGTTATCCCATGTCTCAGTTCGTATTTTCGAGATGCAATCTTGTAAATTCTTTGCCTAACGCAGTTGATGATACATCAATAGTGAAGAGTCGCACATCTTGCAAAGTTACTGTCTGCGAGAGAGAGCTCTAGTTCTAGACCCATTTTATCACAAGATCACATGTTGGCCCAAATGAAGGAAATAAAAGTTTTGAAACAGCTTCCAGAATATCAAATCGAATCCTCGACCGTCAAAAAATCATGTGCGTCAAGAAGGCATTCATAATGTCACTTTGCCACTTTGCTTTGCCTTTGAGCAGGCAAATAATTATGTTGGATGTATTCATATGGGACATTATCGACAATATGTTGATAGGCAACTCACATAGTACAGGATGCAAATAATTATGTTGGATGTATTCATATGGGACATTATCGACAATATGTTGATAGGCAACTCACATAGTACAGGATGCAAATAATTATGTTGGATGTATTCATATGGGACATTATCGACAATATGTTGATAGGCAACTCACATAGTACAGGATGCAAATAATTATGTGGATGTATTCATATGGGACATTATCGACAATATGTTGATAGGCAACTCACATAGTACAGGATGCAAATAATTATGTTGGATGTATTCATATGGGACATTATCGACAATATGTTGATAGGCAACTCACATAGTACAGGATGCAAATAATTATGTTGGATGTATTCATATGGGACATTATCGACAATATGTTGATAGGCAACTCACATAGTACAGGATGCAAATAATTATGTTGGATGTATTCATATGGGACATTATCGACAATATGTTGATAGGCAACTCACATAGTACAGGATGCAAATAATTATGTTGGATGTATTCATATGGACATAATCGACAATATGTTGATAGGCAACTCACATAGTACAGGATGCAAATAATTATGTTGGATGTATTCATATGGGACATTATCGACAATATGTTGATAGGCAACTCACATAGTACAGGATGCAAATAATTATGTTGGATGTATTCATATGGGACATTATCGACAATATGTTGACAGGCAACTCACATAGTACAGGATGCAAATAATTATGTTGGATGTATTCATATGGGACATTATCGACAATATGTTGATAGGCAACTCACATAGTACAGGATGAGTGTTTGCGAGGTACATCCTTAAATACTAGCCCAGATATAACTCATTACTGACTCTAAAACATATATAAGGGTCATTCATGGGTCAAAACCGAATAAGATAACAAAGAGCACAGTACCCACAGGATTTAAAGATTCAAGAAAAAAAAATAGCTACATGAAGTGCCATAACCATAACCGTGCAAAGATTGACAAAGATGACGTCACACACATACTCGTAGACTAGATACCCACTTCGTAAACATCGAGCAATCAAGCCGAAAAAAAATTGTTATGACGACACCGACAAATTCGTAGATGTGACAGGTTCAATAGGCACTACACGGCCATGTGTTAGTTCACGTTGATGAAATGTGAAAAAACGTCTCACACTTTTATTTAGCTAAATATCTCTTTATTTATATTTTGCATTCTAGTCATTACATTTACAGCGTTATCTGTGCAAGCAAAGACTGCTAAAGTATGTTATTGTAATAAAGAAGCAATATCTTTTTTTTTTAATTGACGGTGGATTCGATTTCCATACTGGCAGTTGATGCGAATTTAGATCAATTTTAAATAGTAGATTGTACAACGCGAGCATAAAACGAGCCATTTTACCCAAGCCGTTCATATAGCCACCCGAGCCGGTACGGCGAGGGTGGATAGACACGTCGAGGGGAAAATGGGTTTAATGCTCAAGTTTTACACTGATTTTCACTTAGATTGCGAGGAAATGAAATAGCAACAGTGGAAACAATAATTCACTTTCTATGTACCTTTTATTTTTATGCATAAATATAATAATTCTATTTTTTTAATTTTACTGATTTTTTTGATTGATTTGATGTGATTTTCAGTTCTATATAAATTAATAGTTATTTATGCAACAAGAGAGCAAAGTTGTTTTTTGTTGCGAGTGTTGATTTTGAATCCCGAGTAAGCGAAGGATTCTATAATTGAATCACGAGCGTCAGTGAGTGATTCTAGGTTAGAATCCTGAGAGCAGCAAGGGATTCAAATACACGAGATGCAAAAAAACTTTGGTCTCATGTGACACACAATTTTTCACCTCAGCAGCGAGAACATCATTTAAATATAACGTAAGAGTAAAACCCCATATACCTATCTGTTTATAAAACAAACACAATTTTTTTAAATATAATCCGATTATTAAGAAACAAATATAATAATCACATTTAAAACCATAAAAAAGTGTCCAGTAGATACAATACAAATCTCATACTCATAACATGCATTGTAATTTGAAATTTGACCTTCTTGTGCTATAAATGTCACACTTATTTTTTAATACTTCAAAAAGCCTCATCTTGGGTTATTAAAAAGATTGAATTTATTATAAATGTTATTAAACCTTTAAATATGATTTTTATTAAGATTTCTATTACATAAACATAAATATATTAACAAATATTTATTCCAACTGTAGAGGCAGTATACGAAATTCTTTTATAAAAAAAAAAACAAGAGAAGCGGCTTGCGTGCAACGAGGTTGCATACTTTATTAAAAGATCGGGAAAATTTACATTTTGGAAAAATTTCGTTGCCATGTAATTTATTAGGTATCTATCGATATATGTTTAATATCAAAAATTTAATTTAAGATCGGTATCATATCAACACATTTGATCCTATCTCTCGCTTTTTTCGTGTTGAAGTGAAATGACAGTTCAAAGTAAAGTTTAAATATTTAGAATTCAGTGAGTAGACCCAACACTGTACTCAGCATTTAAAATAATAATAATTAAAAAGTTACTGTGTCTCACGGTGTGCAAAATGCGATTTTGCTCACTGATTTCTCATAGCAGAACCTGCCTGTTTGAGGTCCTGAGGTGAAATTGTTATTTGTGTCATCACAAGGGAGCAAAATGGTGTATTTACGGCGAGGGCGTACATTGAATCCAGAATGTAGCAAAGGATTCTACAATAGAATCCTGAGCGTAGCGAGGGTTTCTAAAGTAGAATCCTGAGCGTAATGAGTGATTCAAGTGTTAACGCCCAAGATAAAAATAATTTTGCTCCCGAGTGGCTCATACAACTTTTCACACCGAGCATTAAAGAACTTGAAAGAAAAAATCTAAATATTATTAAAGAACAACCAGCATAGAAAATGGCGTGGCTTTACAATTATCAACTTCAAAAAATGGCATTTGCAATAAAACACTTAGAAAAGCCTTGAACAGAAAAGTTACACTGCTCCCTCTCGTCAGGGAGGAAAAGTTACTTTTCTGAAGGAGAGTGTGAAAAAGATATTTTGCGATTTGGGTTAACAGGTGCACTAGTCATTTAACTAGAGGGTAGAAAATAGTCGAATCAAAATCCAATGATGAACCAGTTTTAAAAAGGAAGAAGTGTGCTGTGATATTAAGACAGTGGAAGTTTTTTTCTTCAGTATTTTGTTTAGTTTTTATTTTCTTATTCGTATAGGTTATAATATTTATTGTTAAATATAGTTTAGATTGTTTAAGTTGTTTCCAATTGTAACGAGTCAAAAGAGAATGAAAGTATGGTTCAAATCGAAAACATGGTTCCTATCCTATTATATATGTCATTATAATTTTTGTCGATCTCGCTAATATTGTATTTAAAAGTTTTAATTAATTATTTATTTTTGTTGATCTCTTTATTTTGTATTTGAAGTATTAATTAGTTATTTAGGTATATTTTTATTGTATTGTTGAATTAGCAGTCATTGAATAAATATTTTAATTTCTGTAGTTATGGTTTTTGTTAAATTTTCCATTACATTTTTGAATTCTTCGTTGTGTTATGGGTCAGTCCAAGATGATTTTTTTTTTCTTTAAATATGATGCATTTTTATGATGCAGAATTTCTCGCAATTTTTTCCTTATATTGCGAATGTTTTCGATTGTTTGTCATTATTCTTCTTAATACTATCATTTAATGTTATTATTTTGTCATAAAAACATTTCAGTCTTATTTTGGTAATCAGTACCTACATATCTATTGTTTTGAAATACATAAATTAACCCAGCAACTACCAAAAAGTATTTTTTATTTTCCTAAGTATCATCATTTAAGAGGGTTTATATTATACCTGCTGAGCTTGCAACGTTGCATTTTTGTTAGTTTTTCTCGATTGTTCCATAAAAATTGAATGAAAATTAATAATGTCGTCTTATAGACTTATTTTCTTTTTAAAACTGGTCATAAACATTAATTCGTTTTTAAGGAATATAAAAGTCTATCATGAATAGTTATTGGAGTAGACACATTAACTTATAAATTAAGAAGGATTCTATCAGACAACATTATTATTTTCATTCAATTTTTATGGAATAATCGAGAAAAACTAACAAAAATGCAACGTTGCCAGCTCAGCAGGTATAAACGCTCCTAAATCACATTTAGTTCACGTTTTGAACACTCGATCCAAAGGCAATCACAGGCGGTAGGTAATTCGCTAGGTATCAATGATAATAATATAGCTGGACTAAAGGAAGATATAAGAATGAAGACATATAAAAAAAAAAAAAATTTTCCTCACTGCTCAGCTTACCCACTTCTGGAAAAATTGAGTTTCAAAAATAAAAACCTGTTTTTGCCACAGTTCGACCAAAGCTTAATTAATTAAATAACTGAAAGTAAGAAACCGGTTGCTACTTAATTGGCTTTATACCGTTAAATTTTGTTTACGCCACTCCTATAAGGAAATCGATACAAGTTCGGTTTGTTTTTATGTTGTAAGTACCTAGGTAGTTTCAATTAATGATCTGTGCTAGATTTTTGCCTTGAAATGGGAACTACGTCCTCCATCTACTTTAATGTTGGACGCTTATAGGAGTATATCACATTTTAGGTAAGTACTTCTTTCCTTCCCCATCACAGAAGCAACTCCTAGCAATAGCAAGTTTAGTCGTCTTCTTTATTTAACTAAAATAAACTACAGAAACCTTACGCAACACGGTCCGAAAGTTAATTTATTTTATTTACACCAATTCATCCCCATTTGCTGAACGCGAGATCGAAATGCGTAAATTCACTTCAATCTATCAATTCCACGACACTCGACTCGACGCCGAACTTGTCGATTCGCATTTCCAAGCATCGAAATTCGAATATTTACTCGGCGTGCCGTGCGTGCACGGAGCGGCAACGCGGCAACGGCTTGGCAACGCCGCCCGTGCTTTGTATGAACAAGATCAGCTGCTTTGTATCCAAGTGTGCGGCAACTCAACTTACGATATTTTTGTTGCATTTGAAAAGGGATAGCCTAATTCGGCTGCAAGTCCACTGATTATTTAGAATTATTTTTTTATATACATTTAGATATAAGAGAGACAGTTTGTTCTAGCTGAGTTGCCTATCAAACTGTGCCGTTAAATGTTTTTTTTTTAAATTAAATTAAGTAATATTAATTTTAGTCGTTTTCTGGAAACAATTTGATTTAGGTAGTTGTTATTCGAATAAGGTATCACAGAAATATACAGAGGCGTCAATAAAAGGAGAGGGTTATCGACAGACTGGTTTAGGTTTGACTGACTGGTTTTATCATGAATGGATATCTATTGACATAATGTAAAACTACCCGCTACCTACAACACCAATACAATGAAACCATAACAACTAATGAGGGTACGTGACTGGTGGGTGATTGACACCGCGCGCTTGGCCGCGACCTCTTCGTAGCCAGAAGCCTTATTGAAGCTTATTGACCTTATTGTCAACACACTCGGAATCGCAATCTTTTTCACCACTTCTTTATGTCACATGGTGTAGAATGGGGGTCGAAAGAAATGGTGAATACGGACCTTGGCGCTCGGGCGTTAAGCCGAGTTTAGACTTACAAGAAAAATCGTGCAAGTAGCATTACATTACAGCGCTCGATTGACCACTACAAACTCGGATTTACGACCGCGCGATGTAATGCAACTCGCACGATTTTTCTTGCAAGTCTTACTCGACTAGACAATACGGCCATTGGTGTAGTAAAGAGATTATTTTGTTGCATATTTATTTTTATACCTTCCTGATCATGATGACGTATTTATTATTCATCACTAGCCTTCGTAAAAGTGACCGCAAATAGGGGTTGCCAGGTGTCAAGTCAAAGATTGTTCAGAGTGAGAGAGAGTTAGTGCGCTACACCATTCGTTACGACAAGAGGGCCGTAGCTAGTTGTGTCAATTTTTTACAGATGTTGTTTTTTTTAAAACGTCAACTGTTCTACTGATATTATGACGTCGACACATTTTATACGTAATCTGCCGTTGATTTTGTTTATATTACACTTATAGAGATTCGTGGAATTTTTCGATATTTCCGTTATTTATTGCCCATAAAATTATACACGATGATATTAAATCGGTGATCACGAGTCGAAAAATATGAATAACACGCTAGAATTGAACTTAATAGGTGAGGTTTAATGTATTTACCTCTGTTTAATTAATGTGATTATTGTTAAAACCAATAACCACCGGACCTAGTCATCGTACATGATTATAATTAGGTATAGAATTTAAACAGATATGATGAACAAAAAAAAACCTACCCGCAAAATTTTAAAAAAAAATGTGTTGTTTTGTGACGAGCGTCATAGATAACGCAAAACTAGCTCTAATTCGGACTTTCGTTAAAAAAACTGACAGACAGACACAGTACCTAAAGACAAAGACCTATAGCTACATGTAAATTACACAATTTAAGGCACAGCACGAAACTGCGAAGTATTTTTTTATATTGGTACCTAAATCATTCCACCTACGCGACGTTTGCAATAAAAAAAAAGTATCTGGTGGTAGCGAGTGGTAGGAAGTCCATTTTCTTTTTAACGGTCCTTAATAAAATTCTAATCTATTTGAGAGTAAAAACGAGAAAGCGCGAGAGCACTCTAGTTTTTTTTTTATGATCATGAAAACAAAATCCATGGCACAGGAGCGGGCTTGGAGCGGGTAGTAAAATAATGTCGTAAATAAATGTCATAATTCAAAGATAGAGGTAGCTTTGGACTTTGGATTGTCTTTTTTTTTTAATAAACTGCAACGTCGGCAACATCAACGCACACTACATAGAAAGACTTCCAAATCAACCTACAACATTCTTATTTAATACAAACTTATGCGAGACGATGGCCAAAAACGGAACTAAAATGGCAACATACTAATTTAAAGTGTGACGTGTGACAGCAGCGCTAGTCACCGGGTCAGAATCAGATAACTTGGTAGGCAAAAGTAGTTAATTTAGCCTAGGCAGTCTAGACGAGGTCACTGCTATTCCTGGGCTGGTAGCCTCTATTGATCTTATATTAAAATAACTGCTTCATTGGACTGAAAACTAATTGAGAACTCGTTTCAATCACTAAATAATAAAATTTGCGGACCGAAATTTTCGGATCCAATTCGGACCCTACTTTATGAAATCTCGGGCCCAAATTTGGACGTTCATGTCATAAAGAAAGTGATATTGCGCATGTAGGTCGAATCGGACCGTGCTAAGTCTGCAATGTTGGTACGCCTGACTCTGCGTATCATGTTTATGTCACTTGATATTACTGCGAGCGTCATTGCTACTTGACTTATGAGGATAAAATCTTTTTTATTTAGAATTAATTTATATTTAAATTGTGGAGGGTAAACAAAAGGTTTACTAGCATTCTTGGCACGCAATGGCGCCACGAATGACACGATCGAAACGCTTTTAAGCGACACCCATGTGTCAATCAGTTGTCAATTTCAGACAATAAATTGAAAATCACGTTTTATCACAAGCGTTTTATTCGATTTCATTTTACTACTACTATGGCGTTTATATGTAGCACAAATTTACTGTACTGATAATAATATAGTTTTTTCTTTGCAAAAAATAATGTTTAGGTAATCAAAACACGAAATTGCCTTTTCTCAATGTTTATCAAATCGATTGTTTTTTTAATAGCTGAAAAAACTAGCCATGCGCACTGGCTAAAATAAACATTTTACCTCCGAAAAGCTTTAACTACAAACTGATTGATTTGTGAAAAAATACCCTGAACTTGGTTTTACCAGACTTATCACTCCGCCCTCCTATATTATTCTATCGCTATAATAGAGGACTTTTTTTTGCGACTAAACCATAAAATTTTATATTTTTTGACAAAAGGGTTTAGTCACATATTTTTAAAGCATCTAAAAGTCATGCAATACAACAGACGTACGACAGCCGAGTCCTCGAGCCGTGACCCCGTGCTAAAAGCATGTTTACAATGATAAGGGTTCACTGCCCCGCGTAATTACTCATAATCAGATTTAGACCGATTTTACTTCATTTAGGAGTTTCAAGGCTCGAACTGTTAACATCTTCACACGTCATCAATTTTGAATCCAGTTGAACCTAAATCGACTGAAATATTGTATTGATTGCAGTACCTATCATCATGCACTAGGCGTGAATAGGCTGTCACTAAACCAGTGTATTGCACCTTTGATCAGTTTCTGGTCAGTTTTAGACCGTTTATACCTGCTGAGCTGGCAACGTTGCATTTATGTTAGTTTTTCTCGATTATTCCATAAAAATTTAATGAAAATGATGAATGAACTGTTCATAATATACATATAAGTTAATGTGTCTACTGCAATAATTATGCGTGATAGACTTTTATGTTCTTTAAGAACCGTTAATAAACATTTGTTCGTTTTTAACCTTTTAACCGCCAATACGTTTTCATTCGTACGTGACCGTATCGCCACCTACACCGAAACTATATGACATTTTGTCTTAATTATAAGACTGCGGCGAAATGAGCTGGATAATTTTTGTCTTATAATTCAGACAATCGCGGTTAAAGGGTTAAATAATATAAAAGTCTATCACGAATAATTATTTCAGTAGACACATTAACTTGTATATTAAGAACAGTTCAAATCAGACCACATTTTTAATTTTCATTCAATTTTTATGGAATAATCGAGAAAAACTAACAAAAACGCAACGACGCCAGCTCAGCAGGTATAAACGCTCTTGCAAAAATTAATGGAGACGTTGTTAACTGTAAAGTGACGAGTTCTTTTCCTAAATGTCTACATGTCCAAACCTTATCTACCTGTAATAGTAATGTGTTCATTTTTGACATCAGTGGGCTATGTTGTGGGGGAGCCAGGCCACCAGCTCATCCCATGGCTTCAGTGATGACAAATATGATGCATGCGACGATATTTAACTCGCGCTTTACACTAGTGCACCGCACACGTCATTTCGAAATACCTATCGATAATGTTCACAACGCTTTATTTTTGACATAGTATATTGAATTATAATACGCAGAATACCTAATTAATAATGTGGTAACGCAACGCTAGAGGCGACAAAGAAAAAACAACATTTTCGTTTCTTTTTCTTTTCTATCTCCGAATTTAATTTGTAAAAGTAATCCTGCCATGTAAGCCCGCAGCTACATCAAACGAGACAAGTCAGTTGCTAGGTAAGGAATTTGGGAGAATAAACGATTTTTTTATTATTGGGCAGATTTGAAACAAGTACAAGGTTTTCGTCAGGATTCTGGCTGGATTTAGGTCTTCTTAAGGAGCAGGAATGGTTTTTCTTAGATATAAGGAACTGGAAAGAAAAAAAAAAGGTTAGAGGACAATAGGGAGTTAATCAATATGATAATAATGGAGAAAAACGTATATGAAAAATCTAGCATCTTAACTACATTTCTAAATAGGAGGTAGAGACGAGAAACGATTAGAACGCTTAAAGAAGTTTTAGGTAAAGCTAGCAAATGACAAGGTCAGTGCTAGCTGAGCACGTGATTGAGTGTCTGAGTTTAGTTATATACTCGTGTAGGATTGGATTTGTCCTCATTGTATACTGCGGCGCACGCCGCAGCTTGCATGGCTGAGGCGCTGGGCTAGCGCATACCGTGGCAGACGCTAGCTGAGCTAGAGACTGTGTGCTTAGTTACCTGCGCATCGTCTGTGTCCTCTGTGGATACTGCGCCATGACGCCGCAGCAGGCATGGCTGGGCTAGCGCATGCCGGGACGGACGCTAGCTGAGCTAGAAACTGTGTGCTTGGTTACCCGTGCATCGGTGGTGTATGTGTACTGCGTCAGGTCGCAACTTGCACGGCTAGGCTAGCGCACGCTTTGGCTAGAGACTGTGTGCTTAGTTACCTGCGCATCGTTAGTGTCCTCTGTTGATACTGCGCCATGACGCCGCAGCAGGCATGGCTGGGCTAGCGCATACCGTGGCAGACGCTAGCTGAGCTAGAGACTGTGTGCTTAGTTACCTGCGCATCGTTGGTGTCCTCTGTTGATACTGCGCCATGACGCCGCAGCAGGCATGGCTGGGCTAGCGCATGCCGGGACGGACGCTAGCTGAGCTAGAAACTGTGTGCTTGGTTACCCGTGCATCGGTGGTGTATGTGTACTGCGTCAGGTCGCAACTTGCACGGCTAGGCTAGCGCACGCTTTGGCTAGAGACTGTGTGCTTAGTTACCTGCGCATCGTTTGTGTCCTCTGTTGATACTACGCCATGACGCCGCAGCAGGCATGGCTGGGCTAGCGCATGCCGGGACGGACGCTAGCTGAGCTAGAAACTGTGTGCTTGGTTACCCGTGCATCGGTGGTGTATGTTTACTGCGTCAGGTCGCAACTTGCACGGCTAGGCTAGCGCACGCTTTGGCTAGAGACTGTGTGCTTAGTTACCTGCGCATCGTTTGTGTTCTCTGTAGATACTGCGCCATGACGCCGCAGCATGCAAGCTGGGCTAGCACATGCCGGGACGGACGCTAGCTGAGCTAGAAACTGTGTGCTTGGTTACCCGTGCATCGGTGGTGTATGTTTACTGCGTCAGGTCGCAACCTGCACGGCTAGGCTAGCGCACGCTTTGGCTAGAGACTGTGTGCTTAGTTACCTGTGCATCGGCTGTGTCCTCTGTGTATACTGCGCCATGACGCCGCAGCAAGCATGGCTGGGCTAGCGCATGCCGGGACGGACGCTAGCTGAGCTAGAAACTGTGTGCTTGGTTACCCGTGCATCGGTGGTGTATGTTTACTGCGTCAGGTCGCAACTTGCACGGCTAGGCTAGCGCACGCTTTGGCTAGAGACTGTGTGCTTAGTTACCTGTGCATCGGCTGTGTCCTCTGTGTATACTGCGCCATGACGCCGCAGCAGGCATGGCTGGGCTAGCGCATGCCTGGACGGACGCTAGCTGAGCTAGAAACTGTGTGCTTGGTTACCCGTGCATCGGTGGTGTATGTTTACTGCGTCAGGTCGCAACTTGCACGGCTAGGCTAGCGCACGCTTTGGCTAGAGACTGTGTGCTTAGTTACCTGTGCATCGGCTGTGTCCTCTGTGTATACTGCGCCATGACGCCGCAGCTGGCATGGCTAGGCGTAGCGCATGCCGGGGCGGGCGGTCGCTAGCTGAGCCGCGCTCGCGACACTCCGCACATAACTCACAATCACTGCACACACACTGCACCTGTCGACAACACACATAGTCAGGATATAATATAGCAACGTAACAAATTATAGGAAGCTATAGGGCGATGATTGGAGTCCGAAAATGGAGTCGTAAAATATGGAATTGCTATTGGCGCCAGCGTAACTATTATATTGTATTGTTGATTTGTAAAATTGCATTTTCAATACAGTCGATTTAGATAAAATATACAGTGATGCTGAAGATATTAGCTATGGAGCCAAGTGTAAAATAAAGGTCATAGCAAGGAAACATTAACTTAGTAAATTTGTTACACGAAGTCACGACGCAAAGAACACGCAGTATCTAGAAGGCTCCTGCCTGACCTGACTTGAAACGTTGTCATAACCGATATTTACTTAAGTGTGCTTAAGTGCACAGTTGCAAACATTAATAATGATGTTTGCTTCGCAGGTGTGTTACTGTAATTTATATTAAAACCGTAAACATATTTTCGACGAGACAATTTAAATACTTTTTACAATCATTCTTTTACCTTAATTTTATTATATACTTTAACTTAACGTAGGTACTTATCTCACCTAGAATATCGCATGACATCACCTTGCAAAATTGACACTTTTTTTTAAATGCCAGCTTGGAATTAATAAAGTAAAGTAAAGTAAAATAATCTTTATTGCCAAAAAAAACCTAGCTCAGTACAACTCACAAATAATAATAGTAATAATATCTATTTGTTGAATTTTCCGTATTTACTGCGTGGTTTTGCGGTTTTAATTGGCGTTCCCAATTTTAAGTTAGTTAGGTAATGCACGTATAATATAAGGAAGACAACTAAAGGATGTCCCAAAAAGGACGTAAGATTTGAAATTGATGAAAAGCACATTTTTTTTCGTTATAATATATTTGTATATAAAATCTTGAAATACATAAAATAGGGTTATTTGTGGAATAATACGTCAGGCAAATGTCCGCCTAGGCTTTGCTGGCACATACGTACTCTTTTGTCAAAATTTTCTATGACCATTTTGCATAGATACGGCTGAATTTCTCCAATGCAGCGTCGAATTTCTTCTTTTAAAGCATTGCCATTTGAACGGCTTGTTTTTGGACGACCAGTAGAATGAAAATCATGAATTGATCCACTCTCCCTGAATTTTGCAACCACTCTGCTCACAGTTGATGAAGTCAAGTCAATATTCTGACCATATTTTGCACGGAATTTTCGAACCGTACACGCCAAACTTCTTTTGAAAGTATTGTTCAATAATAAAAACGCGTGGATCTTTCGTATAACCCGCCATTTTTACAAGCCCTAAACATTCAGCTGTCAAATAGTGTTTGTCAAAATGGCGGCAAATTGAAATCTTGCGTCCTTTTTGGGACACCCGATATAACAGTACTATTTCAAAATAATCAAAACGTCAAAAAAAATCATAGGATAGAAACCACAAAAAAAAGGCACTTTCACTCAGCAGTTTTTTAAGAACAAATTCGATTAGTAAGTGTCACAATTATGGTTATCTACTCGTAGCATTGTTTTTCATTGCGGAGTTGATATAAATCAGGTTTTTTTAATCATTTTTTTTTCTCATTACATCTGGCTGGACATGATTGATAATTATTTAAATGGACAGTATTTTGAAATAGAGCGTCAACAATTGCTGAAAAATATTGCCTATACGCGTATCCAAAATGAAACAATCAGTAGTAATCAAAAAGGCTATATTTATTTGTATGTGTTTTGTTTCTTTTCTTTTGTACAATAAAGAGTTTACATACATATATAAAAATATACCCTTTTGTACAAAATAAAATAAATTGAACGATTGACGTTTACTTTGAGGTCCATGTACGAGTACACCATGACCATTGTCAACGCAAATGTTGTATGTATGCACTAGCCCTAAGGCTGCGGCTCCACTGAGGTGGAGATTAGTCAACTACGGACCTCATCGGACCACTCAAAGGTTAACTGGCAGAGATCCCTTCAGGGATAAGTCCGGCTTTGTACTTAAAACTTTATTTCTCTTTCGTAACCTTTTTTGTTTTTCTTTTTTAACCCACGACGCAAAAAGAGGGGTGTTATATGTTTGACCGCTATGTGTGACTGTGTGTCACACATAGCACAAATGTTTGAATCAATTATGTGTTCAATGCGTTCAAACATTTGTGCTATGTTTGGCGCCGGCATTAAATGAGTAGACCGATTTGAATCCGGTTTTTTTTATTCGAAATCAGGTTTTCTAGCGATGGCTCTATCTAAGACGTGTTTGTTCTAAGAAGTTTTTGAGATATTGAACTTTGAAGTGACAATGTCGGGGGTTTTCCAATAGTTTGTTGGCTAGGTTAGGTTAGGTTGTACAATAAAGACTATGAACAAACAAACCTCATGATATAACGCCAAGCTATATTTCGCCTGTCAATCAGCCCTAATTAAATGTTATCGAGTGGCTAAGTCCAATCGTAACGACAACGACATTAACAACAAAGCAGTTCGAAAGGAACCTTGAGCGAGATCTAACTAAACAGTATTTTAGAAGACCTTGGCTAAATGAGAGAAGGGCAGTAATGTTCTACTTTGTGCAATTAAGCAAAGATTTACTGTTTGTTATAATATAGTACCTGGGCGACCGAGCTTTGATCGGGCTAAAACTCGATAATAAGTGTTTTCCCAGAGGTAAGACCAAGCTAGATCGATTTGTCACCCCCGAAACTCCCACGGGGAAACGGCTCCCACGATTTCGATGAAATTTGTTTTCGGGAATCAAAAATCGATCTAGCTTAGTCTTATCTCTGGGAAAACGCTGGTCACCGAGCTTTAGCTCGCCCAGGTACTATATACATATATATATATATATATATATATATATTATAATTGTCACCGAGTCTTCACTTGTACTGAAGTATAAAGCTGACCCTAAGGGTATGAAATGATAGGCCCTACTACGTACCGCTCACTATTGCTCGTTTAAAGGTGTTAGATACATAATAGATAGATGTAAGTCATAAAGTAGGAGTACCTAATTCACTTTGTACTGAAGTATAAAGCTGGCTATTATTTGGATGGATTCCTGCAGAAACTAAACTTTAATCTATTTATAACTAGGCCCTACCCGCGACTCCGTCCGTGTAGAAATCGGTTATCGCTATCCCGCAGAACCTATGCAATTTTCCGAGATAAAAACTATCCTGTCCTTCCCCGGGACTCAAACTATCTGTACACCGTATTTCATCTAAATCAGTTCGCAGTTTAGACGTGACGTACTCGTTTGCCATTAAGTCGAATAAAAAAAAAGACTTACAAACTTGTGTGTGTGTGTGTGTGCGTGCGTGCGTGCGTGCGTGTGCGTGCGTGTTTAGTTAGTCTCGCGTTAAACACTACTTTAAACTTTGAATGCGATGAAAAAAAAACAACGTTCTGTTCAAAATTACAATATTACTTTTTAAAAACGTACGCTCGACTAGTGGACAGCCATCTGTTCAAAATTCAAATAGAAAAAAAAAATGTTGCGCGGTTTTTTCTTTTCTTTTATTGTTTATGAAGTGACGTTCTAAATGCTTGAATATTTAGCCAACAGTTTAAAAATTGAAAACTATTTTAATTACACCTTTGCGCCAATTCGATTCGAGGCGGTCTTTTTTATAATATAAAAATATTATTTAAGTTAGCTAGTAGTTTTAATACTAATTGGACTATGCATTATATTATAAAATGAATTAATCCTTAATATAATAGAATTGATTCATATTCGTAATCATTAATTGTGTTTCACGAATCTAAATCATGTTTTTTTTTTGCACAGTTGTAATTTTGAGGTTATTTCCACGCCTAAAAATCCTCCATTCACAAACACCGTGTTGGCTGTTTAGGGGTTTCCAACGCAAGTAAATAAAAAAAAACATTAAATCACTACAGAATAAAAAGGAGCTTCAGTCCCGATATGCAGACTAAAGTAACATTTTAAGAGCATGAGAAGTGAAAATGTTCGCACATGAATTTCGAAAAACTCCGCGAGCTCGGGTCTGAACCCACGATCCTCAGCCAGAGAGGCCTCAGGTCAAACCACTAGGCCATCACGGCTTATAACCTACTGATAAGTGATAACCTTTGTCCCAAGGCTTTTCCTCCTATAAGAACGATTTCAAATACTTCACGAATGACGTGGTTTTACGACATTGCAATCAGTACAGCGACCGATAAGGCAATGAGGCGTAATATCTAACTAATGCATAAGTACCTATTTAATTTATACTCAAAACATATCGCACCAACTGTAGCGAAATAAAGCAACATGAAAGAACCGGCAAGGTCCGAGTCGGGCTCGGGCACCGAGGGTTCCGTATATCTACACATCATTCATTAGACATTAGCAAAAAATGGCAAAAAAATCACGTTTGGGAGCCCTCCTTAAATATTAACCCCCTTATTCATAAACGACAATCAAACCTATTTTAGTTAAAATGCCGCTAAAATTCGTTTGTCCTTATCTGTCACTTCGACATTTGTATTTGTTAGAAAGGGACAAAGCATTTGTTAGTTAACATAGGCTTGTTAAGTTTTATGAATAAGGGGGTTATATTCTGTTTTTAGTATTTGTTCTAATAGCGGCCAGGCCACGGTTATACATACCTAATCTTTGAAAATTTTAACTGTCTAACTAGCACGGTTCATGAGATACAGCCTGGTGACAGACGGACAGCGAAGTCTTAGTAGCAATAGGGTTTCCGTTTTTACCCTTTGGGTACGTCGTACGGAACCCTAAAAAGTCGAAATAACCTTCCTCTCAAGCAGGAGATCGTGGTATCAAATCCTGGCCTCTGGTTTTTCCAAAATTCATATGCGAAATAACATTTGTACCACGAGCTTCACGGTGAAGGAGAATATCGTGAGGAAACCTGTATACCCCGTGAAGCAATTCAATGGTGTGTGTGAAGATCCCAGTCCGCAATAAATAAATATAATGGGACAATTGACACCAATTTTGACCTAGTCCAAAACATACACGATATGAACATACTTATATAGATAAATACATATTAAACATCCAAGACCCGAGAACAAACATGCGTATTATTCATACAAATATCTGCCCAGACCGGGCATCGAACCCGGGACCTTAAGCTTCGTAGTCAGGTTCTCTAAGCACTTAGCCATCCGGTCATCTGACTGGACATGGGGAACTATGTGCCCACCAGTGGAGGTGTATAGGCTGGGATTTTGATGATGATTGATGAACCTAAACTAACCAACAAATAGTTGGAAAACTCTAATTTGTCACTTCAAAGTTCAATATCTCAAAAACGGCTGAACCGATTTTGATGAAACATATCTAAGAATCATCGCTAGAAAACCTGCTAAATTAGGATTGGTTTTCCCGTAAAATCCATATCGAAAATACAAACTGAAACATAGATGCACAGAAAAACCAGAAAAACTTTTTGTTTATGTTTCAGTTTGTATTTTCGATATGGATTTTACGGGATGACCGTAGTAAAAGTAACAAAATTTGGAGTTGAAATAAAAATACAAAAAATCCAAAAAACAATCTTAATTTGATTGCTTAATTAATAGCGACATCTCTTGTCCGGGTGTGCGGTTAGTTCCAGGAGTGTTGAAGTTTCTTGATGAGGGCTAACATAGATGTCGCTAGTGTCGCTGCTTAAGTGACTAAAAGAAACAAACAAGCTGAGATATGTGGTGCATAGGAGAAATTTGTGTCTGTACTCCTGTCCAGTGGTGGTGTAGGGGTATAGCACGCAGCACGGAATGCTGAGGACCTGGGTTCGATTCCCAGCGCTGGTCTCTTTTTCTGGTTTTTCTGTGCATCTATGTTTCAGTTTGTATTATCGATAGAAAACTGGCTTTCAAATACAAAAACCGCATTCAAATCGGTCCACCCGTTTAAGAGCTACGGTGCCATAGACAGACACACACACACAGACATACAGACACACATAGCGATCAAACTTAACACCCCTCTTTGCGTCGGGGGTTAAAAACTGTAACATCATAGCAGCACCCTTCAAAATAGGGTTACGTATTGCCAATCCCAATGATGCCGGGGCGGCGCAGCCCTTTTAAGGGCTGTGGTCGCTGGACGCGACTGACTTGACGTGACTGGGTTGGGGGGGTGTTGGTCTGGTGAGGGGAACCCAATGGCAGAGGGCCGCCGGGCGAACCTTGCCAGCCAACGGGCCTTCGGGCCCTAAGAAGGCGGCGTCTGGCCTTCGGGCCGATGCCTTTTTGACGGGGGCGAGCCCAAGCTGAGTACCTGTTCTCATTAGACAGGGAAAGGTGAGGTGAGGGTGAGCCCTATCGGGCGGAGGACGCATGCTCAATGATGCCGGAACTTGACGACAGACGGACATGACGGAAGGTTGTTGAGGGGAGTCCAAGGCAGAGGCCGTTTGGCGGACACCTTTTGAGGGGGGCGAACCTGAGCTGAGTACCTGTTCTCATTAGACAGGGAAAGGTGAGGGGGAGCCTTCAGGCGGCCCAAGCCCTGTCGGGTTTGCGGTCGCCCGGACACGACGACGCGACATGACAGGACATTGACTGACTTTGACACGAGAAGACGCGACGTGACGGCACCGCGGGCGAGGGCGAGGACTCCCAGACCCGCATTGCACGTGCCGTCCTGGAAGAGCGCCCCTAAAATCCTAGGGGCGCAGACCCCCAATACCATCTTATGGCGCAGAGGAAGCCCATCCCGGGCTTTCTTATACAAAATCTGTCATTTGATTGCGGTCGCGAGTATCAAAAACGTTAGGCAATATCGCCTCAGAACGCTACAATGAATGACAACTCGTCACTTGCATCCGCCGGTTGTCCGCAACTCCCACGATGTCATCAGTCCATGTAGTGGGAGGCCTGCCAACGCTTCGTCTTACTAATATTATTAATGCCAAAGCAACTGTCTGTTACCTTCACGCATAAACCACTGAACCGATTTAGATGAAATTTGGTATGGAGACAGTTTGAGATCCTGTGAAGGACATAGGATGCTTTTTATCCTGGAAAACACCGTAGTTCCCCAGGGATAGCAATAAACAAATTCTACTTAGAAGTAGGGGGCAATGGTTAGTCTTAACTAATTTATTTCGTTTCATTTGGAAAATGAACGAAATTCTTTCTATTAGCCTGACCTTGTAATTGTAACATGGAATTGCCTAAATTGTTATCTAGGTATATTCACAGCTCACACTAGCCAAAGTTTTCAAATTAAATTGCTGCACTGCTGGGCACAAGTCTCTCAGAACGAGAGGGACTGGGCCGTAGTTCATTGGGAACTTCACATTCACACACTCCATCATATGTATTTCTTTTCTTCGGCTGTAAGAGCAGGTTTCCTCACGATTTTTTCCTTCTAAGTTAAGCTCGTGGTAAAATTTAAATGAAATTATTAATCACGTAATTGAAGATTAATTCACTGGTTCTATGTAATTGTGTAGTTTTTGCACGCTTCTTTTCTCGAGTCATTTAATTATTTGAATAGGCGTGGCTAGATAATTGTAGTCCAGACTCCAGATATAATTCTCATGAGGGAACTCCTCAACGGACAAATAGGTAGCAGTCCTTAAATTTTAAATACAAGTGAATACCACCATCTTGCTCGCTAATCCTGCCGTGAAACAGCAGTGCTTGCACTGTTGTGTTTCGGCGTGGAGAGTAAGACAGCCGGTGAAATTACTGGCACTTGAGCTATCTTATCTTAGGCCTCTAGGTTGGCAACGCGTCTAGTTTTTAGTGATTGCTAATTTTAGGGCTAAAGTTAGGTAATGAGCAAAAAAAATGTAGTTAATGTAAAAAAAAATACATATTTTTTGACTACATGTTATGAGGTATAGTTTTAGTATAGTGGTGTAGCAGTAGGTAGCAGTGGCGAACCGTCCATACGTCCACAGAACCCTATTCCCACCGGCTTGCCCAATATTTACAAAATAGGACAACAAGACATTCAGGATCAGGAGATCAGGATTCATGAAAGATGTACGCGATCTTCGCTTCGGCTTTATCACGGAGATTATCTGACGTGACGCCACTTGTAGGTAGCTACCTATTGCTGTCTACGTGATTTTATTATTATTATATTACCTTTTAATTTTATTATACCTATGTAGTTGGGCTTTCAGTAGTTAGATATGTACATAGTGCATATTGTGCGGACCGGGAGACGAGCTGTCGGTATGCCTCCAACAAGATGGAGCGACGACTTGGTTAAGATCGCGGGATCGCGGTGGATGCGGAAAGCACAAGACCGGTCTGAGTGGAGAGCCTTGGGGGAGGCCTATGTCCAGCAGTGGACGTCTTTCGGCTGACATGATGATGATGATGATGATAGTGCATATAGAGAGAGATTAGTAAGAAGACGCACTTGCATGTCGTTACAATGTCAACGCAAGTTTGACGCAAACGTCTGTCTGTGGCATCGTAGCTCTTAAATGGATGGATCGATTTCGATGCGGTTTTACGTGAAAGCGAGTTTCCTTGCGATGGTTGTAATAAGGTTCATTAGAATCGGTTCAGATTATTGAGATATTGAACTTGGAAATGACAAGTTTTGGAGGTTTTCGACTTTTCTATAAGTTATTTAGGATATTAAGGGATTTACGGGCATTTTTTTTTCAGCGAACTTGTTCTCTCGCCATTACATTGCAAATAGTACTTATTTAAAACATACTTCTGGCCCTGAATTGATATTTTAAAAGTAACGTAGGGCGAAAATAAGCGCCGTTACGAGTTAATAACGTAGTAACGTAATTTATTTTTGTAGACTTGTTTTTCCTTCTCAGCGTCTTATGCCCACGCAAATCCATTACACGACCCTTATTTTACGCTTAAAATGTTATTTATTTAGATTTTTCTCACTATTTTCAACGTAAGCACGTATAAAAAGACCTCGAATTTGGTCGAAATGCAACTTTCACACGACACGAAATTTCAGGTTTTTTTTTCTAAAATCAATTTCTCCGATGCTGTTTATTTCCAGCCTGGCATATAGAGTGTCAAAATGCTTCGCTTGTCGAGAAGAATCGATTGAGGGCATCACTGCTAAGATTTGAAAAAAGAAGATCAAATTTTCTTAGCACATGGCGTGGCATGGGACTTAGCATATTTTAGGCCTACTTGCGTCGTAAATACAAGTCGAAATATTTGCGATATTTGGAGTATTGGAATCTAATGTGTTTAAAGGATTTGCAAGCCGTCGCCCTATTTATGCAAAGCTAAAGGGCGAGTGGACTAAAATAACAATGTCTCTAGACACGCATGATAAGCTATCATGCCTTATGTAATCCTGAAAAACACGTGTCATACCACGGAAACCATCGGAAAGGGCCAACCCAGGTCATTCGAGAACTGAAACCGTTATATGCGCAGCAAAATGGACTAGAAAACTATGACGAAATAGTAAAAGTTACCTGATATTCCAACTGCACTTTTCACTTAAAAACTACGTGTAATCACTGCCCTAGCAATATTGTGGCGTTTGTAGTAGAATCTGAGCGATTTCAACGTACCTTTTTAGCTGTAATCCGACGTGGTAGGTCCAAGCGGATCGCGACACCACACAAGACACGACAACGGAACTTCGCACTTAGAAAACACACAAAATAACGCAAACTAACGCTTTAAACAACACTATTGACGATTTCCGAGTTAACACATGCCGTTTTACGTATACTGACACGTTTTTAGTTTTCTGAAAGTCCATTGAACTGTTTAGTATGAAATTTACGTCGAGCGAAATTATACGGAGTGGCAACGCTGTAGAGTAGGGCGGTTGCGCGGCTCGGCCGCCAGGCGGCGCGGCCGGCGGGGGGGAGGGGCCAGCGGCGGAAACGAGCGGGACGGAAGACAAGACGCCACGTCGCAAGAATTTTTTTTAGTTATGGGATATTTTTTTTTTATGAAACTGCGATTGTTTAGCCAAACGAAGACATTAGCGGACGGTGGACGCCGCGGCTGGTGACCTTTCAAATAGCGTCACCGCGGGTGGCGATGGCGAGGTCGGCGCGCGGCGTTGCCAGCTCGCTCAGGCATTCGGTACCACGTTCTAAGGATTACGAAAGTGCTGGGCCGGGCGAAATCCCTCGTGGGCCTTTGGATACCTGTGAT
>NC_133480.1:1614064-1628719 GCF_025370935.1 Choristoneura fumiferana
CACCGCGGCGCCTGCGCCAGTGTTGCTGTTTAACTGCAATGTTGATAAAACTGGTTTTTGAAAAGTTGGCTACAAATGTAGCTAAATGTGAACACTATAGAAAAGTGACTCTAAAATAAGGAGGAAAATCTCAGATCTAGCTACTAATTGGACAAAGTGGCAACACCGCGTTTTGTGGCTGTATGCTACGATATGCTACGGAGTACGGACCAAAGTAGCATCGCCAATTTCAAAAAAAAAATTAAAAAAAAAAAAAAAAATAGGGTCGCGAGAATTTTTGTGTTTTTAAGGACAGTCTTAGTTGAGAAAAAAAGTTATGACTGATGAATTAAAGTATAACAACTGAAAATAATTAAAAAAAGGTCATGTTTTTACTAAAAATTCAAAACTTTTTTATTGGAAGAAAAGAAATACGCGAAAAATAAGTATGTTCATGTTTCTTGTTTTCTGATAAATAAATAAATAATAAAAAGGTACCTCAAACGTCAACCGAAATGGCGCGTGACAATCAGATAATTAATTTAAATCAACTGCCTGTATAATAAATATAGACCCAAAGTAGGTAATCAAAGTTTGTATGGGTAGTATTGGATACGAAGCAAAGGATAAACATACGTATATATAAAAACATACGTACAAACGTACATACTTACACACGAAACGTCCAAAGCTCGAGAACACATACTTATTTATGCAAACATCTGCCCCGACTGGTCATGATCAAACCTGGGACTTCAAGCTACACACTTAAGTATTAGATTATATTCTATACTCAAGTCTTTTCAGGTATAGCTAGAAACTTTTTAGTTTTTACCATTTAAATCACAACTTTTAAATAAATAAATAAGTAAATAAATTATAAAAAATGTTTTTTAGAAAATATAAAGCGTGCTTATTATAACTAGATACCATTGAAGTTTGTTATTGTAACAAAAATACACGCCGTAAGTATAATATAATTAATATAAGAAGTATGGAAGACAATACCATAATCAATTGTCACCCAGATAGACATTGTTTCTTCTTCCTTTCCAATTTTTACCTGTTTTTCTGCATCGTGAATATAAGTCGTTGCCTTGACGACTACGCTATTGCATGAGTCGTTAAACTGCTAAAACATTTTTATTACTGAACTGTTCGTGTTGGTATTCGTTAGTGATTCACTATCATTTGACAAACGAATCGTGCTGTAAGGTGTGGTCATAGTTTTTTTATCGTAAAATTAATATAGTGGCATTGTAGGCCGAAGAAAAACACTGTTCGAAGTCTATGTCGGCGGGCGATCGTAAAATCCGCCAGATTACAAAATTCCAAGGCATATCTTGAAATGGCGCCATTTCATGAATTAGCTAAAGACATCCGCCATATCGTTCAAAACTCACCGTTTAATGATTTGGAATAGGAATATCGACGAATGCGTTGCTCTAATCGATCTGCCGGATTATTTCTCAGGCACATCGTTATATGCCTGGCCAACTTTTAGGCATATCATGAAATGGCACAATTTCACGATTTGCCTAGGAACTTCGTGATCTGGTGGATTTATCGATCGGCCGCCGACATATATAAGTATGTATGTATTACTTATATATTTTTTTTAAAACCCATGCACGGAAAATTTCATCGAATTCGTTATGGGATAGGACCGTTTCTGACATCCCTAATTTTTATTTATTTATTATTTATTTATTATTATATTAGACTACATGCATCCATAATTAGTATTAATCAAAAATGAAACTCAGACATCACTAGGTAGATATCATTATTAAAATCGAAGTTCAAATTTAAAAAAAAAACGATCGCTTGGAAATACCGCTATAAAAAAATCCCAAACCCATGTGTTTTAGTTATAAGTAGTTATAACTATTAAGTAGAAGTAAATAGAGTCAGTGTTTTGTAGTAAGCGCGTGCGTGCCTGCCACCACAGAAGGTACGAGTATTAGGAAGTACTTGATACTTGTATTTGGGTTTATTACTACGCCTAAAAAACTAATTCATCCCCGAAACGGCAATTTCATTCCATTAATGAAGGTCTCGTCGCAACGGGCATTACGGTCTGTGTACGGAGTAGGGTGACCAGGCTGCTTGTCGGAACAGGACAGTCCTTTGCAGCTGTCAAAAGATGCCTTAGAGGTTTATTTTTGTGGAGAAGGAAATCTGTTTTTGTGAACAAAATAATTTTGAGTACAAACTTTTTTGCTGACTGTACTTGCATTGTTTTCTAAATTACATTTCCGTGCTAAATTTCAAGTCGATACCGTTGAGGAGTCTCCCGCAGAGACGATCCTGGCTGGACCACCAGTATGTCACTACCAGATTATTGTATTGTCAGCAGATTTGCATAAGTAAAAAAAAAATTATTCCATTTCATTTTCATTTCAAGTATACCAAAATTCAAGTCAATTCCACTGAAAGTGGGTCAAATATGGCTTCCAAGATTTGACCCAAACAAATAGCTTGTAATAATAACCATACAATCCATCGCACCTGCGCCACTCACGACCGACTTTCTTTTCACCCTCACCACCTCAATAACTAAAAGATAAAATAAAGAGCTTTGGGATCAGCTTGCAGCACCGGCCAACTTAAGGATCTTTAAAAAATGAGCCTACTCCTTTCTCAAAGAGCCGGCAACGCATCCGTAACTCAACTTATTTATATGTCCGTCCATGGGCGGCGGTAATTGCTTTCCATCAGTAAGAAAGAAGATACATATTTACATTTACCCTCAGTTTTACCATCCGTTGGTTTAATATATCTGACGGATAAATGTGATGCCGTCTCTGTTTATTTTGTTTGAATAGACGGAGACGGCATCACATTTATCCGTCAAATAAAATCAAAACCTTTTAATGTAGGTAGGTACATTATTATCTATTTATAATTGACTGATAACAAACGTCTTGGTGTGACGACTATTATTTTATCACATTTACCCCAAATCCCTCCGTTTCAATATCCAGTGATTAAATTAATCCGTTAAATAAAATTAATCTATGAGTGGTGAAAGCCGCTCGTCGCTCATTTGCAGCGATGACTGGTCACGTGACCCTATTTTGAATTTCCCGGGACTGAACAAGCAGCGGCAAGTCGCTGCGTCGAACAGCAGTGTCAAGATGGCTGCTCATTGCTCAACTTCCTAATAGTGGCAGTCGTACAAATAAAAGAAATTAGTGAATGAAAACAAAAATATTTTTTTTTCCGAAATGGAAGTTTTTTTCCAGCGATAAATCTCAACATTTTCAACTTTGTCACTATACGTCACGTGACCAGATTTGTCGCTGGAAACGAGCGTCAAGCGGCTACATGAGGCCGCACCTTAACGCTCTGGCACTCACGATCGCATTCTCCATCTCTTTTTACCTCATCTCATTCCGTGTGACAGAAGGAAGCGGTGAAAACGATAGCAATTCTGAATGCGTTAGGAAATAATATAAGGCCTCTGGTGTTAACAATGTACGTGACAATGGCCGGCTGTGCGGTATGAATGAATGCTTGAGATTCTATGAGATGAATAGTAGGTTTTCTAAAGAAATTTTATTGTTTTTTTATCTTGGGTTTCTCGGTCGATTGTAAGACTGCTAACTGCAATGCCATGTAAATATATTTACAATAAATAAATTAAGTTTTTCATGTTTTATTTTATTTATTTTTTATTCAAACATTAATGCAAAGTGCCTGCCTGATATATGGTGTCCCTACCTGGCAGAGCTAGGCCGGTAGTAATTATATGTCGCAGTACGTCCCTGAAGGTCACCCCAGCGAGGGTGCCTCCCGCCGGGGGAGCGGCCGAGGCAGTGTTGTCAGCGCAGAACGTTAAATTTACTCAATTTTATTATTATAGCTTTCACCAAATTCTCCAATAATGTTACTAAAGTTGGAATTTGGACTTAAACACTTTTTTAAGTCGTCGTTTCGTAGTAGCCCTGCAGTACAGTACGGAGTACGGTCACACCACGCCAATCTCTAAAGCGTGCATTTGTTTGTCTAACACTAATTTAATAATAAAATAACACTTAGTTTTATTTAGAATAACTGTCTTGACACTTGACTTAACATATTTTATGTAAGTATTCAAAAATATTACCACGCTTCGATACTCCGTATATTATAATGAATGTTAATTCTGCTATGGTAATAATGTCAATGCTGTAGATCTTAGAAATTTTATCACTCGTATTTTAGTTAAATTTTTGTAGAATACGGAAATAGGCTAACGGTGGTAACACTGACCAGTCGCCCTTGCTACGCAGCGTAATATATACATACACTAACTATAGCTATATGTTTGAGGACTCTGAGCCACTCTCTCCATAGACTAAAAATGTAGAGGAAACGAACCTAGCTAGATATTTATCCTATTTTTTGCCGACGTGTCTGAATTTCAGTAAGCTTTTTATGTTGGCTCGCTCAATTTGAGGGAAGGTTTGAGTATTTTAGTACAGTTTTATGAGGTTGTTTTTTTTAAGTAAGTAAAATGCGACAGTTCCTAGCCTATAATTAACCTTGAAAAGTACCTGGAATCTATTTCATTCAAACAGTCGAGAACTTATAAAAAATAAAATAATCTTTCGGAAATATCTGAACTGAACATGCTTCTACGCCAAGTTCTCATATTTTGATCAAATTTTTGCTCAGAAGTTTAAGTACTCTACTGTCATATACAGAGAGATGGTACCTAATCGAAATATCCAGAAATATGAACCATGACGTTTTTAGATAGAATTCGTCGAAAGAGAGTTTGTGTATTTTTGATACGTCGCACAAGTACATCTTTTAAAACATAGTCAAGTGTATCCACAACGTTTTTTTATATTGATTGTACATTAAAACTGAAAAATTAAGAATCCTTTTAAAGCTGCACCAACAAATTAAAAATTTGCTCGTTTATAAATAGGTATTTCATCGTGTTGTATTCGATGTTTTTTTATGAACTTGAATATATCAGTGTTTTTAAATCCTTTAAGTATTTAGTGGTTATTACAATACAATACAATACAAATATTCTTTATTGATCACCAAAAGTAGTACAGAGACATTACAAAAATAGAAAAATTCAGGTAGACAATAGGCGGTCTTATCGCTAAAAAGCGATCTCTTCCAGACAACCAATTTCTCATTTCATAATTTTTTCTTTATTACCAGCTCCTACTTAACTTTTTAAACCATGGCTTGCAATATAACGATATTTTTGAAACTAGCATCATACTCGTAACATTATTCTGTCTGTGAAAAAGAAACTTACTTATTTATCTCGCAAACACCGAAAGACTTTGCAATTTTATTCGAGGTTTTTAGATAAAAAAGGCTTCAAAAACAGCTAGATTTATTTAAACCCTACCACAAAATAGATAATAGTACAAGTAACCACACGAAAATATATCGCTGGAACAAATCCAAAGAAAAAACGATGACAGCTGGAACTTTTTCAATATTTCCAAGCCGAAAAGTTTCGTTGGCTCCGTTTTTTGTTTTGTAATGCCTACTAATACTAAGTTTATTTGTAATGGTTTTATTTAATGATAATTGTGCATATGATGACTAAGTGGTATTTTAGGGTTCCGTATCAAAAGGAAAAAACGGAACCCTTAATAGGATCACTTAATTATCTGTGTGTCAAGTCAAGACCCTTATGCCTTTGGGGTGCAGTGGCTCAATTCCAGGGTAGGCAGTAGTTTGCGCCTGCAGCAGCGCGCCAGCCCACCGCAGCAGTGTAGACAGCACTAGCGCTGTCCACCCTCAATGCACGCCCCAGAAAGTCTGGCAAAAGCCTTGGAACGTCTGCAGGTAGGTATCAACCTAAAATTAATATCAAATAGTCAGATCTGCTACTCTATGAAGCAAGATGCGTCAGTTCATCTAAACTGACCTCACATTGCGTACATTTGCTTAGGAGAGGAGCTTTGCTAACATTGTATATTTATAGATACCCACTGTATGCACATGCTGCCCACTGCTGCTGCTGTGTCATACTGTAAGTGTGTATTTACTTTAACTTGTAAGTGTAGCTAAAAATTACATACTTATAGTTAGCATTGAAATTATTTCAATAAAATGATTTTTCTAGTTTTTTCTCTACTGTACGGAACCGTCTGTGCGTTAGTCCAACTCGCATTTGACCGGTTATTACTCGTGACAATTTCAAACACAACGTAAAAAAATAATCAAACAGGTGCAGCCGTTCTAAAAGTGATGCGCGAACATAAATTTCTTTAATTAAATTTTATTTATAAAGATAGCTTAATAAAAATTAATTACCGCATGTCACTGTATCATCATAATTTAATTGTTAATTGTTGTTACTTATTTCATAAAACACGTTTTAAATAAAAAGACTGCAGATGATTGTTCAGTAATGTCAGCTTCAAAGACGGGAGTTTACTCATAAATTACGATTCACTTTGAATATGCATTAGGTAGGCAAATGAGGGATAAATAAACGTAGTTGCTCGTATAATAATAAAAGTTGTAAAATAATTTCAAAATGAAAGGTGCGCAACGCAAGGTATATGGCGCAGAAAAACTTAACTTTTGAGTAAACGCTTGTACTTATTTAATTTCTCATAAAATTAACATAGTGCCTAAAACATGTAAAAACAAATTCTTACGGAGCAAACTTCAAAAATCCAAAGTAAAATAGATGTGGATCACTAAGCTGTTAAGAAGTTCTTGATTCATTTCATTGGCACCGATTTACTTAGAAAACTAAATAAAATTTGAACAAAGCATTTAGGTACTAGGTACATACATACCTATAACTGTATAGTTTTAGTACAGTTGCCTTAACCCTCTGACTCTGATCCCTTTTAGAAGGAATCCCCGGGAGCGTCGAAATCGATATCCACATCGGCTGTAGATTAGCGTAGCCCAGACCGCCAGTTTCTGGAAGCGTATTTTATGTTATGATTATGAGCGATTTAAATACTGATTTTTTATTAACAGCCTGAAGGAAAGTGGAATTAAATGATCGCGCCACTTCATCACTGTCACATTTTCCAGGTAAAATCACTGAGTATAATTAAGAAGATCTAATTGGATGTGACAAAAAACGGAAATAACGCAGGATTTTCTTGTTACTAATTAGTAAAGTTAGAGCGTCTGAGCCTATGTCGTTAGAAACTGGTAATCCGCTGGGAATTGAGTCAATCGAGTTGTATGCCACGCTACTGGTGTACATAGAAACGTTATTCCATAATTTTACAACCTTCTGCAATTCAGCGAAGTCATAAAGATATAATTACGTTTTTAATGGCGCCCGAGATTGGTTGCAGAGAACGTTATATGGTATACTTGCGATATAATATAGTTACATCAGCATATACATGTAAGTGAGTAAATAGCAGGGGCTGTTTGCTCGATTTAATACGTGTTTTAATATGACTGCTGCAGTGAAATAAACATGAAAGTAAATTAAATAAACATTTACCTACACATTTAACTATCTTAGTCCATGCCGTACTCGGTTTTAGAATAGGACGGACCTATATCTTCCCGTGGGTGTCATAAAAAGCGACTAAGGGACCTAAAGTGAGAGTTGTGGCAGCAGCACTCTCTTTTGCCAAATTTCGTAAAAAGAAAACCTAGTCTGAACTCTGACCTCTGCCTATACTATAAAGTGCAAAACTCGAACTTAGTATCTTGCCACCTCGCTGACGCTTATAATATTTTTTAATATGAGTGTGAGGGACAGTACGATACGAACTTCCCCCTCGCTCCGTGGTGTGGAAGACATAAACCATCACTGTTTTACTTCTTTTACCATAAGAAAGTCGTCATAAAGGTTCATCACTGATCCACAACAGTCATAAGTGTAAACTGTAGCTACTTAAAAAAAAGAGAAGTGCTATTTCTGTTTACACATTTTTATGTGTCCACACAATATTTACATACTTACGTACTTTCACTGCAAAACCAACTCTGAATTAGGTGTGTGATTTCATGCAAATTGGATGAGAACATTAAAGAGAAGGGACTAAAGAAAAGGCAAGAGGGTGGTGTATAAGAAAAATCGATTTCCTTTCAAAATGGCCACCCTTTCTTAGGTTTTTCGGTCCATGGAAGTAAAAAAAGGGATTGGACCGGCGTCCGTTTTTAGGACAATATCGCACGCATGTCCAATTATCTAAAATATGTTGATATTTATTAAAATACGCTTAAAACAATATAAAAAAACGCTCTATTTTAGTTGTTTTACCGATGGAAACTGCTCACACCTTCGAAACAATTCAATGATCGTTGTGAAGTGAAGTTCTCAATCCAAACTGGGCTCCCATTGAAACTAGCGTTTAGTGAAGCTAAACATATTCTAAATCCATCTCGTTTGCTTTCAAGAATCGCACATAAACGTTTTTAACTAAAATATAGAATTTTCAGTTACAAACTTTCACCAGTGGCTGAGCTACTAGAAAGCTTTTTGCATATTTGAAAACTCTAAAAGGTTTTTGTCATTGCATTTCGTGGCGAATTTTACTAAACATAAGATACTTAACAACTTTTTTAAAAGTGTAATGCCTAACTGAGATATTAAAAAAAAACATCAAGAATGTCCGGAAAAAAATATATTATGGTGCCCCTACTTCAGAACATTATAACGCCTAGAAAATTTTATTTGTTATGCATTTAAAAGTTGATAGAGTATTCAATAATAATATAAATTCAAATAGACGCCTACATGCGGTCAAGATACTTGTGGTAGTCCGTTCTCGCGTTGGAAGGCATGGGCTTGGAACGTTGCACGGAGCGGCAACGTCGCGTGCATAAATAGCTATACCATAGACATAGACAATATTTGCCACGCTGCTTTCATTTTTTATTTATCTTTGATGTGTGCTTTATTTTGTAAACACGTAGAAATAACTCACATCCGAATTATCCGACGTCAATAACTTGTTAGAGATCTAAATCATAAATTTAGTTTAGCATGGTTCAAAAATGGAATTCGGCACTTAAAAAAATATACGTACCTATACCTAACATTGACGTACTACAGTAAATCAACAACAACAAATTGTTTTATTCTACGTCAATGGTACCTAACAAAAAAAAAATCAAAAGACTAAAAAAAACATAAAATTATTTTCTACCAGTTTGAAGTCGGTGCTTCGGCACGAGCCAGCAGGAGTGATAGGAGCCCCATTGATAATAGTAGTAATAGCTATAGGTATTAGACGACTTTACAGGTGATATATATATGTCCACTCCTGCCTGCTTGTGCCAAGCTAAGGCACCGACTTCAAAGTGGTAGGTAGAAAATCGTTTTCATGTTTTGTTTGAGTCGGTTAAATTTGTTGTTATTTTTTCTTCGCCTTTTAAAGTTACAATAGCTTAATGTAATACCTAATTGTCCCCAATCCCCAACTGATTAATAATAATGCATTAGTCTAAATATTTTTTTATATTTATTTATGATATTATAAATCAATTTATCTTCGGTCTTCGGCTTCTTCTATATTTTTTTTCTAAGTTCCGCGGGCAGATGAACTTGTGGGAAGCAGCTACCACGTGATATTTTAGTTAAGCTCGTCACAATAATTTATTTTTACTGTGTCATCCAGATTGAAGTTATAAATTACATCAGATTAGCCGCGTATATTTAATTGGGGAACATAAAAATATGACAGACCTAATATTTAATTGCACACTTTAAATGATAAGTAGGCGTTTCGGCAAGTTTCCAAGACTTGTACTCTGAAATCTTGAAGTCTAATCTCACCGATTACTTCTAAAGTTCTCTTTCATCATTCATTTGGCGTTTACTTCTCACTCTGTTTAATTTAGTTTTTTTTTAACGGATAACTGGCAATACTCGTATTGCAACCCAATGATGCTCCGAACTATATTTTAAACAATAAATTAAAAAATCAAAACCCGACTGCGTTAAAAAATACTAAAAAGCCCCCGTTGCCTAGTACAAGCTCCATAGTACAAGCTTTGCTTAGTTTGGGACTAGGTCAAATTGGTATCAAGTGTCCCATGATATTTATTTATTTATTCATGTCGCATAGCCGTGGGACATCCCTTAACGCCTATACCCTATACAGGATAAGCTCAAATTTGAACTTTCTATTTTTTTTTTAAAGTTTGTTACTTGAACTTTGTTATGTACCTAGATGATTTTATAGTCACCATTAGGTTACAATCCAGATATTGATAATGTTTCAGTATCCTTGGAAATTCGGCCAAATTATTTAAAAGAAAGAAACGGAAAATGAAAAATACTATAAAATAAATTGAACGATATTGGTTCCATGGTATCCAATTTTTTTATAAGTAAATAGTGACTAAATAAAAATAAAAATATAATAATTATAGTGAGTAAGTATCTCAAAGTTTGTTCAATGGTAATTTGTATATTTTCTTTTGTACAATAAAGAGTTTACATACATAGATAAGTAGGTACATACATACTACAAAGTTCGTATTTGCAACATCGCATCATAAACTGTTAGTACGTCTTTACATACGTTAAGCACCTGAATAAACCTCTATGTATCCAAATATAAATCAGGTAACGAAAATGTTAGCTGGAATAAATAAAATACCAACCCTAGGTACAGCAAAGCAGAAAGAAACATAACCGCTTTCACAGCCCCGATCGATAGAGCGACGTTGCCGCTCCGTGCCCGTGTTTATTTTTATTATTTGTTGCCAATCAATTATGATGAGGAATAATGACACCTGCCGCGTTCGCTTGCAACATTGTCGCTGTTTTTTTTTAAGTCGTACTTGCCAAGACTTGGTCGTCTTGGGGTGCCAAGCGTTTTTTTGTTTTAACGCAGTGCAGTGACGCGTCGCTGTTAGAATCAAATTGGGAAGTTATATAAAAAACCGGTACTTAACCGCATTTCTGGTGTGTAGCGTTAGCGTGCAAGTAGTGAGATTGTATGGAATATCATATCTCTATCATACCTAGCTCCATTTACGCTGCGTGGAAATTTGAAACATTTCATGTCGTATAGTACAAAATACTCAAAGGACGCGAGTCACTCACACTCGTAATGAATTTCGATGACACATGAATTTGTAGTTTGGGCTTGTAAAATAGCTGAAATAGCCAAACCGTAATGTCGGTCGGGTTACTTACTTTGGGCCTAAAGGGTAACTAGGCTTAGGTATTATTACATTGAATGTGTTGCGGACAGCCCGAAACTAGAATAATATAGTTTAAGAATACAAATAAATAGCTGTTAAATATAGAATAATTAGAATAATTAGGTTAAGAATCATTGTAAATAGTAGATAAGTAGTTTAAGAATCAAATTGTAGCGAAATCGATTAGTAATAGGTAAATAAAAGCGAAAAACCAAGTAGCGATAGCGAAAATTCCCGGTAATTCAGTGCGTTTGTGATTTGGGTCCACCAATCACAGCGCCTGGATTATCGGGGAATTATAGCCAATCACGGGCGGGCTTATACCCCGGCCGCGGGGGTATAAATACAGGCCCGCCCGCAGCGATAAGGCAGTTCGACGCGGACAGCGACCCGAAGCGCTCCTCTCTACGAAGCCTACAGCGAGCAAGCGACCAGCGACCAGCGAAGCGAACCGACCCCTGCTATTCCAACGGACCTCCGATTGCTGCCTTACCGACCGACCACCGCGATTTCGAACCGGACTCCGATTACCACCGCGAATCGACGAACGAACCAGTACAATAAATACAGTCCACTTATCGAAGGTGTTTTCGTTGCCCTACTCCCGTCGTAACGACCGCAGAGGACTGCGAAGCACCTCCCGCTGTGAACCCGAGCTGTCTATCGACGACAGTGTTTGGTCCTTCGAGCCGGATCTGAAGACATCGACTGAAGATGGTGGTAACCCGATCTCAGGGCGACCGCGAAGAGCGCCGCCACACCCCGCCGCCCGAAGAACAAACCGCCGCCGAACGAGCTCCGACGACGACCGCCGCTGCTACTGCCACGACCACCGCTGACGACATCTGGCAACAGCAGTTGGAACGCATCGTCCGCCGCGACGCCGCCTCGCCCACGGTACTTCCTCGCGCCGAGACGCGGATGACGACACGCGAGCCGCCGCGTGACCTCGCCATCGCCGCTACACGTCGCGACGCCGTTTACTTTCCCCCGCTCACCCGAGCCGGGGAGGAGCCATGAGCATGCAGCCGATCCGATCGACCGAAGAGGACTACTACCGCCTAGGGGGGGAGCTGGGCGCGCAGCCCGGCCGCATCCCCGATGAGGCGCAACTCGGCGGCCGTGGGGGGAGCTGGGCGTGCGGCCCGGCCCCGGTGAAGCGCACCTCGGCGGCCGAGGGGGGAGCTGGGCGCGCAGCCCAGCCACACCGCCGATACGGTGCAACAGCGAGGCCATGGGGGGCAGCGTGCGTGCAACACAACCCGCAACTTGAAGCCATCGAGTACTCCCCCACACCCAAATGAGGGGAGGAGAGCAGCCAACAATGGACTGGGCTGCCAACCAGGAGCGACCACGAGCCGTCGCCTTTTATGAACAACCGGCGGCGATGCAAGCCGGTGCGAGGTCGCCGGTGCCTTCACATGCATCAAATGCAACGGCGATCCGTATCCGGCTTGCTGAAGAGGAAGCCGAAGAGGAGCTCCTGCGCATCAAGCAGCAAGAACTGGAGCTGCAAAAAGAGCGAGTGAAGGCCAAGCTACGCCAGAAGCTGGCTAGCATCGAAGCGGAGTCACAAGCCGGGAGCATCACCGGACCACACGCGAAGGTGGATGACTGGCTACGGCGCACCGCGGCGGATCAACCGACGCCGCCACCACCGAAGCACGAGCCGCGGCGGCGCTCACCGCCGCCCCGTTCGAACCGAAGCGACGCAATTCGCCGCCAGCTACACCTGCTCGCGAACGAAGTGCAAGCGGACAACGCGGGATCGAGAAGCTCGCCGAGGCCCTCGAAAAAATGGCACGAGTGCGTCCGCCGCCGAGGCAGGTCTACGAGTTGCCTGCTTTCTCCGGTGCGGCGGCGAGTGGCTGCCGTTCCAGGCTGCCTACGCCGAATCGACGCGCGCGTATAATTTCACGCCGCATGAAAATATGGCGCGGCTGCGCTCCTGTTTGCGCGGAACTGCGCGCGAAGCGGTGGAGGCGCTGCTCCACACCTCGGCCAACCCCGAAGCAGTAATGACGACGCTGCGACAATGCTTTGGCCGTCCCGAAATTCTGGCCACCAAAGCACTCGACGACCTCAAGAAGCTGCCGCGCCTGGGGTCAACTGCCACCGAAATCAACGCGTTTGCAGTCAAATTGCAAAACATCGTCAGCGTGCTGTCATCAATCGACCAGCACGGCTACCTCGCCAGCCCCTTGCTGGTACGCGACGTGATGGAGAAGCTCAGCCCACATCTACGGTCACGCTTCGGGGACTTCGCATCGGAGCAGATGACCATGGAGCCACAAATCATTCTGTTGTCGCGGTCCTCATGCGCGAGGCCGACCGCGCCCTGCGTTTCTCCTATACAACGGTGGAAGCGACGGCAGCCGCCGCCACTACGCTGACGTTCGAAGGGATGCTGCGAGGCCAGCACCCGTCCGACGCCGATGCGCGGCCCCACCCCTCGGGCCGCGCCGCGAGCGCCCGTCTACGCCACCGAGGGCGATGACGCGCGCCGCTGCCTCTGCTGTGGAGGCGGTCATCCACCACGAGATGCAAAGCGCATCACCAACATGGAGGTCAACGATCGCTGGCAGTGGGCACGCGACAACCGCGTGTGCTTCCGCTGCATGGACCAGCAGCACCGCCGCGAAACCTGCAGAGCCCGCACCTGTGAAGTCAACGGGTGCCGGCATGTGCACCATCCATTGCTGCACGCGAGCGCGGCAAAAGTGCCGCGCCACCCCGAAGCGAGACGCGAGCGGACGCCGCCCCGTGGGCAGGCACCGCAGTCCCCAACGACATTGGCGTCCGAGCCACTGTTGGGCCGGCGCCAATCCCCGAAAAGCAGACGGTGCCTACGGTCAGCAACGAAGACGGCAAGTCACCGGTCCTGCTGAAGATGTGCCGAGTCCGCGTCAGCGACCCAGCGGCACCGTCGACACCTTCGCACTGCTGGATGACGGGTCAACGGTGACGTCT
The DNA here is from genome assembly GCF_025370935.1 of Choristoneura fumiferana. Classification (NCBI taxonomy): domain Eukaryota; kingdom Metazoa; phylum Arthropoda; class Insecta; order Lepidoptera; family Tortricidae; genus Choristoneura; species Choristoneura fumiferana. The sequence goes on from NC_133480.1 coordinate 1,628,129, forward strand.
CTCGACGGAAGACCTGGCGCGCACGATCGGAGCCTCGGGACCGGCGGTGCCAATGCAAATGAGAGCATCGCCAGCAACACCGAGCTGCCGACAGTCGACGTGTCAACATCACGGTGCAGGGCCGCGGTGAGGCCTACAAGATCGCCGCCCGCACCGTCGACAATCTCCGGATCCACACACAGCGACTGGGTCAGGAGGTTACCCGGTACCGCCACCTTAGTGGCTGAACGATGCTGCTACGACGAAGCCATTCGCGTCTCCTCATTGGCGCGGACAATTGGCACCTGATGCTCGTCCACGAGACACGGACGGGCAAGCGACGGCAACCAGCAGCGGTTCGGGACGCACTGGGCTGGGTCATTACGGCTCCAGTGCCCCGGGCCATTCGAGCGGGCGGCCCGACCGAGGATGTGCTCTACGTTTATAACGTACGCGACGACGCCACCGACAAGCTAGTTCAGCGACATTTCGCCATCGACGCGCTGGGCGTGTCGCTGGCACGAACCACGACCAGCCGAGGAACGGCGAAACGACTCTTACGAAGCAACAGTGAAATTCCACGGCGATCCACTGAGAAGTCGGTCTGCCGTG
>NC_133480.1:1628819-1633981 GCF_025370935.1 Choristoneura fumiferana
TTGCAGGCGCGCTAGCTCGACAATAATAAATTAGCGCGCATGCAATCAAGTCACTTTTTTTTTAAAGTTAAAAAGGCCATGGAAATGTTGGCACAAGTCGTATACAGCCAAGTCTAATGGCCGGTATCAGATATTTTGTTGGAACTCCGGACTTTTCTATTGGGTCTGAAATAGCTTGTGGTGTTTTCGGTGGAAAAATACACCTGCAGTTTATTTTTAATGAAAAAAGGCGGGAAAGCATAAGAAAAATATTGGAATAAAATTAAATTTTATAATATATTTTGAGAAAAAGTTTATTCTATTCCAGAATTATTTTCCATTTTTGAGAAAAGCTTTATATTAGTCTCGGCTGGAATAGCAATTGCTGGCTTCGTATTAGTAATACTCATACTCAGCCAGCAATTGCCTACTTCCAGGCCACGACAATAATCTACTATTTTGACCAAGTAGAAGAATAAATGAATTGAACTTCACTACATGCCCTCGTTTTCTCGTTTCATACTCTGGGGTTCATACCTTTCTTATCATCAATTCCTATGGCCTGTCAGGAACGGACACATTAAGTTTTGAAGACGTTTTAAGAACGCTAATGTTTAACATTGGACAGCATACCGTCGATAAATATGAAATGTGAATTGACGAGATATATAAACAGGCAAGATGTGAGGTTGATTGATTCGGGTGTGTTATATTTGCCGATCGGATTGACAAGGTCTTAGTATATGCTATATACTTGTGTCATTGTTGAATTAGCTATATAAAAATCTGGCTGAATAGATAAGAGCTGAATTCAGCTTGATTGTGTGCGTACTCCGTTAATGTTTTGGTATCGTTTTGGGAGTTCCTTTCTTGTAGTACAAGAAATGAAATTGGTGACTACCAGCACCAATATCTGACACAACAAGCGTGCATAAATATCTGATACCACTCTATTTCTAGGGCCGGAACGACGTGTCAGGTATTTTTGCACGCTCCGCTGTGGCAGATATTAAGGCTGGTGATGGTGACTGTACGTAACTCATTTTTTGTCAATTTTGAGTTACAATCATGATTTTGCAAGATATAAAATTATCTTTTTTTTAGCTCTTATCCTTGTATCTCAACTCCTCTGCGTTTAAAAGTTAGGTCTTGGATTAACATTGCAAGTAAGGGTGCACTGGGATGAATAAAAGACCAACTTTAGTTACGTCACTTTAGTCCTTTCAAACTACTTACATACTTTTGTCGCAATGACATGAAATAAATTGTATTACTATGTATTTACATTTTTACTCGATAACATTGAATACCTACTTACAAAGAGAATTGTATTTCTGAGTTACAACACAATTTTCCAAACGTAATAATGTTGTAGAATATCCTCGTAAGTCACTAAAAAGGGTAACAGAAATGGCTTTGTGACAAAACAATCATAAAATCCTTTAGTTTTAGCTTTGTTGGTTATAATGTACACGGCGGTTTTGTACTGTACCAAGACTTAACATTTTTCTCATAAAAAAATATAAATCTTTAATGTGCCGCCCTATAAAGTTAGCGAAAATGAATTACGATGATATTCCTTGCAGGTGTCGGTATTACGTAGGTATGTTAGATGGTTTATAAATATTGGCCAGAAAACCACAAGAAAGAAAGCAGCAAGTATGGTCGACCAAGTAAATGTTCTACCATTTCATATGTGTGATTGTTCCTACATGATTTGATTTACACCAGTCACCACAATATCTAACACAATTAAGCTTGTACAAATATCTGATACGACTCTATTCCTAGAGCCGGTAAGACGAAGATATTTTTGCACGTTCTGCTGTGGCGGATATTGATGCAGGTGACTGTACAATATCATTAAATAATAAGACATTAGTCTTTTTCTATTTATATTTATGATCAGTTTGTCGAAGTGCTTATCAAATTCCCTACGCCTACAGCTGTAATTCACTTTAAACACGTTTGCGTTGCTTCCTTAGAAATCCACGATATCAGATATTAGTTATTTGTTAGAATAAACTGGAAGGCACGTGAAATTTAAATCAATATGGTGATATCATCGGATGACATTCGCAATAGTTATACAGCGCATGAGCTGTTATTAATGTGTAACGTACTTTACGGTACGGTGCGAGTACTACCTACTATCCTCTAAATTTGTCTACTAAATATGCTGAGTTCATAAGTGCCAAAACTATACCTATGTACTGTACAGTCAACGTCATAAATAAGTGATCGCTTTTGTACCTTGTCGCTTTCAGTCGGTACACTACACAATTTCATATGGCTTTTCAAACATGACGTTAAAATAACAAGGTACAAAAGTGATCACATATTTATGACATTGACTGTACTATCAAAACCTTTTTTTTTTACAAAAATTAATCACAGCATCGCAACCTTTCGGACCCTTCTAGGCGGCGTTGAGAAGGGAAAATATACCTTCAACTGAAGGAAAGTACACTTTATGGCACTAGGTAACCTCTTTTCATATTATCAAAATCAGAAATGGCTATAAATGTAAAAATGCATATCAGTTGTAGATTATATTTCTTGGAATTTCGCCATAAACTTATCCATTACTACATTATATTTCGTCAACATACGAGTACTAAATTATTTACTGATAAAATCTCCTTAGATACAAATAATGTGCGTTTTCCGCCGAATCGCGATTGAGAAAAATCGAAGATAACAGTCATACAAGAAAAAACCCTTAAAGTATTTATGATATCCACATAAGCTAATTAGCGTCGTTACACACTCCATTCCTAAATCGGATAATTAAGGCAGTTTCACACGATATCTCACGCGAATGGCGCGCTGGCGCCGGCGTCCTGTGTTACATTACGTTCCGGCCACGACTATGCCTCTAGCGACGGGCTTACAGTTTTGTACATTGCGTTGGGTCGATTGACCAGTTTGCGAGTAGCGTCACAACCGCGCAATGAATAGGGAATTCGCTCACTGCGCCGCTTCTCGCTGCATGCTGCAATGGATCAGCACGTTGCATAGTGAGTGGGAGACACACGGCCCTATTAGGTTACACGGTTGAATAGCTTACTCTGTCCATCGTTAATCATAGATTGTATATTATGCGTGTGACCTGGAAAAAAGGTAAACAATCAATCAGTTGCCGGTGAATTAACCGTTATAAATACTCTTCCATAATCATATGGTCTTGTCTTTTGTCTTATGGACAGCCGAAATACGAATTAGATTCACAGCTACTACTTTATTACGTAGGTACGTAGTATGATTTGTTTACTTCTCAGTAGTACTCAGTACGGTCTATTCTATATAGATATATTTAGATGCAACTACGCTGAAAGATAACAAGCTAAGGGACGGACGCCAACAAAGGGCAATCATTAACAATTATTTCGGGTTAAAGATACTTTATTCTCAAAAGAATTACATCAAATTCACTTATATGAGAACATTTAAACAATCTGAATTAATTTAGACTTGAGCATTGCATCCAAATTTTAAAAGGAACCCGTTACTGTCCAGGAAATAATTCATACTTACTTCCTGGACAGTTCGAAACCGTTACTGTCTAGGAAGTAACCTGGACACTAGCAGCTACCTCCCAGGATGCGTTACTTTCTACGACGTTTTTGATGACGTAATGGCAACATTTCATACCATTTTTGACAAAATTAGATTATTTAACAAACAAACACTATGTATTGTAACGCAATAGGTTAAACATTACAATACCAATTCGGCTACAATGTCCTTCACGTTACTAAGTGCACTGCAGGTGGTAGCACCTTGTGCAAGGGTCCGCCCGGATTGCTACCACCATCTTGCTCGCCAATCCTGCCGTGAAACAGCAGTGCTTGCACTTGCACTGTTGTGTTTCGGCGTGGAGAGTAAGACAGCCGGTGAAATTACTGGCACTTCAGGTATCCCATCTTAGGCCTCTAGGTTGGCATCGCATCTGCAATACCACTGGTGTTGCAGATGTTTATATGCGATGGTGATCTCTTACCATCAGGAGACTACTTGCTCGTTTGCCATCCAGTCGAATAAAATTAAAGTATCTTGACTGCAAATTACCACGCTTAGCGCAGCGTGGATGCAGGCAGTTGCGCTAGGTACGGAAATGCGATATAGGCAGTGTTTTTATACAATATTTAATACATGTATTTTTATTTACTACGTAGGCGCCACGAGTTGAACCACTGCTTGTTATACCGTTTGTGGTGCGCCGGCGCATTGTTCGGCCGGAAGCAGCGCAGGATGCCTGCCGGTGTGTGACACCATCACACCTGACGCGACACGTGTTGCTACGTGCAATCGATGTGCTAACTACTATGTCAAAGCTGGCCAAAACCAAGTTTGCTAGTGGCGCTAAGGCCTTTGTATTCACCCACCAACGAATTGATCGCACATGCAGCCTTTTTTCTATGTGTATGATATTAGTAGTTAGATACCTCGAAAAGTGTGGCCCGTGCCACCTCAGACTTGAAAATTTCCACCATTTGACCAATCAAAATTTGATCAATTTATTGGCCAGCCTTGTGTTATGGGCTTCATTGAGAGACTGTAACTGGCGCACTAAGAAACGTCTAATATTTACTTAATAAGCCGGGAAAATAATAATAATAGAATTATTTTTCCTTCGAAAAATTGTTAAAATGGGATTAGTTTTAGAATCCCACGCAGATATATTTTGTAGTTATATTATCTCAATTATGTTTTGAATCTAACTAAAAGTTCTGTCTTTAGTTAGAGAATGGAGGCTCTCATCTGATGAGATGTTTGTGTAGGATACTTATAGAACCCTGACCGGGGCGTACAATATGCATAATAGTGTGTGACTCAAATGTTACCGCACAGTAATATCAGTTTATCTAGTTATGCGTGTTTTATACAATATTCCCTAGTGCACAATGATGCTTTACCATTAGAAAAATCTGTTATGTCAGTGTTACGTGCTCTGTTGATACTTATCTCGCCTCTAGTCACGCTCATTGTCGAGCGGCTCGTGTAGATTTGTATTTTAAACATGTGCAAACTTAATTAAGATTGCCACCTAATATAGGTATCGCGGTTTAGGTGTTATTATTTAAAACAAAAATATAGCGATCATAACTTTGCTTTAAAAACAGTAATAATAAGATGTTATTTGTTTTACATATCAAAATAACGTCTCAATAAACTTTAGG
>NC_133480.1:1634849-1673664 GCF_025370935.1 Choristoneura fumiferana
TGCAAGAGTATAATAATCACTACGTTTTAAGAGTCGGAACTCTCATACAAAAACAATACCACGATTGTAGTTGATCAGTGTCTTTTTGGTGCCAATATCAAGAACGAAGGACAACACATGGGCCGAAAAAGTCACATTGACAAGTATGTGTTAGGAACAGTCGATATTATCGATATTGTAACAGCTAGTGTGCTTTTTATCGATATATTGTCAAAAAACGGCACGTAGGTCCTTTTTATTAATTAAATATCGAATTAAAAAAAAAGTTTTCTTTATAATGAAATTTATTTTCATGTCATGGATCTTTACATAGGTAAATACAGTTTCACGTTACACAAGTATTGTATTGTAGTATTGTATTGTCGCGTTTGCACTGCACAGCACTTGTGAAGGCTGTGCATGTAAATATTCCACACTGGGCAACTCCAAGCTGAACCTGAAACAAAGTTAAATTTAGCCAGTAGCTTACACTAACTAATGCAAGATAAAATAAAATTGGTACGCACAATCCTATTTTTCATATTGCAGGTCAATGACCTATGTTTACCTAGACAATTTCTTACAATTTCTTGCCTTATTGTCAAATATGTCTTTACTTGTCAATGAATGAAATGAAATGAAGGTGATCTTGGAGTTAGTTGACAATACATAATTTTGTATACCTCTGATAAACAATCTACTGCCATGCCAAATGTAATGAAATTAATTCTGTAGTTTTTACCCGATTCTGGTGAAGCCCAAAAGGAGGATTATTTGACCTGTATGTATGCATATCCATTTCTATCTCCTCTAACTACTAAGCAGCTCAACCTATTTTTAACCCCTAACGCAAAAAGAGGAGTGTTATTACATGAAGTGTACCATAACACAGACAATACAGAAAAAAATGATCAAGTGCGAGTTGGACTCGTACATGAAAGGTTCCGTAAACAGTTCAATAAAGTTTTTCTGAAAATTCTTCTAATATAAGTATTTTTTTTTGCTGACTGTACTATATGCCCTGGTTACCAAAGTACTCGTCAAGACGACAAACGAGTCAAACTCGATGCAGTTGTGTTGTTTATTCACAGTGTTCTATGGTCACCCGCTAGCTTTATCATCAGATCAACTCTAAAATTCTAAATTATGCTATAGGTATAGTTTTTATCAGTGATAGCTTACCTGTTGTATTGTCAGTTTTACACTGCGCACCACTTGTAGAAGGCTGTGCATGTAAATATTCCACACTGGGCAACTCCAAAGCTGAACCTGAAAAAAGTTTAATTTAGCCAGAAGCTTCCACTAACTTATACAGGTGAAATATAATTAGTGTGTGCAGCCAATTTTTCTGTCTATTACTAATGCTCTGACCGGCAACTATACTATACACTCAAAATACCTAGCATTATTATTGATGACGAAGCAAATTAATTTATAACATATATTGTATGTAAAAAATATGTGCATGTGTATTGATGGTATTTATTAGGTTATGTTATGGTTATGGGGCGACTGAAAAACAGCGCCTGTTAGCCAAGGGACTTTGTTCTGCAAGGTGCAGGCATAAGCTGAGTCGCTTTCCCTTTTGATAGTTTGATTGTACTTATTTGTTTTGTACCTATGTAGAATTTGTAAACAAACTATAAATCAATATCTTTATTATTTTATTATTATTATTATAAGATGCAGTAAAGTCAAGTTGCAATAGAGATAAATTGAAAATAAAATAAAGTGATAAAGTGCTTACCTTGGCTGTTCTTGCCATCTTTAGGGGAAACCCTTCAAGAATTTCTTCAGAAAGAGGTGGCATGGGAAGTCCCAATTTTGGTATGGCTTTCTTCTTCAGCCGGGTTTTCGATTTTGTGAAATCTCGTTGCAACTACTTTCACCCACTGCTTACAACTGAAATAAATTTAATTGTCGTGATACTATATAATACGAATTGACGTCGGCCAGCCAAATATAACCTCAACACCTATTATCAGATTTATCAGTAACTTTACTTACACATGTTCACTTAGAGGAAATCTAGCAAAGAACATTTTGTTTTCACAATGTTTTTCTTGAATACCACAAATTTCGCATCTCCTCATGTTGAATGTTTCTTAGTAAAGGACAGCCGTGAAAATAACGGTAAAAACTAGAGTCCTGTCTCGAATAAATGCACTTAGTGAAAGAAAAGTTAATGCGGAGGAGAAATAATCTCAAACTCAACGCTATTAACAAAACAAAACACCAAAATACACGAAAATTCAAACAGTAACACACAAAATCTCGCCGCGGTATACGCAGCAGATGAAGGTTTGTGGGCTGCCATATAAATTGAAAAATAGAACTACATTTTTTCATTTACTTAAATAAAGGATATCAGTCAGAATTATTTTTATTTGTATTATTTATCTAGTAATATTTTTTTCTGCTTATTTTTGTTTTCACAGCTTAAAATGTGAAGAATTGCAAATATTATAATTTAAGTGAAATCTTCTAAACACAGATCATTTCATAAATATGGCAACAATAAGTTATTTTGGAGAGGTTGGTACAAAAAAGTCACTAGCTCCATACATTAGATTTTTGTATGGAGTTTCAACCCACTGTTGACTTGTTCGTTCATTTCACTTTTCCGTTACCGGGCTGGCGTATGCGGTAATGCGAATTGAATTGATTAGATAAATGCTCAACACCGAATAATTGTTAATAGCGCTTAAATTTTACATTACCTTTGGATTGGTTTGTATTACTTTGTACATAACTGTACCAAAACATGGATGAAGTAGCTGAGCTCCTACAAACGTGGGAGCTTCCTGAACTGATTCCTGTATTACGGTAAGTACCTAAACGCTGTTTATTTACTTTAATAGTAATCACTCTGTGTCTAAATATTATTCATTAAAGTTTACCAAACCAGGACCAAACTCTCAAGAGTTGGTAGGTTTAGGTATTTCATTCCTTTGAAATTATTGTTCGTTTATTTTACCTCCCTATGTCGTATGAAGGTATAGGAAACCTTTCTGATCGCCTCTAACATGACTTCACAACTGCTAATAATCGTTAATGGTGATTTTCCACGGCGAGGCGAGACGTGAATTGAAATTTCTATGGCTTTTCGCGCACCGCCGCGAGTCGCGCGGGCGCCGTCATACAAATTTCAGTTCTCGTCTCGCCTCGCCGGTGGAAAATCACCTTAATAGCAAGGACCATCGGCCTAACGTACCTTCCTTGATACGAAAGCGCGGATTCAACGCATCTAGGCCCTAGTCTAGGCCTAGATGCATTGAAAATAATAATATTTATACTAGCCTTCACTGTCCCACTGCTGGCAAAGGTCTTTCTTCCTTTTTCCACTCCACTTTATAAATGTTATGTTAAAAAACGCATTATGTATATTATGTACCTATTCTTATACATTGTTTGATAGAAAAAATCATTCACTTTTAGAACAGCGGATTACTATACAGGCATTATCAGCCTTGACCCCGGGTGATGTCAAAGATTTGATTCCCCAGGCAGGACCACGGGTCCTATTCACAAGGTGCTGGGATACCTGGAAAAATGAATTTTTGCCAGTGGTCTTAAACAATGTATCATTTTCAGTAAGTTCTTGATATTGCTTAAGTACTTATTTATGGCTTGCTTGATATAATATACTCAGTAGCAAAAAAATTACCCAAATTTTGTTTGGTTTTCATATATTTTGGGACTGGGCTAACTTTTTTGCCGCTGAGTGTACCTAAATTGAATGAGAAATTACTGTAGACACCTATATTCATATTTTGTACTAAGGTGGGTATATAAGGGAATATCTTTTTTTATTATCTAAAATATTTCACCTAAACAAACAGCAGGGAAAAAAAACAGCAATGCTATTTATTACAGTAACACCAAATTGAATGCATTATATCTAGGCTACAGTTAGCTATTCCGCATTTGAAGCTAAAATCAATCAAGGGAATGGATGGTACCTACCTACCTTTATTAAATTAATTAAATTAAAATTAATACATAATAATAATAGTACATATGGTACCTAAATGATTGATTGAATCAAGCGTTACTTTGTGGAGGCCCATATCAATGAACTTCCACCCTTTACCTTGCTACTCCGCAGAAAATGGTAAACTATGTGACACACATTACTTATTTTTCTTCATGTAACACACCTCCTCGCCACATAAATCCACATATTATATGACACACAAACTCGCTATCACCACCACCATAGTAATCGCATACGCGTTTCGAACCCTGTACGGGTTCATTGTCATTATCCAAATACACCACCATTCCACACCAAAGAAATTACATACTTAGGTACTAATCTGTAAGATCATACCTAAATGATTATTTGTTGTCTTCTTTCATTTCTAGGCCTTTGATTTATCAAATATAGAGTTAGACTACTCTGGCCCTGGCCCCAGTGACCCAAAACCTAAAGAGTGTATACTAGTGACAAAAAGAAAATACTCCCCCGAGTCAAGAAACAGTGCTGGTGTTAGAAACTCAGAGCGGGGTAAGTAATTTATTTTATGTTGGTGGGTTTGATAGATTATAATTAAATTACCTATTTGTATATTGCTGTGCCCTAACAGGGTAAATGTTAAACCTTCATATTTTAAGATCTTCATCACAACATTTAATGCAGTAAAAACTTTAAGTTTGCATGTAAAATTGTGTTGAATTCTTAATTGCATATTCAAATTATATTAATATATTAAAGCCATGGTGGCTTAGTGGTTTGACCTATTGCCTCTCAAGCAGAGGATCATGGGTTCAAACTCAAACCACGACTCGCACTTCTGTGTCTTTCGAAATTCATGTGCAAATTTTCATTCTAAATTACCACAAGCTTTACGGTGAAAGAACATCATGAGGAACCTGTACACACCTGCCAAGCAATTTAATGGTATGTGTGCAGTTGCCAATCCGCACTGGGCCCGCGTGGGATCTATGGCCAAGCCCCAAGGCCGAGTAGCTGATAGGAGATTTGTGCCCAGTAGAGGGACGTATATAGGCTCGGATGATGATGATTATATTGTTATTTAATACACCACTTTAACAGAACCTTACAATACAGTGCTATAATAATATATTATATTGTTTAAAGCATTGTATATAGCTTCCACTATCTATTTTAATTTTTAAACTCATTTTTGTCTGTCCCCAATGCTCCTCTCATCCACTCAAAGGTGACTGGTAGAGATCCCTTAAAGGGATAAGTTCGCCTTTGTATATAGGTATCTCAATGTTGACAATTGTGCTTGTTTACTTATTTTGTACAATGAAGAGTTTAACCGACTTCAAAAAAGGAGGAGGTTTATACACATACATAAATGTAAATAGAAACATACAATTACATACATAATGAACTATACTAATATAATATACATACATACATAATAATTACTACCTACCTGATAATTTACCTACTTAAGTACCCTTCTTACTTATTTTTATTTATTATTACAAGCTTTTATGTATAAAGTTTTACCTGTCCCGTTGTCTGTCTGTCTGATGGTAATCATAATCAAATCTTGCAAGTTAAATCGACCGACTTCCAGTGGTTGGTTAGATTGACTTGAAATTTGGTATACTTATGTAAATTGCGTGACAATACAATAATCTGGTAGTTCAGTCTTCGCAGGACGGAACTCTTCAAAGGTTAATGGCATCAACTTGAAATTTGGTATGCAAATTTAGTTTGGGTGGCAATACAAGTACAGTCCGCAGAACAAGCTTGTACTTATTAAAAATGAAATTTTTACCAAAAACTTATTTTCTATTTTCCTTTTCAGCAACTGGAAAAATTGCTCAATGATTCACTGGAGACAAGTTCTTTATTGATATATAAAGGTGGCTCTTTGGACGGCGACACAACTAGAAATTTGCTGGCGTCCGTCATTGCAAAGGAAATATTAAATAATAATAGAAATTCCCCAATAGTGGGACCAATATATTTTAAGTGGGCTAAGCAGATTATCGAACTCTTTCCGGGGAAAGAACCACTACCTACTATATCCCCGCGTGTACAACAGCAACGGGCGTTGTTTTACAAGCTCGGGGAAACTCGTACATCAGGTATAAGTACACACAGACTCACTGTAACTTTGCGATGTACGTTATAAAATTGATGTTTTTTTTTGTTTTTTGACTTTATTCCAATAAAGCAATATTTAAAAATTATTATTTATTTTATTACATTATAATCATTGAATATAGCTGATAGGCAATAGATATAAAATTTGACCGTGATTTCTCGCATAGTATACTAAATATTGGCCAATTTAAATAATTTACGTATTTGAGCCTTTGTAAATCTGCAATGCTTTTTTTGTATTACAACCAAGTTTAACGCATTCGTTGTCACCTGTCAGAGTCGAACCTTCTTCAGGTGCCGCAAATGCACATGTGCGTTCAAACGCCTGTGAATCTTTGCCAACGGCACTGGACGAGTCACCAAAACGCATTATATGCGTCGGTGGCAGTGAATGCGTTTTAAGTACACATCAAGCTTTGACGCGTTTTGACGCGTGTAGAATGGAGTTTTATTGTAAAGTTGATGTGCATTTGACAGTACACAAAAATACATTGAGATTTTACAAAAGTATTTACATATCTCACTATCACCAATGATGATATAGACTGGATTAGCAATCGCCATAGCTGCGGTCGCGGAATTTTAGTTCGATTATTAAATCTAGATGGCGATGACATTATAGCTCGAGACTTTCGAAGCAAAACAATAAGACTACAGATGTTTTTACTGCATAATAATGCATTTGCAATATTATAAGACATCTGTGGTATTATTGTTTTGCTTTTAAAGCCTCTGGCTATAATGTCAGCTCCATCTAGATTTAATAATCGATCAATTTTTCGCGGTCGTTCTGACTATGGCGATTGCTAATCCAGTCTATGTCATCCTTGTCTCAACTACGTAAATGCTTAAATTGGCCAATAGACTTAGTAAATATGATGATGAATCATGTGTATGTTAAAAATAATCTCAACTGAATCTATCATCTGTCAATAATCACATCAACAAAAAGTCTTGGTAAATGCAACAAGTTACCTTGTCTAACTAAACCTAGAAATCCAATAGATACAAATAATCACTCAAGTTAAATGAAGTATTTATTTTTTTGATCTCATGAAATTAAGTAGTCATATTGGGTATGATTTCAACTGAAATAAATAACTACCATTGTTCAACTAACCATTATCTTAGTTGATGGGCCATGGGATCAGTTAAATCTAGAATCGAATTTTGTTAATACAATGAAGGTTCATGGTTGTAGAGGACAAGTTGTGGTTGTCACGACTGTGTGGCTTTTTTAAGGCCAGTATTTAGCTTTTTAAACGCAAATAAGCAACTTAGTTGATTATATTAATAAATTGTTTGATCTAACGAAGCTTAATATTTACATTGAACATAAATTAAGCTGGTTTGACTAAATAATCATTTTTCGACCAATCACTGTCTTAGTTGATGGAACTTAAGGATTAGTTGAATCTATGAACAATCTTTGTCAACATAGTAAGCAACTTAGTTGATTATATTAGTAAATTGTTTTATCTAAAGAAGCTTAATATTTACATTGAACATAAATAAAGTTGGTTTGACTAAATATCATTGTTCGACTAATCACTGTCTTAGTTGATGGAACTTAGGGATTAGTTGAATCTATAAACAATCTTTGTCAATATAATAAAGTTTCATAATTTTACTGCACAAGATCTGAATGAAACTAACTAATCAACCTTTATAAGGCCAGTACAGTAATTTGACAGACGAAACTAAGACAATTTAACTAATTTCTCTTTGCCACAGAAGTCAAGATCTTGACAGGCTCATATGGTATCAAGATGACGATTACAATAAACAAGATATTGTTTGATGTAAACAAATTTTTTTTTCAGTGTACGCACCGCAATATCCAAATAGGAAATGAGAGATAATAAAATAAACGTGTATGTTTCTATGTCTTGTATAAGTACCTATATAAATAAGACGTCAATTATTTTTTTAACAAATCATCTGTACGTAAATTGAAATTCCAAGTTAATGTACAGTCGATTTCTTTCTTAGTATAGACTTTTTCGGCTCCGGGATAAGTGCATCTTCATGATAGTCAAGTCCGCCATTTTGGACCAAGTCCTAATCTATTGGACCATAGACAGGCGATAGACAAAAGATAATGCAAAAAATTTATACTTAAAATCATGACTATTAACATTGTCAAACGGTTAAATTATCTAAAAACAATGGCGGCGTACACGCTGTTATTATTTTTTAACACTGGTTACGATTCTGAATGATTAGAGAACCCAAAAAACCAGTCAAGTGTGAACACACAATAACTCAATTGTAGCGAGCACAGACAAGCTAAACTACAACTTTTGGTTACGTCTCACTCGAATGTAAAATTATTTAATTACACAATTTATTTAAAATCTCGTGCCAGATGTGTGAAATGGAAGACGGATTAACGAACGACATTTTTAAATAATTGTGACGCCATTTTTTTTTATAAATAATTCGTGTCGAGTTATTTAAAGGTAAAACCAGCATCTTATTTTGATAAGTATATTTTTGTCGTTCTTATTTTATCGAGTCCTGTGTGTCATTCAATCAATTCAACTCTCGTGGCATTATCTATCTTTGCTTTAGTTATAAAATTAATTATTAACAAATATCACGGGACACTTGATATATAGATAGATACATTTATTTATTACTTAGTGAAAATTACATTACATTCCATAAAACATGTCAAATTGAATTGAATTGACAAAAAATCTTCAAAAATAAAACAATGATCCAAATAAACTAAAAAACATAAATTTTACAAAAATACAAAAATAATAATATGTCAATAAGTAAAATGATGTCAAAGAAACAATTATGGAATACTCACGTATTCCGTGGTTAAAGTAAAACATGCAAATTGTTAAAATAATAAAAATATACAGTTCCAGAATGTGAAAAATGTCAATGTTGATACCAATTGACCCAGTCCCAAAGTAAGCAAAGCTGGTGTTATGGGTACTACTGTAGACAGCGGATAAACATGTTTAAATATAGATGGATTAATACTTAAATACTAATAAAACAACCAATTTATAATATATTTCATAAAAATACCTATCAACCTATCTGCCTTTTTGTTAGTCCTGACCTTTTTTAACAGATGTGTCTACAAACATATCGGTTATACAACGTGTTATTTTTGATTTTCGTTACCTTTAATTGAGCATCCCAGGTTCTCCAAAACACTGGTGGCCTAACTCATTATTGTTTTAAGGATAATCAAGAATTGGTGTAATTAATTATGCACAGTAGAGCAAAAAAAAAATTGTTTTTAACAAACATTTCTTTGTCTCTCTCATGTGTCACGTCAATATCCCTCGTAAATGTTGTGAATTTTACAATGAGACCTTTAACAGTTAACTGTGAACTTATATTGTGTATGAAAAAAAAAACGTTAAGGTGGCCACTGACGAGCCTTCCAACAGTCCAAATAGCGTGGCTGCATTCCAAAATCGGTCCGTGAATGTCAATTTAGCCTTTTTCGAATTCGCCAAAAAGTAAATTCACCTGGTATTTTCTATCAATGAACTGCGCCGTTAGCGAAGTCAACGGAAATCAAGAAAATACGGTGTATACCTACGAACATTGCAACTGAAATTAAAGGTTGTAAAAGTGACACCTTGACCCAAAATTGATTCGTAATGCGCAGGTAAAGAATACAAACAAATGAAAGCCCCCATTAACTCATTACACACTGATTTTAATCAACATCATGTGATTGACGCATCTCCATTTCATTAGCAAATAGCTACAAACAATTGAACATCACTGCGGACAGCAAGTGCTATAGATAAAAGATAGCAACTGACATGAACAATTTCTTTTTCAATTTATTAGTTACCAATACACTATTGAAATCTAGACAATGGCCCATTAGCCTTTAAGTTAATGTGTTTTAAGTTGGAATTGGTTTGCGATTTACGCATCGATTAATTCTTGGAATGTGTGAGGATGTTTGGGTGTGTTGTAGGTACGATTTCGAAATTGCTGGTGCTGAAGGAATGTGCTTGAATTTTGTCCTAATTAAAATTTGTCTTGAATTTTCGCGTCATTGCACTAAGCAGTTACTTTATCGTTGTTAATCATTTTGGTCCTATAGGTACAATACCCGTAAAAATATATAATAAACTAGCATGTAATACCCGCGACTCCGTCTGCGTAGAATTCGTTTCTATCCCGCTGGAACTATGCAATTTTCCAGGATAAAAACTATCCTATGTCCATCCCCGGGACTCAAACTCTGTATACCAAATGTCATCTAAATCTGTTCAGTGGTTTAGACATGATGAGGTAACAAAAAAAACAAATAAACAAACAGACTTACAAACCTTCCAATTTATAATATTAGTGTGATAGTAGGATTATTATTTGGGGCTTTGGGAGAAATATTGTCAACCCTATTAGTAAGCGGTGGCATAGATATACCGGAGTTAGCGTACCTAGATTATTTTTAAGAGAGGGTGGTGGGACCTGTTTCAAGACTCTTTGTCATTCCGTGGATATTAGGTCAAAAATGCACCATCAGCCAAATAAGTGGTCTATCAAAATTTAAACAAATTCCTATCAAATGAATATGTCGCTAAAGTCGAATTTTCAAGTGACAGACACGTTACGTCTATTGGCATTATTGTTTTATGAAATGCAAACGATTATCAACTTTAGGTTGGTAGACCACAGATTAGGCTGATGGTACCTCAATAGAACAGAGGGTACAATTAATTGAATTCGGGGTTTTTTCCTGACATTTTTTAACAAACTTAGCGTTTAAGACCTAGACTTGGTTGACCTACTTTATTACTTGTTATTTAAGTACGCGAGGACTTAGGAGGTTAAGGTGGTAGACCACATTTGGCTGATGGTAAATACACATTCTGCGTAGGACAGAAGAATTATGGACTGCATACCAATGAAAAATGTAATAATAATATTTTTCAGGCTGTAAATCATTCAGTGTTAATAAGGTTTTCAAATATACTAAGCGGACTTTTATAAAGGACCCTTTCTGCTTTATGGATATTTTGTAACACCCCGTGTATGTCCCACTGCTGGGCATAGGTCTCTTCTCAAGACAGCTTGGGATTTAATTCACGTCACGATGTCTCTCGGCTACAGCAGACCAACGATTGTGGGATGACCTTTAGATGCGTTCTCCAGCGACTGGCCTGATATACGAGTATGTACGAGTAAGTACAGACAGGGCTAGTTGGAAATCCAGGGACGACTGTACTGCAATCATCATCAAAAGCCAAAAAAATCCGGAAACTTACAATTGCCGACCGAGGCTCGAACCAGCGACCCTGCTTGGAAGGCCACGGGTCAAATCGCTAGGCTGGCAAGGCTTTTTCGGGTCGCATTGGGTACTGAGCTAAACTATATCTGCACACAATACTGTAACTCTGTTGTAACTTGGAGATTTCGAAGCGATTCAGTATAGCTTACGCGTATTGGGCCAAGAATGTGATTACACAACCCGTTCACTCGCTCAGAACGTTACCTGTTACCACTACGCTATTATAAAAGCTATAAGGTCGCAGTTACTCTGCTAAGAGATATGCTAAACCTGTCGTTGCGGAACCATTAATATTGCAACGCAAGGTTGGTCTTCTGCCGAGTTATTAGTTATATCGCTCTATTTGGAGTTAATTAACGTTTTAATAACGTTTGTTAGTTAGATGATGATGGATTGGTATCACTGGGGTCCGGTTAGCATGCTGCGTTGATCTATGGGCGGGTTGGGAAGTGATCTCTGAGTTGGATGGGTGAAGCCGTCATGCTAGTACGCGATTGTTTTTAGGTCCGATGGTGGCCTCGGCCGCGCGATTGTCAGTTGTTAATTGTTTGTTTGCATTGATTCTTTGAAGGAGTTTATTTTTAATTAACCATCTTTGAAAAGGACGAAGTTCTCGGTTCAGATTTTTTTGTATACCTAGTGAAAACATGCCCCTTTGTAATGTGTAAAGGATAGTTTTTAGGGTTACGCACCTCAGTTGGCGAAACCGGAACCTTTATAGGATTTTGTAGTCCTTCTGTTTGTCTGTTAAGAGCGTTTTTCGCAGGAAAGCGTGGAGGATGTATCAAGCTGAAATTAATCCATACTAATATTATAAATGCGAAAGTGTGTGTGTTTATTATGTTTGTCCGTCTTTCACGTCAACACGGAGCGACGGATCGACGTGATTTTTGGCATAGAGATAGCTTATGGGCCCGAGAGTGACATAGGCTACTTTTATCCCGGAAAAATGCACAGTTACCGAAGGAACAGCGCGCAAAACCGAATTCAACGCGGGCGAAGCCGCCGGCAAAAGCTAGTATTAAATACTCAAGTCTGGTACACCTTGGAGCCTAGAAAAAACAAACTTCTATTTAAGTGAGCGAAATCAAAAGATACAATCATAAATAAAAATCGGCCAAGAGCGAGTCGTACACGCCCAAGATTCCGTAACCATTACGAAAAAAACAAATAATATTTTTCCAAGGATTTCGTATTGTTAACTGAATCTTCCAAGTTTAAGTAAGTATATTTTATACCTTAGGCTGCTATTTACTCTTAAACTACTAATAATTCTCAAGCAATCTTAGCCGCTATAATTTTACTTGTAAATAAATTTTATATATTTACTACCATTCTGAATTTTTTCAAATTTTTCCACCCAACAGTTTAGATTTTAGAGAGGGATGGGGGGGGACGCTCGATTTCAATGAAAATTTGCACTTTAAAGTTGAATATTTCGCAAACCGATCACTGAATAGAAAAATTGTCTGGCAACCCCCCAATGGGTTTAAAAGACCTATCCAACGATACGACACAATATAGGGTTAGACGAGAAAAAAAAACACCCTACTTTACGTCTATGGGAGGTACCCTAAAAAATACCACTTTTTGGCCTTTTTGTGAATCCATTACTATATACAAATTAGGACTAATTTTTAGAACAAAGTCAACAAAGTCTCTATCTTACCCAATTTAGGCTACAACAAGACATGAATGTCAAAAAAACTACCAGGGTTCCTAGCTGAGAGAACCGGAAACCTCAACGAGGTTTTCAATTGACGCAGATCTTTATTAAATGACATTATAATCAAAGTATTTAATACAAATTTTTTAAAGGTAGGTTGCTATGAAATGACGCTACGGGATCTAGTAGATCGGGTAGTCGGAACAGGCTAGTACACAATAGACAACTGTAAACTTCTATATAAACAACAGTTATGTCGTAATTATAAATATTACCTAACTTATAGTTAACGAAGTGGTAACCGTCAAACTAACCAAGATTACCTACATTAGTACAGTCAACTACAAAAATATCGATACGGCTTAAGAGCCAGTACAGACGGACAGCATTCCAGCTGCAACGTAACTGCCATACATTTCAATCGCAGTCAGAGTGCAGTTGTGTTGACTGCAATCGAACTGTAACGAAAAATGTACGGGCTGTCTGCACTGACCCTAAGTTGGAAAATAGTCCGTCTGCACTGATCCTAAGTTACAAAAATATGTACACACGACCTTAATCATTTTTGTAACTTCGGTCGTGTCGATCTTTTTGTAGTTGACTGTACCAACATTAACAGTTCAACACGGATTATAGCCGTATTTATTACCACCCGAACATAAAATCACTATTGATAACATATTTATACTAAGTATATGATAATGCATTGACTGAAATTAAATGAAAATTTATAAAGCATCTAAACTAGTGGTTTCAAACAAGCTTCATAAATTACTATTTGGTTGTAGCTCTATTTTAATATGGTAATAGGTATTACTTAATAATTCTAAAGCTCGATCAAAGAGCACAGACTTGTATTATACTGCCAAGTTGAAAAGAAAATATCGTCTGTTGATTTAGTTGGTGTTTTATGGTCATCTCAATTTGTCCGGCTTGGATTCTTAATTTATTTTATGTGCTGAGCAAATCTCGGGAAGGAAGAGCTAGATGACTCATTGAAGTTTAAGCTGCAATGGAGTTTGTGAATTATTTTCAAAGTTGTTTATGGCTTGAGACGGGGTGTTTGGGGCACTCTGCCAAATATTACGCGGAGTTTATTGCTGCTCGCGGGGAGCCAGTTGTCTTAATTCAGGCGACTGTTAATTATGTGCGGAAAAGTATCCCTTGAGTTTGGGATAATTGTCTATGGTGCGTTAGTATCGCAAAGTTTAGCCGTAAGTAATGATTATACTTAGTAATGGACATTCAACGGCGCGGAGGTCGAGTCTGGATGAGACGGGCACAAGATCGCCAAGAGTGGAAGAAGATGGAAGAGGCGGATACCCAATTGGTGGATACCCAAGTTTAGATTGCCAAAAGGCCACCATGATGATGATGATGGCGAATGATTATAGACATAATTGGAATAATATTTTTACAATTCAGTAATGTTTTTAGACACCCAGTATTTGGAAGTAGTCTAATCTAAATAATTAATAGGCGTATGTAGGGGTGCAATCCCAGAATAGCTAGAGCTCTTGCAAGGATTTGAGTTGCGACTCTGCTTCGTCGTATCGGCCATGGTATCTTATGTTGGCCTATAAATACGTCTCAGAATGAGAGTGCTTGGGCTGTATATTGCCACGCAGGTCCAATGGGGAATGGGAACTTCATATAAACACTACTGAATTTCTTCGTTGGTGTGTGAAGATTTCCTAAAGTTCCTCCTTCACCGTAAAGCATGTAAAAATTAAAAAACTCAGAGGTGCCAGCCTGGACTCGAACTCATAACCTCTGCTTAAGATGCCACCACGACTGTCAAGCGACTTTAGTTTAATTAAATAAACTCTCTTCAAACTAGTCTTCCCTAATCAAAATTCAGGTTCTTTAGCTTTCGTTTTATTAATTAGAGTCTCGGAGCCTAGCACGCTAGCTTTTGTAGCAGACATAAAGCACATATCCCTTTCTAACCAGTTAGCACGTGTAAGGGACGGTTGCTTTATGTCGACATACTAAGAGCGCTAGGTCTGGACGGGTCCTAGAAAGCTTGACCCCGGGACACCGCTTATGCAGATAGTCCACGATAAATTATACTATCATTAGGTATTTGAAAGATGATAAATAAGATTTAATGCTGTAAATACACACCATAGAAAACATGCAGTATTTTGTACTTTAATATTATTTGTGCGAGAAGCCGAGGTGGCCGAGTGGTTTGACCTTTTGCCTCTAAGCAGAGGATCATGGGTTCAAACCCCGGCTCGCACCTCTGAGTTTTTTAAAATTTGAGAGCTTTACGGTGAAGGAAACCTGCACAAACCTGCTAAGCAATTTAATGGTGTGTGTGAAGTTCCCAATCCGCACTGGGCCTCGCTAGTGGGAACAACGGCCCAAGCCCTCTTATTCTGAGAGGAGGCCTGTGACCAGCAGTGGGACGTATATTGGCTGGGATGATGATGATGATAATTGGTGCTCGCAGACACCATTGAAATTGGCATTGAAGTGCATCCTTACCCATAGTGATCATATTAAGTAAATCAAGTACACAAATGTGTTGTGAAGGAGAAATTGATCGTAGTTGGGATACGAATGGTCTGAACGAGCCCGGGGCATATCTCCTACCAGATGGACCGATCAAATAAGAGACTCCCAAGTCCCCGAGGTTTAGCTTCGTCGTCAGGGCCGCGATGGACAGAAGCTGATTGAAATAAATAATCCATTCCAAATGTAGACCACCCGTTGATGACCACGATCCTCAGTCATGAGGGAACGACAGAGAGAATAAGATGTGGGTGTTTTTACAGATATATTCAGTAAGATTCTTCTGCATCATCAGCTGAAAAATATTCAATTCTGAACAAAAGCTTCCCCACTAGAACGTCACAATAAACTACTAATTGCCATCTGCATTAGACGACCAGATGGACTAGTGGTTAGAGAACCTGACTACGAAGCTTGCGGTCCCGGGTTCGATTCCCGTGTCGGGGCAGATATTTGTATGAAAAATACGAATGTTTGTTCTCGGGTCTTGGGTGTTTAATATGTATTTAAGTATGTGTCTATTTATATAATTATATTTATCCGTTGCTTAGTGCCCATAACACAAGCTTTGCTAAGCTTACTTTGGGACTAGGTCAATTGGTGTGAATTGTCCCGTGATATTTATATTTATTTATTTGTTAATCGTTCAGAACTATATACCGCGATGTCATCGGTTCACATAGTATAGCAAGCGTTTTCAACCTTTTGGTTCTAACTAAGTTGGACTGGCGCGTAGAGTACCTAAATAATATGATGAATACTCGTAACATAACGGACTACTAGCTTTAATTACTGAGAACCGTTTTATCGAAAAAATATAACAATTACCTTTACTAATGGGGAGTTATTAATTTTTAAAAAATTTTCGAGCAGCAATGTAATGCAAACATTTATTTGACGTTTCAGAGAGGCAGCAAACGTTAGTGTCAGTTACTGCTTTGTTACCGATACATTGCGTGCCGAATTTATGAAAAAAAAATATATATTTTATTTAACTAGAAACACTAATTTACGTTTATTAGGGTTTATGCTTTCAACAGAAGGTTTTGTCTGAAATTCCCATGGGATAGCTGCCTTATTTTGTATTTCCATGGGAATGAAAGTTGACAAAAAATCACCACGCGACCGAAGCTTCTCAATGTCAAATGTGGCGTCGCTTGTGTTTAAACGGGAAAGCGTGCCTAATTAGTAAAAACATTTACGATCAAATCTAAATGAACCTAATTCTACAACAAGCTCGTATCATATCGAATTATCGATTGAAGAGCCGCCATGTTTAGTAACATCACTAACAACCTGCATCAGGGCAACCGATTGCAATGACTCAAAAACAACTTTAAACACACGGAGTTTGGTTCATTTTACTTGTTAAATTTTAGTTTCTCGATCTTATTATATAAACAGTCATTTGTTAATTTATTATTTAGACGTTGTTATTACAGATTTTTCATCGATAAACGTTTAAAAATCCAATTTGTGATATCAGAGTTTTGGATAATTTAAAAATGTAACGTGACCCGTCGGTTTAGTATCTTTTTAATTAATGATATATCTTTGAGAATAGCTTCGGTGTTGCAATATTGGTCATTGTGGCGTGAAAATTATGGATAATATTTACATAAATGCAATCCGGAGGTAACACAGGTTAGACGTAACTTGATATGTTTATTGTATTTAATTTGTGAATTGATCTTAAGGTTATTGTTTATTAACTAGTGATGATTTATGATAACTACTAGTATTTTACGATTAACGAAAACATATTTAGACCTGTAACCGTTTTTCAATTCGGTTTTTCCGATGTATAGATAATGTTATGAATTTCTAAAGGTTTATAGGTTAAAATGTTCTGAAGGTTTAAATTAAGGAAAGTATTTTGGACGGAGAAAAAATATTTGAATTTTCATCCTCTTTGGCTGTCGGTGGCTGATTGGCGCAAGTTCTTTGCTGCGCGCCTTCGCCTGTAAAAAAAGGCAGCTGTCAGCGAGACACGGACAATGAAATTTCGGTACATGTAATATTGGTGCGGATTCGATTTGTAGCATTCGACATGGCGGATGTAGACTATATCTAATTTTGGTATTTCTGCTTCTTTGGCTAGTTGAAGTATAATTTTGATAGTGTTTTATGCGGCGATTAACCTTAACAGTGAATAGTGATCACAAAATTCTATATTGCTCTCGTGTCTGTCATTTTTTAATGCGCAAGTTGTCTCCGCGTGGTTTCTGGAATTTTGCTATCAAGTTGCAAAAACTACAATCACCGTACAACATGAGGAAGAAGAATATCTTAAATATATCTTTAATTTAACTGACATTGGCCCAAGCCTTTAAGGCCGCCATTGAGGGGAATAATAATAACAATATTAGTGCGTTTTGTTCTCGGCTTTGCTAAATAAATGATATATAGATATTGTAAAGATACTCAGCGGCACAAAATTTGGCCCACTCTACATACAAAATTACCTATTACTGCATACATTTAAGGGCCAGGTTTTCTGCCGTTTAGTATAGTTTTTTGTAAACGCCTTTCGGCTGACCATGACGACGAAGACAACGGGCAAGGCTCGCGCCAACGACGATAAAATGGTCAGTAACACCGCTTGTTCCAATTAGGCGGGTAGGTATTAATCGGCGTGCGTGCGTTATGTCGGCGGCGGGCACGCGAGCGCAGGCGCAGGCCCGCGGCCCACACTAGATGTTTTTATACTAACAACTGCAAATATAACGTTGATGTAATTGTATTGGTTCCTTTATCCAAGTGGTTGTTTGGAAGAGATCGCTTTTAAGAGATAAGACTACTTATTGTCTACACTGAATTTTGATTCTGTTTGTACTAATTTGTGGTGTGCAATGAAGAATATCTGTATTGTATTATATTTATATTATGTAACCGAACCAACTTAGAAAAGTTAATACTTACATGGACATTTTCAATATGTCAAAACTAAACCAATGATTTATATTTTTTAGGAGTGTAGGCCACTTTATTTTTTCAGGTAAATTTAGTTTCATCTCCCTTGCTACGGCTTGGGTCTAATTTCAGCAATGGTAGTTAATAAAACATGCCTTGACAGTAAATAAATAAAAATCAAGGTAGTTTTGAAGGACGGTTAAAAAATTTATTAATAATTTGTGGGTAGTTTTGTTTTGTTTCATAAAACGTATGTGGGTACTTGGGGAGTTGCAGTGACAAGTTAAAACGGTGGTTGTGGTTCGTTAGTCTAACAACTGGTAGCATGGTGTACGGTTGTGTCACTCTGAAGATGAGCTCTGGTTGAGTTCGAAACGCGTCAGTGTAGTGTGGTGGTGGTGGTGATAGATGGGTTTGTGTGATTTGTGTGTGTTCTTACAGTGTGGAGGTGGAGGAACTGCATGAACACGTATATGCATAAGCTTAGCTATCGTAAGGTCGCGGGTGAGCAAGGAAATTCTTTTAGTTCACTTTATATCCGCCGCCCTATGTAACTTTCTAAAATAATTTTCTCGTTGAAATCTGCCGCCCCTAGGCCGCGGCCTTTACGGCCTATTGACAAATCCAGGACGTGAAGAACCAACTATCGATTAAGTACCTAAACTAAGTATTTTTCGATTTATAAAATCGGATCAAAATCCATAATAATACCACAGACAGACGGTGGACCCCTTTTTTTGCGTCAGGGGTTAAAAACGATACTACTTATATGAGTATAATATAAAACAGTTTCCGTATTTTTCACCTCCTAAAGTGGCTAAAAAGCCCGAAATTTCGCAAACGAAGACATAATTAAGCAATTTTTGGTAAGTCTATAATATTGATGAAGTAACTTGTACTTTTTTAATTTATTTTCCTATTGAGGATGGAACATGTACCTATTACATTTTCTCTGTCTCTGTTTTATGTATTGCGCAATATGTGGAGTTGATATCGTATTTTAAGATTGGATGTTCCACAAAAAACCCCTAGTGTGGCCCGTCTGCGCACTGAACCGTGTAGATCGCTAACCACTCGATTCGTCACAAAATATAAAAACTATAGCAATCGGTACCATCCCGTAACCTGCCATTAACGCATACCTGTCATTACAACACTGTTGTTCGTTTGTTCACACTTCATTTGACGAGGAATTTATATATTAATATCGTTTTATTGCGTTATTGCCGAGGTTAACTCGATGTTATGAACGAGGTATCTTTTAGTTCCTGGTATCGTCTGTAAGTTTATTTCTAAGGTTTCGATGTTCCTATTGTATAAAATTTATAGAGCAAAACGTCATGGTCAATGTTTACAACCATATGTTATCTCTTATAAAATTTCGTCCATATAGAATCTATATTATTGATCGTTATCCATGGGTCCTTTGACAAAAAGTTACTAATACAAGATCTATAATGTTTTTCCATTGTATTTTGCCGGATAGTTCGTTTTTTTGCTTTCTCAATAAGCTTTAGTAAACTTCAGTAAGTTAGTTGAGATAGAAAGATAAATACGATTTTTTCCGATAAAAAAACATTATTTTATTCACTAACATCTGTACTTAGCTAAGGCGCTAGTATTATAAAATTAAGGATTATATCATTATCATCATCATCATCATCATGTCAGCCGAAAGACGTCCACTGCTGGACATAGGCCTCCCAAGGCTCTCCACTCAGACCGGTCTTGTATTGTGTATCTCGGTATTGTGGTCTTGTGTTCTTGTGCTTGGTCAGGCATTTTCCCCCCAAGGTACAAGATATAAAATTAATGGATTATATTATGGGCAGAGAATTTTAGAAATAATTTCGATACGCATTGGCGGTTCATGCTTCATTTATCGTTGTGTTAAGTATTTTGATATGTAAGTAAATAATTAAATAACATTGTAGATCTAGAAAAACTTTTTGAAATTATCTCTAGATCCATTTGTTTGGAAAATAAGTGAAGCGGTTTTTTGTTTGCCACGCAATGTATTTAATAATTTTTGATTGAAAAATGTAAGCGATTAATTTGAACATTTGGTAAATTAAATATTATAACTGGCAATAAATATTGGAATAACACGACCGCGGCAACATTTTCATCTGCATGACAAATAATTAATGACTTTATAGATATCATCCAAATCCATACAAATTACCTTATTGGTTATCGTGTGCGCACGCGCAACGATTGCGTAACAGTGACCAAAAGCTTAACGTACTTTCCGTGATTAAGTACCAAGAATCTAATGATGTACTTATATACAAGGTGTTTTAAAATGAATCCGGAATATTTCAGCAGATAGTCGGATGGTTTCATCATCCCATCATCATCATCCGAGTCTATATAATTACGTGCCACTGCTGAGCACAGGCCTCCTCTCAGAATGAGAGAGATTAGGCTGTAGTTCCCAGTGCGGATTGGGAACTTTACACACACCATTGAATTGCTCCGCAGGTTTATGAAGTTTTCTTCACGATGTTTTCCTTCACCGACTTCACCGTAAATCTTGTTGGAAATTTCAAATGTAATTTTGCATATGAATTTCGAAAACCGAGTTGCGAGCTCGGCTTTGAACCCACGATCCTCTGAGAAGCCACAATAGTCAAACCACTAAGCTACCACAGCTACATACGGGGATGGTTGGGTTATGTTAGTGCGACTGAACACCCTTGTAAAGCATCATGGAAAAGTATATCTTTACTGTGGGTACACAAAGAATCAAAAGATATACTTTTTCTACCTGTTTGCGGGCAATATCAACTTCCGTGACAAATTTAGAGATCTACCGGCGATGGTTTATGTCCGTCCGTCTGATTGATTAACGTCCCGGCCGCTAATTAGCGCTTTGTTCTAGCCGACGGATGCAAGTACAGTCGGCCGAGTATCTTAGTAAATGCATGGATTAAAAAAGTCTGCTAAACCTTAAAAACAATTGGTACATACCTTCGATTATAACTTCAATCGTTTTGGGAGACAGATACAATCATATAAGTATCTAAATTTTGTTAAGTTGTTACCGCCAAATTTGGCAGCTATTTCCTTACTATTTCTGTCCTTTAACTTACTCGTACTTACTTTTAGATCGTACCTAGTGGGATGACAGCTGTCGTGTCAAATATGACAGTAGGTAATAAAATGTAGCAACCAATTTTTAGGTCTAAATAAAAAAATGCTTAATTGTCATGCTGAGAGAGATAGAAATTCATAACTGTGTTTAGATACTATTTTTGTATGTTAATACTGTCAAATTAGGTAAGTATACTTTTTTAAATAATGTTTTATGATTATGATTTTTGAGATGTACCTAAGGTTTGCAAGGCAATACTATTTACCTACCTAGCGCTACCTTCGATTATAACTTCAATCGTTTTGGGAGACAGATACAATCATATAAGTATCTAAATTTTGTTAAGTTGTTACTACCAAATTTGGCAGCTATTTCCCTTTCTATTTCTGTCCTTTAACTTACTCGTACTTACATTTAGATTTTACCTAGTGGGATGACAGCTGTCGTGTCAAATATGGCAGTAATAAAAAAAAATGTAGCAACCAATTTATAGGTCTAAATAAAAAAAATGCTTAATTGTCATGCTGAGAGAGATAGAAATTCATAACTGTGTTTAGATACTATTTTTGTATGTTAATACTGTCAAATTAGGTAAGTAATGTTTTATGATTATGATTTTTGAGATGTACCTAAGGTTTGCTAGGCAATACTATTTACCTACCTAGCGCCTTGACAGTTTTAAACAGTACTTAAATAAAAACGCCAGGTAAAATCAATACAAAATATTAATTTCGCATCAACCAATAGAAGTCGACTGTACTTCCCGCACTATCAGACAATATTTTTTTTATTGTGACATATTGGTTGCCAGTGCAGCGAAATCGTGTCCGAATGTGGGTGTCATAGAAACCGGGAAATTAATGATGATTACTTCTTAATGCCTCAGGAATTAACTTTACCAACTTTATTTTACCGCCAAGAACTCTCTTCTAAACTACTGGCATAAACCAATTAGTAAGAAAAAAGTAAGTATATTATATTTTAGGTTTTAATAACTTTGTACAGGTGTTATGAGAATATCATAGCTTACTCTTACGCAATAAAATGATCCATTTTTCGGTGTGGCAACATTGTCGACGCGAATTTCGGCGCTCATTTGTCTGTGATTTATTTGGTGAAGATGTTTTATTATTTAGTCCATTGCGCAAGTTAGCAAGCTTAATCAGCTGATAAGTTTTGACAGTTCGCTAATGGGAATTTCAAACCGCTTACGACATAAGCTTTTAAACTTTTACCAGAGCTTGCTTAACTTAATTAGGTAATTATGATTGACTTGAAATAGAAGTTTGATACTTTGTTTCTTGATGAAATTGAACTGAGAACTCTCGTTTTGTAGTAGCTTATGCTCATTAAAGTGAGTCATTGGGATATATTTAATATTATATTATATAAGATTCGGTTTTATACCGTCATTGAAAGTTTTGACTTCAACAGATACCTACCTACCTTTTATGTATCAACAAGGCAACTATGAAATAAATTATTATAATAGCCGAAGCCCGCGACTTCGTCGAAATATCCTATGTTTTAATCCTCATCATACAAGTCCGAAAATCTGTTCTTCAATTATTCACATTTAGGGGCTGTTTCACCATCCATTGATTAGTGTTAACTGTGATGCCGTCTCTATTTGTTTTGATCGAATAGACGGAGACGGGATCACATTTAACCGTCAGTTAACACTAATCAATGGATGGTGAAGCAGCCCCTTATTAAATTAATAGGAATATGTTGACCCCATGCTGCATGCACGGAGACAGACCTAATACTTACTAACAAAGTGCTACTAACAAATATAATTTATTAGATAAGGCATAAGTCATAAGGCATTTTATTTATATGCTAAAAATACTAACCTAACATAGATGTGAGTGAAAGCTGGCTGTGAGCGAAGGTAAGGATGCGCAAACCGGACTCGCCAAGAAAGCGGTTTGTCGTATATGGCCAAGGGATAAGCTAGATTTTATTGGGTATTTCGATAGAATAGGTTTACTTGTCATTATAATGAACCAGTCTCTAACCGCGGCTTTACCACTAAGCCTGGCAGTTGAATTTAAATTCCAAGATTTTACTAAATTTTCAAATATATCACGGTCCCTCTTCATTTACTTCGCATAATGGAAAATGCATATGCAAAATTGTATGTCTTTAAACTTAGCGGGCTAGATTACATGCGCAAGACCCGATCCCTAGAGAATATTAATAGAAAAGCTATCTATGTGTTATTACGCAGATCCAGCTATCTGCTTACCAAATTTCACCTGGATCCGTTCAGCTGTTTTATTGTAAAGAAACACACAAACTACTAGGATTTAGATATGTTTGAAAAAATATTTTGACTTTTTAATATGCGATTGAACTGAGTAAAGTACTTAAACTGGCCCACTTACAGGCGTCAATTAACGTTTATAGTTATTAAACTATTAATTACATCTATTAAAGCTAAATTACATTTATGAAAGCCTCTTAATGCAGCAGTACTAATCTTATAACGCAACGCATTAGGTATGTTTTTCCATCGTATTTACTCGTATCTTGCTTTCTCAATTATCTGCATTTTGCATCTGCAATCCCACTGGTGTTGCAGATGTTTATGGCCGGTGGTGATCTCTTACCATCAGGAGACTTGCTCGTTGCCATCCAAAAAAATCTTCAGTAAACTTCAGTAAGCTAGTGGAGGAAGCAAGATAAATACATACTAACTTTTTCCTATAAAAATACGATGGAAAAAACACTATTCTTTAGATCCTGTACAATATTATTTTACAGTAGCATAGTATGGGACGCGTTTACTTTTTTTTTTAGGTCAATTGGTGTTATTTGTCCTGAGAAATAGTAGTAATAATTATTACTATCTGTTTACAAGAAACGTTTCAAAAACCATGTGTACAAAGTGCCTTCCAAGCACCAGCTGATGTTCCTGCACTCCGACTCCTGCAGGGCTACTACGAAACTCGAAACTCATATATAATACAGCATATATAATAGTACTAACGTGAATTTCGTGTCGTACCGTCCCTCTCGCTCTCGTATTAAATAGTAATATAATAATATATGATATAGTATAAGTGTGAGAGGGACCGCACGACACGAACTTCGAGTTTCGAGTTTCGTAGTAGCCCTGCTGACCGGAGGATGTGGTGTTTCGTCGTTTTCGGGAAACGAGGACGACATTCAAAATCCTATTAGTCAAAACAACTTAGAATAGGTAGTTTACACTTAAAATAGGTGTTTAGTTTAGTTACTCACAGCCTGGAGTTTGCGGCTTGGTAACGAGCGGTAACAAGATCTTTAAGCCAACTTATATAGCCTGTGCCTGTTAAAAATTAACTTTTTTTTAAATCCGTCATCCGATGGAATGACGGCATGCCTATTTACAAAAATAGAAAGAGAAGAGTTTTAGAATTTGGACTTATAGTTCGATATCTTTCGACAAAAGTAATTTACGTCAATGTCTTTTCAGTGAACGAAATCACAATAGGGTTGCGTGCGTTTGTCCGTCACAGATACCATTTTTTTTTCGCGCTCTGGCGCATTTAGCCAAGACCGACCATATTCTTCTTGTAAATTCGTGTACCAGACTCAAACTCAAACTGAAAGTCTTTATATTAGTTTCAAACTTTATAAATCGTCCCCTAAGTTTTTTACGGAAACCTTTTCGGCCAGCTACCTCGCGAGTTTAAAAAACAATTCAAGTCCATCTCATTTCGTATTCTAAACGTAAGACATTTAGGTCGACGTTCTCTTGTTCATTACGGTCAGATGTGATTGTAGCGAACAGGTGGCAATACTGCAACAGGTGAATTCGTCCAGAAACCCTAGCACAGACGTTTTACGCGGATTGCTAAGCATTCGTCCTTTTTTTACGAGCGTGGTTGAAAAGGGACGCAAACTTTTTCTGCGACAAAAGTTAGCGTGCTAGAGATTTGTATCAGCGAGGTTGGATCACTCGAGTTTTGTACATATTATTATGTGTTATCTGTATTATATTGAATGCAATATGGCTAGAGTGGACATTTAAAGCGGATTTTCGATCTTGTGTGTTTATTTGCGAATATATATTGTTGGAAAGCGTTTACGCTTTACTGCAGGTACGATAATATTGAGTTGTGGCTTGGTTTCCCTTCTCATATTTCAATACACATACAATTTGTATGCATTACTTCATACTTGCCTTCCATAACCAGATAAATCACAGATTGTTTCATTGTTTTTCTTTAAGTTTATCAAGCAACTCGCAATAAAATCGCAAATTAGATAATGACACCGCTAACCTTTGGCAGAAATAAGGATATGTATAGGATGGAAATCGATTGTGATTCCGATGCGAATTCGTTAGACAATATGGTCATTCGTAAAAATAAGGACAGAGATAGGATGGAAAGCGATCGTGATTCCGAATTAGTTAGACAATACGGACATTCTTAAAAATAAGGATATGGATAGGATGGAAAGCGATCGTGATTCCGAATTAGTTAGACAATACGGCCATTCTTAAAAATAAGGATATGGATAGGATGGAAAGCGATCGTGATTCCGAATTAGTTAGACAATACGGCCATTCTTAAAAATAAGGATATGGATAGGATGGAAAGCGATCGTGATTCCGAATTAGTTAGACAATACGGACATTCTTAAAAATAAGGATATGGATAGGATGGAAAGCGATTGTGATTCCGAATTAGTTAGACAATACGGCCATTTTTAAAATTATGATATCACTTATTACTTGTTTTAGGTGAACACATTAAAGTCAAATATTATTATTGTTCCTAGACCGTGGACACTTACACCAATAGATACTTCTTATAATTATGGGTCTATAGACTGCGCGGCTACCGAAGTAGTTGTAATGTGATAGATTATGAACACTTCTTTAATCGAATTTAGCTCGACGTATTTCGGAATAATCTTAGCCCTTTCTCTTGGAGGACACGCCACGGCGGCTGCTGCAAAACACAATATAAAACTTACAACATGCTACAACATTACAATAATAATTACCCTACATTTGGAAATAATAATAGAAAAGACGGTAGTTACATATATGCCGGTAGTTTCGTCAAGCGAGAGCGCGCAATGATAGATAATTTTACTCGTGTGTTATGTGATACTCCGCGCATTCGGTTTAGTATTTATAAACACGATTCTAATGTATTAAACCCCAAGACCTCCGCCACAAACAAAACGTATGACCCGTGATCGGATCACGGTACTCCGCTCAATTTAAAAACTCGTCTGTGTGGTCGATGTTCGATTTTTCGGATCGACCTGATCCCTAACTAATCGATCTTTAGGTCCAATTAGTACCATTATTCGCGCATGCGTGCTAGCGACGGCGCGTGCGCTTGAACTGCTCTTCCAATCACAGCGCTGGAAGTGAGTATAGGTAGATTTTTATTGATGAAATTGTTCTAGAGCAAAAGACTAGAATTTGACCTGAAAATGCCGTTGGTTTCGATTATAAGCTCTTCCTATATTCTGTTTATAAATCATAACTTAATGTCTATTAGGTAATGTTTTTTTTTAATGATTAGAAATTCACGATTAATTTTGATAAGTAATATCCAATTTCTAAAAAAAACGCTTTTAATATTTTCACAAGTACAAAGTGACTGCAATAGACTCGAGTCAAAATACTAAATCACAAACTGACAACAAAATTTTTTTTACTTTGTAAATAGGCTGTTTATACAAATAAATTAGGAAGGACTTTTTTTTCACGAAACCCATAGGGTTGGTTATGTCTTTTAATTATAAGTTTGCTAAGACCATGACCAAAACGCACTTAGTCGATTTCGAAACTACGACAGCTTTCGGAAAAACTACCAATACGCCATTGCCTAGAAGAACGCACCACAATAAACTTAACAAACAATCTAATGTTCAACAGAAATTGTAGTTAAACGTGTCTATTAACAGAGCCCAATAACAAGGTTTAACAGCATCCTGCAGTGTTAAGTTCACCATTAGTTGTGTTTGTGTGTTGTGTATGTGTTGTATGCGACCTGCGACCCACTGCTTGCGGGTGGGACGTATCATTATATCTATTCACTTACTTGTTACATTACTGCAAGTTGCTTGGATACGGCAAAGCATTCGAAAATGCACAGTGCTTAGTGTAAGTTTTCGGTTACAAAATACGTCTCGATCGCGTTTGCGTTAAAATCTCAATTGTTGCAAACACGAACAGCGCCTCTAGCGGAACGTTTGGGATCTTCGTGAACGGATTTTAACGCGAACGATCGAGACGTATACCAAAAACTTACACTAAGGGCACTGAAAAGGTAACAGAAACGTATCGACGATCGAGCGTTACGTATCGACTATTGAACGTTAGGTATCAACGATCCAGCGTTCTATTTACGCCCTCGAATAGTAAACGAAAGTTTTATTTAAAAAATACACTGTCTAGGGGTTTCCTAAGGCTCGAGCAAAATGTCATTTAATCTTAACAAAAATTGATGACGGATGCTGATGAGAAATATGTGAGTTGGGGGTCATCCACAAATTTTAGGGGCGGGGGAGGGGTCAAGCGGTTTGTGACACAGGGACAAAATAATTGTGATTTTCATTGCAAGAGGTGTGAGGCTAAAATGGTCAAAATTGGTGAGATTTAATTTATTGATACCCCTTTGTGGAAAAATGACTTCAGTTTTTTATCTTACAATTTTTATTTAGTTTCACCTGTCCCGTTGTCTGTCTGTCTGTAAATCCTGCAAGTTAAATTTAACCAACTTTCAGTAGTCAGATTGACTTGAAAATCGCGTGACAATACAATAATCTAGTAGTGACATCCTGTAGTCCAGTCGTCTCCGCAGGACGGAAGTCTTCAACGGTTAATAGCATCGACTTGAAATTTTCTATGCATTGGGTGACAATGCAAGTACAGTCAACGAAAAGTACAGTCAGCGAAAAAAAGCTTGTATTAAAAATGCAATTTTTATGGTTACGTTATTTTACTTCACACTCAGCTTATCCATTGCTTCGTGGCTCGATGGGGCAGTCCGTACCGAATGGCATAGCGTAGGAATGTCGGACTAACTAGTCCCGGGCGGAAAGTGGCTTCTTCGAGCTTCGCTGGAAAGCCGCGGGGGTCGCGGGGGTCGTGGGTCGCTGGCTCACTTAGTGACATGTGCCACGTGCGCGTTTACCGGTAAATAATTTTCTTATGTGTATATGAGTTGAAAAAGGCTGCTTTTTGCTAATTACTGTGGGAGAGTAAAATTCTTTGAGAGTAGATTGGATTTGCACTGTGAGTAAGTGTTGCAAGTTGACCCTACGAGCTAGGTTCGGCCTATAGTAGTCCGCCGCTAAGAAGTCAATCCTGACACCTGTCACCCTGGAACTAAATACGTCAATGTTTTTGTTTTTTCACATATTCAGTATGGAAGTAACACGTGTCAGGATTAACTTCTTAATGGCGGACTACTAAATATCTATAGCGTAGTGTCGTAGGTAATTCGGTAGGTAGGTATGGCTTTGTTTTCGTTTTTAACATTTTATTTTTATTTATTTAAAATATTGCAGGCAGTCAGATAGTGCCTTAATGACGCGGTGTCATCGAGTCGTCATACAAATTTCAAGCTCATCTTGCTTAAATACGTTTAAGTGTAGTATATAATAGTTATTCATTTATATTTGCATTAACATACCTAAGAAAGAATTAAAGAGGTAAATTTTGTTTTTTATTTTATTTCTAAGAGTAATAATATCTGAAATTACTTAACCAATTTTAAAAAATCGTTCACTGATCATTAATAGAAAGCTACAACCTGATTGAAATAGGTTAAAATTCAAGTTCTTGGGTGAAAACAAAGTTGCCAATAACATCAAGGTAGAAGTAACTAAGTTAGTTCTATTCACATCTTGACACGCACTAATTTTAGATCCTTGTCTTTCTAAATAACGAATAGCATGCAAATGTAAGGCCTTGTATGGAATAGGATCTAAATCTAGAGCGACGAGTAATGCCATTTAATGGCGTCTGGCGTTAATATGTACCTAACTATTGCGAAATATTGAATCAAGGATTAGAACTCTAGAACTAGACGGGTAATTATTGGAAGATTGAACGAGACGGTGATTTTTACGAGCTTATAGAATCAGGCGTTCCTTTGCGGAGGTCCAATAAATGTGTGCGTGTTCAAGCTTTTATTTAACTTGCCCTGTTTGTTTTTGTTGTTGGGTTAATTCTTGCAAGTTTTAACCCACTGCCAGAGGTGTGATTGACTTGAAATTTGGCATACATAGATTATGTAAGTAGATAGAGTAGAGAGATTATGTATGTAGGTAGAGTAGTCAATTCTTGAAATACTTTCACTAAGGGATTCTATATCTATCTACTGTAAATCTGTTAAAAAATAAACCTCGTTGAGTTTCTTGCCGGATTCTTCTCAACAGAGGTTTTTCCGAACCGGTGGTAGATTTTTTTTGACATTCATAAGTGCTTGTTTTTTAGGCTAAATTGAATAAAGATATTTTGACTTTGACATTGACTTTTTTATACTATTTCTGATTAATTTAGGATACTTTTTATCCTGGGAAGGTGAAATTCCCGCGGGACATAAATGGACAACAACTAGTTTATTAGCCAGCCTTTGCTTAGTGTGAGACACTAGTCCGAATGATACCTATTTATCAATTTACCAGTGGAAATGACTGTTATTTCGAATAGCCCTAACTACGAGTAGCTTACCAAAATCATCAACGATTGGGAGCAAGGGTCGCACACGCAGACATCACGACTCCAGCTGCTGAGTCATCATCTCACGGTGCCTGGGAAACTGTGAATCATCACGGGACTCTGTGAGCGATGACACAAACACCGAGCTATTTCATCATCACACATCATTAAATATTACTTTTCTAAATTGTATTCAAATTGTATTGTGTAGAAGTCTGACGTTTTTAAGAGGTGCCATTTTTTTATATGTTTCAGTTTAAATAGGATACACATTGGCATAGCTAATCGAAGGAAGAAGATGAAAGGCGCCGAAATAACTCTCAGCCATATTGGCGAAACCTGTTTTTTAACCGATTTACGAATATCACATAGATGAATAATAGTAGATTGTTGCACCAAGCAGAAAGTTATCTATTACTGCACCGAGTGCCGATTTCCCGAGCCCGAGCGTCAGCGAGGGCTTTAAACGCACGAGAGCAATATAAATTACTTAATGCGAGGTGTATAATCTGCTTGTCTTTCAACTAGTACAGGAATAGTAGACGAAAAAAAAACTCGTGCTAAACAACTAATAGGAAAGAAATGTCACTAGCACTCGATGATTCCATTTTTAGGGTTCCGTACCTAAAAAAGGAAAAAACGGAACCCTTACAGGATCACTTTTTGTCCGTCGGTCAGTCTGTATGTCAAGACCCTTTTTCTCAGGAACCCGTAGAGATATCAAGCTGAAGTTCATATCAAATACTCAGGTCTACTGTCCCTTGAAGCTATGAAAAAATCAAACTCCCAAGCCAACACGATCAAAAGATACAGCCGTTTATGCTGCAAATTTTTGGCACTCGCAAGGGAATCAAAACCTACAGGGTACTTCCCGTGAACTTAGAATCTTGAAATTTTGTACGAAGCAACGTCTTAAAGCACAGATAAAGGAAAAATTGCAAAAAGCGTAAATTTTTAGTTACATGATATATTTAAAATATTTTTAATAATTTGTACGGAACCCTCGGGGCGCGAGTCCGAGTCGCACTTGGCCGGTTTTTGGGAGTTTACGTTCGCACTCTCAAAAACTGTCCACGGAAAATTCGCAAGGCTCCCGTCAATTTGTTTTTTTTAAATATACGGCTACTTACTATTTTTGGTAGGATTGGTAGCGACAATTTTTTGTACGCAATCTGTCAAATTTCATAAGACCGTCAGGTTGACCAACCTAACACTAGATTTTTTTACACTATGCAGATTAATTTTATACCAAAAATACTTGTGTCACCTCTTTGGTCGTGCAATTAAAAAAAAATCTAAAACAATGCAATAAAGGATTTTCATACATTTTTTCTGCTCTAGAGCAGAAAAGTCCCGCTTTGTGCTGGGTATTTAGTGCGGTAATAATGAAATTGAAGCATAGTTGGAAGAAAAGATATTTTGACTTTGACTTTTGAGGACATGTGGTGTCCTAGGTAGCTGTTTTTGCTACTACAATGCAATCTGTACCATGGGTTAATTCAACTTCGCGAACCGCGTTGTGACAACACATACTGTTTTCATAATAGCTTTAAGATGTAACCGATGTTATAATAATACCTTAAGAACTGTCCAGGTGTGTGAAATGCATTTTTTTTATTGTTCGCTTAAAACGGCTTTGCTTAAAATATCACTCATAAGTTAGTATTAATTGCTTAACTTGTCTGTAAAATTAGTCTAACCAGTTTGGGGAAATGAGACATGTTTAGTGCTAATTTAAAGGTTCTACAACTTTAACTTGCATATTTGTATATTGAGGATTTTTTAAATAAGCATTGTAATTTTACGATTTAGCGCTCTGTTGGCCTGTACACACATCCCCTATAGTTCAGATTTTAACATAAATATATTTGAAATTCGTTCGAAAGGACAACATCGTACCTGTGAAACAGTTCAAGGGTGTGTGTGAGTGAAGTTCCCAATCCACACTGCCCGCCACTATAACTCAAGCTCTCTCATTCTGAGGTTAGCCCTGTGCCCAACAGTGGGACGCATATAGACAGAGATGATGATGAAATTAAGATTTAAATTATTTATCACCTTTCCAGCTCCCTGTATAAACTTCTAAATACCGTTGTAAGCCGGGACAATGTTGTTAAATATTGCGCGCTTATTTAACCGGTAGTGACATCGGCGCAAGCGCACGGCGCCAATTCCATTCACTATGTCGTCGAAACGCAACAAAATTGTAATAAAACTAAGGTAAATGTCCCAGTGTTCAACATGCTAATGTCCAAATGGGTGTTGCGTTAGGTGTATCATGGCATAGGGTATATAAAGCAAAGGAAACTCTGCTCCAAGTTTGCAGTACCTTTCAATGTGACATGATCTTACTTTACAAAATTAAACAAGGAACATGAAACAGACATATAAACTATTACTAGATATCATATAACACGATGATTATTAGAAAACCGCTGTCTGTTTCTGTAGCATGGGGATTACAGGCACAGCGACTAGAGACTCGCGATCGCAATTCAAAAAAATCTGTCATTTGATTTCTATCTGCGAGCGTCAGAAACTTTAGGCAATACGGCCTCAGTACCCGGACGTCTACCTTACATATTGTGTATGAGTTTTCTATAATTGATTCCGGCGTCGTTACCGAGGTTCATAATGGAATTACAACCTTTACCTTTCTCCTCCGCTACCACACGTGCAAAACAGATACCTATAGATTTAGGTACTTACATACAATATACTTACCAATTTACTTTTTAAAATTCCTCTGTTACAGTTACTATGCCCAGTCCTAAAATATTTTTTTTGTATCAGTATGCTTGTATTGAACCTAAATCAGGTTAAGATTTTATGTGGCCTAAAACGGAGCAAATTTTCATAGGAAAATACAAAGTAACGGGTTTGCTTCTAGTTAATTGCCACAGACGCAAAATGGGTCAAAAATTGTTTTTCGGCTTACAACACCTTGTGACTTCGCTGTGGTGGTCTCGGCTCTGCTAGTGTTAAGATGCTAAGTTCAACGCTAACACGTGCATCCATCTCTCTCTCATAAGACCAGTGTAAAAGAGATGAAATTGGGCGGGCGGCGTAACGTCACTGAATAAGTTAGAGAACAATAGAACTGTCACTTTGTCACTTGTTACAAAATGTTTGGAATTTACGCGAGTATACCGTTCAGTACCAATCGGTAAACACCTCTGACCCTTGGGAGCATTTTTGAAGAGTTTAAAGACCTTGTGGAAATAAATTTGTTTTTTAAATACGCAGTTGGTACATGGTTATCTATTGTGTAGGTATTCAAAGTGAGGATTATTTTCTTAAGTTTTTGTGACAAACAAACGTCCGAGTGGTCGACACGCTAATGCCCAATAGACGACACCCTGCTGTCATCTCTATTGCTAATGACAAGATTAGAGATGCCAACTTTTGGGACACTGACGATGCACTCGTGCATTTACCTTACTTAGGCACTAGCTTTTACCCGCAGCTTTGCTTCATGGCGGTAGAATGAAATTAAATTACAGTGTTATATAAATACTAAAGAGAATACCCATAAAAGTGTTTGTTAGAATATTTTTCTTTTCTGGTGTAAAATTGACATAGTTGCATAACCATATTTGGTTATGGTACCATGATTATGATTATGATTATAATATTCCTATGTTTCATATCTATAAGGACTAATAAAAAAATAATTTCAGCAATCAAATGCAACACCGGAGTATGAGGAATCTCGAAACACGCGTTATTTCTTCAGTCAACGAGATTAGGCACAATTCAAGTTATGTGACAGAATAGTGGCTCGGGTCGGGAGTCGCGCTGCGCGGGAGTGCCGTGATTGCCTGATCGGCCTTAAAGGTCGATGGTGGAATGCCACACTTTTCGTAACTATGCCCGTTCATTGGGCTTTCCTTAATATACATACTAGTGTCCATCAACATTTTCGCTCGCATCATTACATCTGGCGGTTGAATTTAAATTGTACTAATATTATAGATGTGAAAATTGGTAAGTCTGTTTGTTTGTTACCATCTCACGTCTAAACCGCTGAACTAATTTAGATGAATTTCAGTATATAGTTTCTTTGAGTCCCAAGGCAATAGGATAGTTTTCATCCCGGAAAATTAGTTTCTGCGGGATAGCGATAAAAGAATTCTTCGCGGGCAACATCTAGTAGGAAAATAATTTAGGTAAAGTATTTTCCTATTATATTTTATTCCGGAAATTGAGCTATCTAGATACATACGAAAGTTCATTCATATTCCTCCAGAAGTTTTAAAAAAAGCGTAAAATGACAAGCACATACTCACGTACACAAACGCACGGATGCAAACTTTCTCATTTGTTATATTAGTGAGATAGATATTGTTGCGGACAGCCGCGAAACTAGAATAATATAGTTTAAGAATAAAAATAAATAGCTGTTAAATATAGAATAAGTAGTTTAAGAATCAAATTGTAGCGAAATCGATTAGTAATAATTAAATAAAAGCGAAAACCCAAGTAGCGATAGCGAAAATTCCCCGGTAATTCAGTGCGTTTGTGATTTGGGTCCACCAATCACAGCGCCTGGATTATCGGGGAATTATAGCCAATCACGGGCGGACTTATACCCCGGCCGCGGGGTATAAATACAGGCCCGCCCGCAGCGATAAGGCAGTTCGACGCGGACAGCGACCCGAAGCGCTCCTCTCTACGAAGCCTACAGCGAGCAAGCGACCAGCGACCAGCGACCAGCGAAGCGAACCGACCCCTGCTATTCCAACGGACCTCCGATTGCTGCCTTACCGACCGACCACCGCGATTTCGAACCGGACTCCGATTACCACCGCGAATCGACGAACGAACCAGTACAATAAATACAGTCCACTTATCGAAGGTGTTTTCGTTGCCCTACTCCCGTCGTAACGACCGCAGAGGACTGCGAAGCACCTCCCGCTGTGAACCCGAGCTGTCTATCGACGACAGTGTTTGGTCCTTCGAACCGGATCTGAAGACATCGACTGAAGATGGTGGTAACCCGATCTCAGGGCGACCGCGAAGAGCGCCGCCACCCCCCGCCGCCCGAAAGAACAACCCGCCGCCGAACGAGCTCCGACGACGACCGCCGCTGCTACTGCCACGACCACCGCTGACGACATCTGGCAACAGCAGTTGGAACGCATCGTCCGCCGCGACGCGCCGCCTCGCCCACGGTACTTCCTCGCGCCGAGACGCGGATGACGACACGCGAGCCGCCGCGTGACCTCGCCATCGCCGCTACACGTCGCGACGCCGTTTACTTTCCCCCACTCACCCGAGCCGGGGAGGGAGCCATGAGCATGCAGCCGATCCGATCGACCGAAGAGGACTACTACCGCCTAGGGGGGGAGCTGGGCGCGCAGCCCGGCCGCATCCCGATGAGGCGCAACTCGGCGGCCGTGGGGGGAGCTGGGCGTGCGGCCCGGCCCCGGTGAGGCGCACCTCGGCGGCCGAGGGGGGGAGCTGGGCGCGCAGCCCAGCCACACCGCCGATACGGTGCAACAGCGAGGCCATGGGGGGGCAGCGTGCGTGCAACACAACCCGCAACTTGAAGCCATCGAGTACTCCCCCACACCCAAATGGGGGAGGAGAACAGCCAACAATGGACTGGGCTGCAACCAGGAGCGACCACAACGAGCCGTCGCCTTTTATGAACAACCGGCGGCGATGCAAGCCGGTGCGAGGTCGCCGGTGCCTTCACATGCATCAAATGCAACGGCGATCCGTATCCGGCTTGCTGAAGAGGAAGCCGAAGAGGAGCTCCTGCGCATCAAGCAGCAAGAACTGGAGCTGCAAAAGGAGCGAGTGAAGGCCAAGCTACGCCAGAAGCTGGCTAGCATCGAAGCGGAGTCACAAGCCGGGAGCATCACCGGACCACACGCGAAGGTGGATGACTGGCTACGGCGCACCGCGGCGGATCAACCGA
This sequence comes from Choristoneura fumiferana, assembly GCF_025370935.1. Classification (NCBI taxonomy): domain Eukaryota; kingdom Metazoa; phylum Arthropoda; class Insecta; order Lepidoptera; family Tortricidae; genus Choristoneura; species Choristoneura fumiferana. The sequence goes on from NC_133480.1 coordinate 1,671,015, forward strand.
CGCCGCCACCACCGAAGCACGAGCCGCGGACGGCGCTCACCGCCGCCCCCGTTCGAACCGAAGCGACGCAATTCGCCGCCAGCTACACCTGCTCGCGAACGAAGTGCAAGCGGACAACGCGGGATCGAGAAGCTCGCCGAGGCCCTCGAAAAAAATGGCACGAGTGCGCCCGCCGCCGAGGCAGGTCTACGAGTTGCCTGCTTTCTCCGGTGCGGCGGGCGAGTGGCTGCCGTTCCAGGCTGCCTACGCCGAATCGACGCGCGCGTATAATTTCACGCCGCAAGAAAATATGGCGCGGCTGCGCTCCTGTTTGCGCGGAACTGCGCGCGAAGCGGTGGAGGCGCTGCTCCACACCTCGGCCAACCCGAAGCAGTAATGACGACGCTGCGACAATGCTTTGGCCGCCCCGAAATTCTGGCCACCAAAGCACTCGACGACCTCAAGAAGCTGCCGCGCCTGGGGTCAACTGCCACCGAAATCAACGCGTTTGCAGTCAAATTGCAAAACATCGTCAGCGTGCTGTCATCAATCGACCAGCACGGCTACCTCGCCAGCCCCTTGCTGGTACGCGACGTGATGGAGAAGCTCAGCCCACATCTACGGTCACGCTTCGGGGACTTCGCATCGGAGCAGATGACCATGGAGCCACAGATCATTCTGTTGTCGCGGTTCCTCATGCGCGAGGCCGACCGCGCCCTGCGTTTCTCCTATACAACGGTGGAAGCGACGGCAGCCGCCGCCGCCACTACGCTGACGTTCCGAAGGGATGCTGCGAGGCCAGCACCCCGTCCGACGCCGATGCGCGGCCCCACCCCTCGGGCCGCGCCGCGAGCGCCCGTCTACGCCACCGAGGGCGATGACGCGCGCCGCTGCCTCTGCTGTGGAGGCGGTCATCCCACCACGAGATGCAAGCGCATCACCAACATGGAGGTCAACGATCGCTGGCAGTGGGCACGCGACAACCGCGTGTGCTTCCGCTGCATGGACCAGCAGCACCGCCGCGAAACCTGCCGAGCCCGCACCTGTGAAGTCAACGGGTGCCGGCATGTGCACCATCCATTGCTGCACGCGAGCGCGGCAAAAGTGCCGCGCCACCCGAAGCGAGACGCGAGCGGACGCCGCCCTGGGCAGGCACCGCAGTCCCAACGACATTGGCGTCCGAGCCCACTGTTGGGCCGGCGCCAATCCCCGAAAAGCAGACGGTGACTACGGTCAGCAACGAAGACGGCAAGTCACCGGTCCTGCTGAAGATGTGCCGAGTCCGCGTCAGCGGACCCAGCGGCACCGTCGACACCTTCGCACTGCTGGATGACGGGTCAACGGTGACGCTCATCGACGAAGACCTGGCGCGCACGATCGGAGCCTCGGGACCGGCGGTGCCTATGCAAATGAGAGGCATCGCCAGCAACACCGAGCTGCCGAACAGTCGACGTGTCAACATCACGGTGCAGGCCACGGTGAGGCCTACAAGATCGCCGCCCGCACCGTCGACAACCTCCGGATCCACACACAGCGACTGGGTCAGGAGGTTACCCGTACCGCCACTTAGTGGGCTGAACGATGCCTGCTACGACGAAGCCATTCCGCTCTCCTCATTGGCGCGGACAATTGGCACCTGATGCTCGTCCACGAGACACGGACGGGCAAGCGACGGCAACCAGCAGCGGTTCGGACGGCACTGGGCTGGGTCATTTACGGCTCAGTGCCCCGGGCCATTCGAGCGGGCGGCCCGACCGAGGATGTGCTCTACGTTTATAACGTACGCGACGACGCCACCGACAAGCTAGTTCAGCGACATTTCGCCATCGACGCGCTGGGCGTGTCGCTGCCACGAAACCACGACCAGCCGAGGAACGGGCGAAACGACTCTTCGAAGCAACAGTGAAATTCCACGGCGATCACTATGAAGTCGGTCTGCCGTGGATAACGGACGAGGTGCAAACGCCAGCGAGCTACGCGACGGCACTACAGCGCTTCAAGGGCATCGAGCGCAAGATGCGTCGCGACGCAAACTTCGCGCAAGAGTACGCGGCACAGGTCACCAACCTAATAGCGAAGGCTATGCGGAGCCCGCCACCGAGGCAGATGCGCGCACACCGCGCGCTTGGGTGCTGCCCCACTTTGCCGTGCGGAACCCCAATAAACCAGGGAAGCTCCGCCTGGTTTTTCGACGCGGCGAGCCGCAGCCAGGGCCGCTGCCTTAACGATTTCCTGCTGGAGGGGCCCGACCTGCTAAAGTCCCTTCCGGGCATACTACTACGGTTCCGGAGGGCCGCTACGCAGTAACAGCAGACATAAAAGAAATGTTTCTCCGAGTGAAGATTAGACCGGAAGATCGCCCGGCGCAGCTGTTTCCTATGGAGGGAAGCCGGGCGAGAATCAACCCAAGCTAATGAAAATGACTTCGATGATCTTCGGAGCAGCAAGCTCCCTTTCCTGGCGCACAGCGTGCGCAACCACAACGCCGAGCGCCATGCGCCGGAATTCCGCAGGCACTATACGCGATAACGTCGAGCCACTACATGGACGACCTATGGACAGCTACGCGACCGAAGAAGAGGCCGTGGACGTAGCACGGCCGTCAACGAAGTCCACTTACGAGCCGGCTTTGAGCTGCGCGGGTGGAACACCAATTCCCCGAAACTCGAGC
>NC_133480.1:1675054-1706868 GCF_025370935.1 Choristoneura fumiferana
GACGCCTACTCCGGCTGCGTGGCCGCATCAACGCCGCGCCGGTGCCGGACGCGACGAAGAGGCCGGTCATCCTAAAACGGCCGCCACCCGTTCGTGAGCCTTCTAATCGAGAAGCGCACCGCGACGCCCACCACTCATCGAACGAACGTGTGGTCAACGACCTGCGGCAGCGACTGTGGGTGCTGCACCTTCGCCCCACGTGAAGAAGGTAGCGCGCGCTTGCCGACATGTGCTGTGCGGCGCTCGACTCCCGCCCACCAGCGATGGGCGATCTACCGCGGGCCCGCATCGACCCCTACAGCCGGCCTTCACTAACTGCGGGGTCGACTACTTCGGCCCGCTGACGGTCACGATTGGGCGCGCCAACAAAAGCGTTGGGTAAGCGCTCTTTACCTGCCTGACGACGCGCGCCGTCCACCTAGAGATCGTCGCGAGCCTCTCTACGGACTCCGCCATCATGGCGCTGCGGCGTATGGCGGCTCGACGAGGTTGGCCCGCGTCATGTATAGTGACAACGGTACATGCTCCGCGGGCCGACACGGAGCTTCGCGCCGCCTATGAGGAGTGGCTGCCCGAGCTCCGCGACATCGGACTGCGACACCGCATGGAATGGCGGTTCATCCCTCCTGGAGCTCCTAACCAGGGGGCGCCTGGGAGAGGTTGGTGCGGTCAGTCAAGACCGCACTGACCGCCACACTCTTCTCACGGGCACCAAAGGAAGAGTTGCCGTGACACTGTTGGCGGAGGCTGAACAGACCGTCAACGCGCGACCGCTGACCGCACGTGTCGGTCGACCCCTGCGACGAGGAGGCGCTCACGCCGAGCCACTTCTTGCTCGGCGGCCCGGCAGGCACCCCTCCACCGGCACGTGCGACGAAGCTGACCGAAAGAGCGTGGCGTGCTAGCCAAGCGCTAGCCAATCATTTCTGGGCCCGCTGGGTCCGGGAATACCTGCCAACTCTCGCCCCCCGTCAATCTCCGAGCGGGGCGAGCGACCGCTGCAAGTCGGCGACGTCGTCATCGTCGTCGACTCCAACCTACCACGCAATGTGTGCCCCGAGGCGTCGTGGAAGCAGTCTTCCCTGGACCTGACGGCGGCATCCGGAGCGCGGACGTCCGCACCAAGGGAGGAGTGTTCCGGCGCCCTACGACGCGACTGGCTGTCCTCCCGACAAAGGACGAAGCTCCCCTGCGGATTCGGCGGGGGAGAATTGTTGCGGACAGCCCCGAAACTAGAATTAATAGTATTTAAGAATACAAATAAATAGCTGTTAAATATAGAATAATTAGAATAATTAGGTTAAGATTCATTGTAAATAGTAGAATAAGTAGTTTAAGAAGTCAAATTGTAGCGAAATCGATTAGTAATAGTAAATAAAAGCGAAAAACCCAAGTAGCGATAGCGAAAATTCCCCGTAATTCAGTGCGTTTGTGATTTGGGTCCACCATCACAAGCGGCCTGGATTATCGGGATTATAGCCCAATTCACGGGCGGGCTTATACCCCGGCCGCGGGGTATAAATACAGGCCCGCCCGCAGCGATAAGGCAAGTTCGACGCGGACAGCGACCCGAAGCGCTCCTCTCTACGAAGCCTACAGCGAGCAAGCACCAGCGACCAGCGAAGCGAACCGACCCCTGCTATTCCAACGGAACTCCGATTGCTGCCTTACCGACCGACCACCGCGATTTCGAACGGACTCCGATTACCACCGCGAATCGACGGAACGAACCAGTACAATAAATACAGTCCACTTATCGAAGGTGTTTTCGTTGCCCTACTCCCGTCGTAACGACCGCAGAGACTGCGAAGCACCTCCCGCTGTGAACCCGAGCTGTCTATTTCGACGACAGAATGGTTTTTAGCTTATCATCCATATTTTTATGTTTTTTTTTTAAATCCCTTCCACATGTGGTTTTCATATTGGCATATTGGCCAAAGTTATCCTACATGGGGGTCAAATCAAAATACCCTGACTCGACGGTATGATACAGGTCCAAATAGAGGCTCAATTTAGTTCAAAATCTTGATAAATGTATCTCGTCTCCGAATGTTAAATAATTAATAAACTTTTTTCATTTTCTTGTGCACATATTTCTGATGTCTTGCTCTCACCTTGTCAGTCAAATGGTTTATTTATATACTTACCTCTTAAACAGGCCTACTCTTAGAATGAGAAGGCTTTGGCCGTAGTTCTCTCGCGGGCCCAGAGCGGATTGGGAACTTCACACTTCTTAACTTTCTTGATCCAAACGTTTGGGGTAGCCGCCGCATAATGAGTCATCGAGTCAAGATTTTTCTTTTTTTATCCATTTCTCACTCCCTCACCCCTGGTTTTCGAGTGGAGGGTTAACACAGACCGCATTTCTCCTGAATGAGCTTCTCAAAACATAAAATGTTCAATTATTAAAAAATAAATCGTGGCACAAATTACAAAGCTGACATTCTCAAAGTCAAGTAACGTTGAGAAGCAAAAAAATTCGAAACTTCGGAAAATTCTCAACATTTGGCAACCCTAAGTATTAGTAGTGTGCGCTCGCACGCTCACCCCGATACTCACACACACTATCGCAGCATTCATGGCCTATATATACATGCCTATACTACACACAAAGACTACGCGTGCCTGTGAGTTTAGCATGAATTACATTTGGGCTTTCATGATGACATGAGCGTAGCCTAGTGTGCGTTTGCTTTAATGTAGATGTAGTAGTTAGTAGTCAGTCTCAACTGCAACGTAGTACGACGCGCTTGTGATATCGCGTCAAATTTTTTCATGGTGTAACCAGCATCGTCAGCATGGCAACTAAACGCAAAGTCATTCGTAGTGAGGTAATTTTTCTTTTAGTTATTTGAATTTGGAACATGAAACGTGGTTCTTGTTTGCGGGTAGGGTTACCATATTAACATTTAAAAAATCATGACAAAAACCGGAGTAGAAAAGGAATTCGGACATTACGGGGGGTAATAATAGCCTTGTATGGGGGTGAGGGGTGGAAGAGTTACCCCGGGGCGGCAGTGTTGTCAAGATTTTTTTTGTCCCGACGCTGACTACACCTGTCCCAGCGCATAATGAAGGTCTGACGGACCGACCGAGATCTGTAGTCCATCCCCGTACCATATAGGGTAGTTTCCTTCTCTAGAGGATAGAGTTAACTACTTATTGGTTGTTACTATTACACTGTGGTACATTACTGAGTCATTTGAAGTACTTGGTGAAACCGTAGATACTGCAGTTGTTGAGTTTTCTTTCTAATTTATAAAACCGTTAAATAAATCGGATTTTGGTTCAGGGCCGAGCCATAATCGCTAGCGTCTACCATTTCCTAAAGGAAGAGTTCGAATTCACAAAATTAACTAAAGAGCCCAACTGGGACATAACACATTTACAAAACATCAGCCGTCGCACGGCCGAAGCCACGGGAGTTAGTCTGAAAACTGTCTCAAAAATATTAAAAGAAGGAAAAAGAATCACAAGATGCCTCTTCGAGCTTCATATCACCCATGAAACAACGAAGAAAACGAGAGAACAAAACAGAAATTGACAATGTGAATGCCGATGTTATTAGGAGCACGATACATAATTTCTACACTGTCAGAAAAGAAATTCCCACCCTGGCTAAATTACGGTCAGTTTTAAACGAGAATATAGGCTTTGATGGCTGCCTGCAAACGCTTCGAAAGCTACTATTTAAATTAGGTTACAAATGGCGTAAAACAGAAGGTGGCCGCAAAGTTCTGACTGAGCGTCACGATGTACAAATGAGGCGTTTGAAATTTTTGAAGGAGATACGCGAATTTCGTTCTCAGGGGCGAACTATAGTCTACACTGACGAAAGATACGTCCTCGCGAACAAAAAAGGAAGAAGTGCTCACACACAATTTTTATTGTGCATGCGGGAACAAAGGACGGCTTTATTGAAAATTCTGCTTTACTACGTAAGAGTAATGTGGGAGATCATTCGCAATTGAGCGATGATAGTTTTGTTTTGTGGCTCGATGAGAAGCTATTGCCTAATATACCTGAACGCGCTGTTGTAGTCTTAGACAACGCGCCACACCACAATACGCTTACTGAAAAACTACCCACACCAGCATCGACAAAACAAGATATGAAAAAATGGCTTACAAAGAAAGGGATTGCATTTGACGATTCCCTCCTTAAAATAGAACTATACGATCTTGTAAGGAAAAATAAAGAACAACATACGGTATATCAAATTGATGATTATATCAATAGCGAAGGTTTTGATGTTATACGGCTTCCCCCTTTTCATCCAGAATTGAATGCTATTGAAAATATTTGGGGAATTCTAAAGAATTATATAGCATCAAACAGTACGACAGACACGGAGCGTCTGATTCATGAAGGATTGAATGAAATAAAAAGCGAAACGTGGAGTAAAACGTGTGATCATGTTGAAAAAATCGAGAAAGAATATTTGAAATATTTGGATACGGATATCGAGTTTACAGTTGATTTTCAGAATGATTCTGACTATAGTGGAACTGAATATGATTGTTCATCGGATGACGAGTAAAACAGGTGGGTTATAATTATACCATTTTTATAAATTTACCTTTTAGTTTTTTTCACTTGCTCAACGAAATCAAAGATTTTTTAAAAATGAAACAGAAATTTCCAAAATGATTAGGTATATTTAGCATTTTTAACAAAGGCTTAATTTCATAATCAGATTTAAATAGAAATTAAACAAACAATAATTCTGTACAAATTTATAGTTTCAGTACATTAATTAATTAAATTTTCGGGTATTTAGCTATCTATTATTGTAATTAATACAACCTAAAGAATAAAAATGTTCTCATAATTATTTTATAAGTATACTATCTGATTACGTACTTAATCCAAGTATTATTATTTTAAGTACAAAAATCTATTTATACTGAAATGATACTGATTTCGATAAGATAATATGTATATTGTTCTTCCTTTCTGTTATATGTATTATCAGCATAATTTACGTAAAGCTTCAATAGATGGCGCTTTCCTCAAAATTAGAATTTATTAAAATTATCAATCCTTAAGTTTATCTTAGAATTATATTTACAAAACTATGTGTGACTACCACATTTAAAAATAAGTAATTTACGTAATAAATACAATTTAGAACCTTCCTGCCACGCTTGCACCAATCGCGATCGTATGCTAAATGCTAATAGAGTTGGGGAACAGAAAGAACTCTCCTGAGCCATAGCAGAATGATCCAATTTGTGCAAATGATTACAATGTCGACAAGAAGTTTCGTTTTATTCCGTAACTGTATAGCGACAAAACAACTTCATCAGAAATAGTGTTACAGCATTTGAAACCTATTAAGATTTAGACTTCATTGTATTAGTGCCATCTAGCGCCGTATAACAGCGTTAGCTCTCGTAGGGTTTGTCGGTCTGATGTAAGTGGCAGGATGGTCATGGGGAGGGCGCTGCAGACGCCCCGGAGCCGGCGGGCGCGGGCGCTGCTCGACTGGCACGCGCTCTGGCGGCGGCACGATGGTCTCTTCACGAGGTGGCATTGCTGGAATTAGAAAAATTACGAATAAAAAATAGTTTTGGCAACATGGTTCGTGACACAAGGTCAGAAGAAATATAGAAGACAGAATTGCGAATCAATGGTGTACTTATGTGGAGATTAAGTGGGATCAATTGGAACTACGGGAGGAGAGCTTGCCCAGCTGGCTATGAGATGTATATAGGCAGGAGCTGAGTCTGAGCTGGTCGCCAAAAAGCGCGTGTGGTATAACAATGAAAATAAGAAATTGAATGAAGGTGTTACTATCTTCGTAATTGTAAACAGGGCAACCATTTATTTGCTTGTTTCACCGTATGAACTTACTTTGTTTAAAGCTGTAACAGTCAAGATCCACATTGGGTCGTTGTATCAACGGAGTTAGTACCTAATTGGGGATGTCTAAAAAAAATACCACGGTTTTTATATTTTTTTTGTACAGAAAAGTCAATTATAAGAAAACTAATTTCAATATTTTTTCATTTAGTTCACTACTTTTTTCAAAATTAATTATTGAAAATATTTTGGTTGATGACGTCACAATTCGATAAAGTGCTACCACATAGCTGATGTAGTGCATGACTTTGTCATGTGGCACCCTCTTTATTTTTTAATTTTTTATCTGTGGTCAAGTCTAATGTCAACTGTCAACCACTTCACTATGTCAATCCGTTCCATCCTCGTAACATAATTGTTTTTCCCTGGATTCCTATTACCCTTAATATACTGTGCTAGTACCTTGGACTGAACCTGCTAATTCGTTGAAACTTTGCTTCCTCTGGATACCGAGATGAATAAAAAATGTATTGTACCAAGTCGCACCAACACTACTAGCGCGTAATAGTAAAAAGCTTTTGTGCACGTAAATAAGAAACTTGAAAAAAGCTATGGTGTTATAAATAAGATATCGATGTCGATTCAAAACGCCAGTGTTATTGCTGTGAAGATCATCTAAACGTAAGTAATTATTTTATACACTTACTAACCTACAAATACGAGTATAACTATTGTCGTATTTGCAGAAGATTGCCACTATCATGCGTGAAACTTGAGTCATGTCTGATTTATGTTGGAGTGCAGTAAAAAGGCAGAGAATTCCAGATTATACATTACTAATTATCTTGTATATGAGTAGGGTCACAAAACTACCAAATTTTAGAAGATGAAATGGTAATATAGTTAATCTGGGTTTAGAAAATGGTTGTATATATATCTGGTTCAGTTAGCATTTATTTTATAAATCTAATAATATAACGCCGTTTTTTATGTACCCATGTAATTTAGTTTTCATCGTATTAAGCTTCTGTACATGAACCTAATTTAGTTTTTTTTTATAGCTGGAAGAAGATTTAGAAAATTGATATTCTGCTACCAAACTCAGTCATCATGGCAGACAGAGGCTTCAAATAAATTGAAACTGAGCTGATAACAAAAGTGTCAAGTTGCTCCGCCCTCCTAGCGTGTACTCTGGTATCAAGCCTAGTAAAGCAGAAAGTAATAAAGACAAAGTAATAGCAAGTCTCAGAGTACATGTTGAGAGGTGTATCAGAAGAATTAAGAGAGTTTAGACTTTTAAAACCCCATTCTATCATAAACCATAAACATGTAAGTTACATGAACCATATTGTTGTTAAAGCATGCGGTGTGATTAATTTGCAAAGTGAGATAATAAAAAGTGAATAAACAACCAAAATAGTTTTATTTTATTTTCAACCTTAAAACTACTCACATTATATTTTCATCAGTATCACCTTGTTTAGTTAACTTTTTTAAGGCATAGCATTTTGACGACCAGATGGCCTAGTGGTTAGAGAACCTGATTACGAAGCTTGGGGGTCCCGCGTTCGATTCCCGTGTCAGGGCAGATATTTGTATGAAAAAATACGAATCTTGCTCTCAGGTCTTGGGTGTTTAATATGTATTTAAGTATGTATCTATGTATATAAGTATGTTTTTCCGTTGCCTAGTACCCACACACAAGCTTTTTTAGCTTACTTTGGACTAGGTCAATTGGTGTGAATTGTCCCGTGATATTTACGTGCAGAACGATCGGTATCCGGGACCAAGCCAAGTTGTTTTCAAAGGGAACCGTATGTTGTCGTAAATGCTGAAATATCAGTGTCCGGGGCCAAATAAAGGTTTTTTCAAACAGAAAAGTGCCAGTCGTCGTAAGTGCCAGAAAAGATCGGTGTCCGGGCCAAACAAAGTTGTTCTCAAAGAGAGAGTGTAAGTCGTCGTAAGTGCAGAAAGATCGGCGTCCGGTTTAACCAAAGTTCATTCAGAAAAGTCATTGAATCCGTATAAAACACAGCCAGGGTATTTTACTTAATTCCGCTCAATACAATATTGTTGTTGTTTCTTTAAAAAAATATGGCTCTGTCCATCGGAGGACAATTTTGCCAGTGTCTAGTAGTTTTTGCCGTTGTACGGTAAAAAAATTCTAGAAAACGAAATATGAGAGGTAATGGTGGATGAACGATGACCAAATACAATATTCGTCGCAAAACAAACAAGAATGACAATTTACAGTAATGACACTTTGCCGGCACTGTCAGTGCCAAATGTCAGATTGCCGATCCAAATCAAACTCCGTAGTATAATCCACGCGTAAATTGTGAAGAGTTCTAACCACACAGAATAAAGTACGACTTGGACCGGTTACGCAATTTACACCAATGTCAAATGAAGGTCATAGCTTATTTGTTAAATAATAAATTAATTACATTATATAAAAATTAAATAACTACAGAAAACGAGTTAAAAAGCATTTATCTCGAAATGGTTTTCGATTTACTATACATTGCAAAAAATAGACATCCCAATTATAGCCCAAAATGTTGTATGCTTCTAGATTTCGTCTCTATCTTCTTCTAATATATGAAACGTAACAGTAGGTCTGAGAATAGGATGTAAACTATTTTTCATACTTCTACGGTGGGCGAACTCGCGGGCAAGGCAAAAGCAAGTTATCATATAATATAAAATAGTACCCCATGCACATATGAATAGTCCTTCCCTTAACACTGTACAAGATTTTTACTGAGTAATAACTTAACTGAATGACTTAGCAATAGCAAGCAACAACTTTATCTACTTCTTAGTTATAGGAAATCATATTCCGAAATCGCGTGACACAGTATTTTTTTTATCAGGCAGTGATCCCTACATTGTTAATTAGAAATTCAATATTATAATACAACAAACAATCGTAATAAGCATGATCACAGGTTGGTAATATTCAATCATGAGCTCAGGAGATCATTAGTATTCATTAGTAAGGGTAAGGAATAAATTAAGGATGTATTTCGTTTACCATTTGAGGCAACATGGGGTTGCATAGGGCTTCTCTGGAATTTAAAGCCACACTTGCCTGCCCGCCCATGCAACGCGGGTCGGAGATAGTGTTGCTTGATAACCTACATTAGTTCATTATTCTTATATCGGAAATTCTTATTTCTGTCTTTTCTGTATCTTATTGTTACGAGTAATACACCATGCATGTGAAATAGATGCTCTGATGCTGGTCTAAAGCATTGGCGTATCTAGGATTATTTTTCAGGGGGGGTTTGTGTGAAGATTATAGAATTTGTATTATAGAATTTCGAATCGGTAATCAAACAATCTGGGGTGGGGTGGGCACTAGACCATACTAGGGTGGGCACCGCCCACCCGACCCCCCTCTATATACGCCTATTACGTTACTTACGGACGGAGCTGGTCTTCCTTTAGTTAGTCTAAAGGGCGACATTAAGCTGGTTTTCCATTTCGTGACCGTGATACGTATTTTTACTTTCTCCATGTTCTCGTAATGTCACGCATAAATGTTTTCCTTCCTTCGTTCCTTCTTAGTGGCATCATAGTCGTCACACAAGACACAAGACACACACACAAGTATACTATATTCGTTCACACCCACAAATTACTAGGTAACGAAAAATAAATTACAAATTGCTGTGCCAGCGTAATAATCACTCCATAAAAAGGTTTAGACGAGGATAGTTCACGTCGTGGTATTCAAATTAAATTTATACCATAACTGACACAAAAAGTCATAAAGTAACTTACCGATAAAATTTATTAAACCTACCTTTTTGTTTTCAATCCGTAAGTTTCTAGATCGTTCAATATGTTTTAACTACTTGTTATGTTCCATTCGAGTGATGGCCCCAGCGCTTGTTATTGGAGATTCGCGCCTCAGCAATTTATCTAACTGATAGCGTATCGCTATCTGGGATTATGATGTGATAAACAGCGGCATGTTGACAGATATTGTCAGCATCTGATTCGGTACTTGAGATTGTTTTGTTTGCTATTACGGGAAGCAAACAATATTTCGTGCTGTTGAGAGATGGCATTTCTAACGGCGTTGGTTTCACACAGGATGAATGAGGGTTTTTCGATATGGGAAATATCGCTAGATGGCGCCAGTAACGTGAAGTCCGTCTGACAACTTTGACATATGTGCGTCGCGCTCGTGATTGGTTAAATAACTAAATGAGCCAATCGCAAGCAAGACTGAAACGTCAAACGGACCTTATGATACTAACGCCATCTAGCGATATTTCGCCCGTCGAAAAATCCTCAGTCTAACGCGCTGATATTCGAAATCGCATTCACCATCTCTTTCTGACGTATTACACCGCGTGACAGAAATAAGTGGTGAAAACGATTACAAGTGTGTTAGACAATAAGGTCTCGAAGTATTTACACTTCAAGAGGTAAAACTGTGTGTCGTGTGGTATAAGAGTCTGCTGCTTGCAAGTTATATTAAAAACAAATACTTATGTATTTACGATTTAAAAATAAAATCAGGAACTACGATTATACAGTGACACTGAAAATTTAGGAGTGACATCCCAATATTTTTTTGTCTTAATCTTGTTCAGTATATATTATGCAGATTCTATAGATATTAGATTTATTTTCAACAAAAATTACAAATTCGTCCAGGAGCGCAAAGGTAACGGATGTCGTTTTTTTACAACGCCCTCTGGTGGTGGCAAGTGTAAGCAGAATAATTTGTGAGGAAAAAACAGCAAAGCGTTGTAGCGATGCCATGATCCGCGTGGAGTCTGGAGTTATCATTTATCTGGAAACGTCTGAATACTTTGAACTTTCATTAAACAGTACCTACGTCAGTGATGTATCAGGAACGAAGAAACCTTACCTTTATTAAGGTCTCTACCCACTACCCCATATCATGCCATGACCGTAATAGGAACGTGTGAGGAACGGAATGTCAAATGCATACATGACACGAGATGGCGACGGTTGGTTACGAAACTTGCTAGTGGGCATAATCTCACACTTCTCGATACAAAGAATATATTTTTGCTTGACAAGATACTATTACGGTCATGATATGATATGGTGAAATGGGTAGAGACCTTTACCAAATATGACAGTTGGAAATACGATGACTTTCCAAACATGACGAATGTCGATGGCTGTAGGTATAATGCCAAACAGTAGGTTGCCCCAGGTAGTTTTTTTTTGGAGTTTATGGCTTCGTAACGAGACCTTTGCCAATGGCAGGTAGATGGTAGCTGCGATAGGTAGTGAGGGAAGAGTTAACACTTTTTACATGGCAGCAAAATTCGAGGCCACGCATATATTTTAAAAATATTTTTTATTTTATCTAGATAAATACTCAAAGATTTTAAATGTTAAAATAATCCTTGATTGAAAAAATATATTTAATGTTCTATGATACATATTACTTAATGTAGTGTATTGTAGGTAGGTATATATAGTGTTGCTGAAATAGCGCGAATTGACGCCATCCATCCCATCATGGAGCAGGTAAGTTATTTTATATATAAAATGATTAAAATGTCTTGCGACCCCCTACTATGGCGTTAGCGTGGATGGTGCAATAAGAAACAATATTTTTTTTTGCAGTCAGCTCGTTTTGGATATTTTAGCAACTACAATAGATACTTTCATCTAAATTCCTAGATATTTTAGTTTTTTGTTAGGATTTTCCAAATTTTTTAATGGTAACATTATTTATGCGTGTTGTAAATGAGTAGGGCTACTACGAAACTCTAAACTCTGTTCGTGTCGTGCGGTTCCTTTGACACATACTGTTTAATACGAGAGCGAGAGGGAACAGCAGGGCTACTACGAAACTCGAAGTTCGTATCGTACCGTCCCTCTCGCTCTCGTATTAAATAGTATAAGTGTCAGAAGGACCGCACGACACGAACTTCGAGTTTCGAGTTTCGTAGTAGCCCTGCAGTAAAATACGAGCTATGAGTTTCGTTGTAGTCCTGCAGGGCTACTACGAAACTCGAAGTTCGTGTCGTGCTGTTCCTCTGACACTTATACGGTTTAATACGAGAGCGAGAGGGACGGTACGATATGAACTTCGAGTTTCGAGTTTCGTAGTAGCCCTGCTGCAGCCGCCTCCGCCCACTGTACAACCCATGGTACAACCAGGCCAACCAGCCAGCTGACAATGTAGTTAAATGAACGTATGGATGATCAAAGAGGCTTTCGGTTTTTCTTAAAATATCTCGCGCTTGTGTGACATACATCCTCATTATCAGACGTGTGTTTATTGAAAAGTGTCTAAAATACACCTCAATTCAGTCAGTTTGACGGGTAATTAATTTGTGTCCATGTGTCCGATTTCTACTTCATAGCACATAAATATTAAGTACAGTTTATAAATTGATGTGACGATATTTCATGAAATAAAAATATTGTTACTTAAAAATATTTGTTAATTTAATAAACTAAAAATAAGCATACAGCAAGTTTTTTCCGTCGTCCATTACAACTTGGACTCAATTTATAAAATTAAAATGTCGGTTTGACATTGACAGCTCAAAAAAACAAGCACGCACGGTGTTTCGTTCGTGCGTGTTCTAGAACTCCAGAGAATCCAACAATTTCCAAGACTTACATCAACTTTTATGAATCATTCACATCAATATTAACCTCCAAATACATTTGTACTCCAGTTGTGATTATTCGCCCAGTGTAGCAACTGTCCTGTCCTTCCATATTTCTCATATAATTTCCATTCAAAACATGTCTGCAAATAATCCAGGGCAAAATAATGCTATTGCGGGAGCCCTTACGTTCCCTAGCAGAAGTCAGGACCCTCAGCCTTTGCCAGAGCAGCCGCGTCAGCCTCGGAATTTGCAGGTACCATTTAATTGAGTTTATTAATTACTTCAAGTAAGTATTTAATTACGCATTATTCAGAACTAGTAATCGTCAGCTTAGCCACTGTATTTTTTGTAATATGCTTTAAATGAACCTCTCGCATACAGTTGCATTATTAAAGTAGTTAGGTACTCATACATTTTGAATCGCTTTTAAATATCTTAATTATGTAGTACTTTTATACTTGTTTTGTCTTCATCTTTATTTCAATAGTTATTTTTATTATTAATTTGCCTTTGAATAGATTTATTTAGTTGTTTGGTATAAATAAATGAGACTATACATAAAAAAAACCTGGAAATGAAAACTAGTACTCCAGTCATCCCATATTTTTAGCCTCAAAGTTTGGAAGTTGATTTGTTTATTTTCAGTTTTTTATGATATGACCCGATCCACCTCAACCCGAGTTGCTGAATCCCATTCTCTGGTCTGCCATATTTTTTTTATTTAGTGCATTTATTTTATATTTGTACTGTACTTATCTTTCAGGGCCTCCTTAGGTTTGCCATGGAAGCAACGAAGGCTGAAGATGCTCCTGGTCCCTCGGAGCTGGGACCCATGGATGAGGAGGTATGGAGCATTTTTTGTAGAAAAAATGTTTTTTAAGATGCATTTCAGTTAATACTTACGCCATTTAATTTTTATATTGACTATAACATATTGCTTGATATTCTCATACAAAGTGCCCACTTAATTTGAATTACTTTTTTTCATGTAGTTCCACTGATTGTAGTTCTATACAATACTAAAGTTAAAGTTATATTGAAATATTTAAATTGAGTGAATTTTGATGAAAAAAGTGATTAGAAGTCTAGTTAAAAGACACAAATTATAGATAAATGTATTATTGACTCGATCCAGTGTGTTTATACAAGGATTTTGATGAAATCAGTTTGTTTACACTTCTTATAAATTGGATAGGCATAAACCATACCTCTTTATGCTTAAACTACTGAACTGAAATTTGTTATGAAAAAAGTTTAAGACCATGGGAAGATAACTGCATAGTTCCTGCAGGATAGGTTTGAACTAATACTTTAAAGGCAGAATACAGCTAACTGCTAGTAACATGCCTACCCTGGAATTGTCCTAATGGATGGACTTAATTAATTTCGAAAAAGAAGAGGTTTCCATTTTTTTATTTGGGTGGCATCATTCAATTTTCTAATTTGTTCTAATCATGTTTCCATTATCCAGCGCCGCAAATTCCTCGAAGAAGCCTTAAGGAGTTTGACAGTGGATGTGGCTCAGGTGCTACAGGACTCCATCAAGATCCTGTCTGATGCTGAGAAGATCCATGGTATACAACTCGGGGAGCCCCTGCCAGAGGATGTCAGTAATGCGTTCACCACTCTCATGGACTTTATTGATGACATGGACATTGCTAATGGTAATTTTTATGGATTTACTGGATTTTCAGTTGCTAATTAGTTTTGTTATAACTAAAGCCATAGATATAATTTTTCGCATAAATCATTTGAAATGGGGTTGAATGGGTCATATGCTGCGCGGCAGAAGGGACAAATGGAGCAAACAAGTAACCTTATGGTACCCAAGAGAGGACTTTAGAAGAAAGGGGCGCCCAAAAACAAGATAGAGAGACGACATCCGCCTAACACTGGGACCTTACTGGACTAGGGTAGCAGAAGATAGAGCTCAATGGAAAGACCTGGAGCTGCCAAGAGGCATGCTGAATCCAGAGACATAATATAGAATAGAACATTTAAACATGTACTGCTGAAGTTGTAGAAAATTCAGAATAGAAGGGCTTTATTATTATAATTAGTTTTATTGTAAGTTTTTTGATGACTGAAGCCGTATTGTCTAACCGTTAGACTCTAACATGCTGTTGTTCGCGATCGCATTCCCCATCTTTCTACTCTCGTATTAGGCCGCGTTTCCACCTGAGATGTGCTAGGATATGTTGCAAGGAATGTGTTTTTCATGAACCAATACGCTTCATTTACCTATCCTTGCACAGCACATCTCTGGTGGAAACAGTAAAGCGGAGCGTGGCGAGGTAAATGCAGTGTTTCTATTGGTTCATGAAAAACACATTTCTCGCAACCCATCATCGCACATATCTAGTGGAAACGGAGCCTTACACTCGTACCGTCTGATGGCAAGAAGTGGTGAAAATGA
Organism: Choristoneura fumiferana; assembly: GCF_025370935.1. Classification (NCBI taxonomy): domain Eukaryota; kingdom Metazoa; phylum Arthropoda; class Insecta; order Lepidoptera; family Tortricidae; genus Choristoneura; species Choristoneura fumiferana. Next base: position 1,689,902 of record NC_133480.1, read on the forward strand.
TTATGACGCAATACAAAACTCTTCTTTCCAGATTTTTACAAACTTGGTGGCTTCGCAATCTTCCCGGTTTGCTACGGCAGCGAGAACGAGGATGTCCGTGCCAAAGCCAGCTTCGTCCTGGCAGAGTTGTGCCAGAACAACCCGTTCTGCCAAGCGCGGGCGCTGGAAAGCGGTCTGCTTAACGTGCTGCTCAATCTGGTGCAGACGGAGCGGGGGGAGGCGCTTGTCAAGTGCATTTACGCTATATCTTGTAAGTTTTATCCTGATCCTAGATAAAATTAAAAAAGTTATCTATGTATTCATACCAAATTTCAATCAAATCCGTTCAGCTGTTTTTAGCATTCAGGAATATTATAACTTACTATAATTAGATCTTGAGCACAAAAGCTGAGCAGAAAGCAGATAGCAGACTGGTTTTTTCCTTCTACCTCCAACAGGAGGTAGACCAATAGGTCAGTGTCACTGGTCTACCCACATTTCACAGATATAACAAGGAACAACAAACAAGAATGCCCGTGGAAATTTCCCAAAACTAAATCGTAATATTTATTGATATTGCATTATAAACAACAGTGCCAAATTTCTTGGCCATGAAATCAGCGTTGAGAATTCCTTGAGTCACAGACGGTTCAGACAAAATATCAGCGCTGCAGGCGTCTATCGCGTCTAGCATTATGCTGAGTCAGCGGCCGTTTCACTTTTGCAGGGACATACAAAATCATATATTTTAATTTTTGTATTTCTTTTTTTTTTGTGTTTGCTGTTGTTGTTTTTTAGTTTTGTTGTATTTGTGTGTCTTTGTGAATGTGAATAAATGTCTTCTATTCTATTCTTCTCCTTGAGATTCCCCTTGAGTATTCCTGTGACATTTATGGCTCATTTAATATTGACTGTTGACAGGCGCTTGTCGGGAATACCCCCCCGCCATCACGGAGCTGGTCTCGCAGGGCGGCTGCGCGTCACTGGCGGCGCTGTGCGCGTGCGCCGACCCGCGCGCGCGCACCAAGGCCGCGTTCCTCGTGCGGCACCTGTGCGACCACGCGTCCGAAGCCAGAGGTAAGGGTAGGCGTTTGTCGCTAATACCCCACAGCGAATACCAAGTTCTTCTCCTATAGTAAATGATAATAATAAGCCAATTTTTCCTTGTCTCTTCTTACAAAGCTTACAGAGTTTATCAAATACCTTTGGCAATGCTTGTCCAGTCGGTTTCAGCGATTTTTGCATATTAATATAAGTAAGGATTACATGTTATGTTATGTTACAAATTGTGACTATTTTATTTTCCAGAAAAGTTCGTCCAACTGAACCTAATAAGGACGCTCGGCGAGCAAATACAAAATGGCCGCGACCAGACCTCGGAACATCTTCTCGGGACCATGGTCACCTTAGTAGCTGATCTAGACCAAAGGGTGCTAGCACAGTGCCGGGACCCCACCTTAGGCCTCCGAGGGACCTTGGAGAAGCACCTGAAGCACCCCGACTTGAAGGAAGACAGGTTCAGAGAAGAAATTGATTACTGCCAGGAGATATTGTGCAAAGTGTTTTTGAATAGACCAGATGAGGTCAATAATGTTGAAGAGGCAGACAGATAAGAAATCATACTATTTCTTATTTAATATTGTAAGGTAATATAATATTGGTTCCTTAAGAATTGGAGCGGGGTAAAATCGTGCAGAATAAAAAGTGGAGTGGGCCTCAGTGGGGTGAAACGTGCAAGATGTGAAGTGGGGTGAAAACATGCACAATCATATTATTATATTGTTTATATTTAGCAAATATTTTCGGTTCGCCGCGCCAGTTCTGCCAGCGGGAGAACGGGCAATCGTACCAAGGAACCTGAAATCTTAATCGCTTGTATAAGTCAGGAAATATGAATTGCTAACTTACTATTCGCTTCAAAAATTGGGTCACTTTTTCCATATTGACTTAAAGATCTTGGCGAAGATTACAGGTGGTCAATTCATATTTCCTGGACTATACTTGGCTTATGGCGCCATCTATGTATAGTATAGTAACTTTAATAAAAAAAATGTAAAATCCTTACTTCGTTGTCTATGGAGGAAAATTATCTTAAATATTCGAGATAGAAAATAATTTCCGACCGTGCCGTGTCCGTTGTAAGAAAGGACGGACCCATCTCTTCCCGTGGGTGTCGTAAAAGGGCACTAAAGGAGATGTGAGAGTGAGCAGTGTGTGAAGCTACCAATCCACACTGTGCCCGCGTGGGAACTACCCATGTCGTTTTCAGAGAGACGTGTATAAAAATCTATGTCTTATGTGGGGATTTCAACTGTGATCGGTCAGATTGCAATCCGCTTTTGTGAAAGCTTACCCTGAGGCTGAGCATTCACTGGAACTATACTAGTTATATAAGCGGATAAAGCTGTGTTTCCACCTGTGTTTTTCTAAACGAATAGAAACTCTTTATTTAAGTACCTTACCTATCCTCGCATAGCACCGCTCTGGTGGAATCAGCTGTACGGAGCGAGGAGAGGTAAATGAGTTTCCATTGATTCATGAAAAACACATTCACATATCGAAAAAACAAACTGAAACAAAGATGTACAGAAAAACCAGAAAAATAGACCAGCGCTGAGAATCGAACCCAGGTCCTCGGCGTGCCACGTGCTATACCGCTACAGCACCACTAGACAGGAGTACAGACACGAATTTCTCCTATGCACCACATATGGTTGTCTGTTTCTTATTTAGTCACTTAAGCAGCGACACTAGTGACATCTATGCTGTAGCCCTCATCGAGAAACTTTCAGCAGTCCATTGGAACTAACCGCTCACCGCTAGTGTCGCTGCTTAAGTGACTAAATAAGAAACAAACAAGCTGAGATATGTGGTGCATAGGAGAAATTCGTGTCTGTACCCTGTCCAGTGGTGGTGTAGCGGTATAGCACGAATATGTCGCTAAAGTCGAACCTTGAATTTGACAGACACGTCTATTGGCATTATTGTTTTATGACATGCAAACGATTATCAACTTCAGGGTAGACCACATATGGTACCTATGAAAACAAGTCTTACATTAAAATGGGTGATTAATGTGCAAATGAAGAAGGAAATAGTATTGTAAAATAAAGTTTTTTTTTATTAATTTTTGCATTTTATTTTTGCACGTTCTTGTCAACTGTTTTATATATGCATTGAAGATAAGCAGTAGAATTGAGATAGACTGTTATTTATACATTTATGCGACACTGAAAACGTAGCGGGTTTTATTTCTTGATTAGTTTAACTTTGTAGCACTGTATAATGTTGCCTTTCGCAAAGAACTCGCATTTTGGATTAGACTTTAACGTCGATAGGCAGTTGTATGGGCTTGAATGACTCCAGGTCGTCGCTGGACCAGTCAAAGTTGATGCCGCTGACTTCATAGAACCAATCGTGGTAGTGGCCGGGGCGGACGTACGCTGTAAAAAAAATTAGTGACGGCTCACGTCAATGTGTTTATTTAGTTCTACATGGGAAGCCAGGGCAGCGATTTTTTTGTTCATCGGCCCCAGACAGCTTTGGCGTCAAACTTTAATCTCCTCTTTTTAACCACCGTCGTAAAAAGAGAGTACTATAAGACAGACGTTTGTAATATCGTAGCTTTCAAACGGTAGATCGATTTCGGTGCTGTTTTTACGTGAAAGCGAATTTCTTTGCGATGATTCATTAGAATCAGTTCCGAAATTTTTGCGATAATATACCTTGAAATGACAATGTCGTGGGTTTTGAAACTTTGTTATAAATGATTAATTGAATCAGGCATTACTTTGCGGAGGTCCATATCAATGAACTAAAAGAATTTCTTTGCTTACTCGCGACCAAAAAAATGGGTGGTGGGGTTAAAATGGGGTTTCGCGGGTGAACAAAGACACTTTTTTTATGTTGGTTAGGTTATTGTGTCGGGGTTTAAAAACAATATTCTATTGACTTTGTCACACAATCATCCAATTTGAAGTTCGTGTCGTACCGTCCCTCTCTTCCCCCTTTTAAGTTCTATTAGCGTGAGCGGTACGGCACGAATTTTGAACTTCGTAGTGCCAGTGCGGTTTGACCTATCGCCTCTCAAACAGAGGGTCGTGGGTTCAAACCCCGGCTCGCACCTTTGAGTTTTTCCAAATTCATGTGCGGAATTACATTTGAAATTTACCACAAGCTTTGCGGTGAAGGAAAACATTGTAAGGAAACCTGCACTGAAGTTCCCAATCCGCACTGGGCCCGCGTGGGAACTATAGCCCAAGCCCTCTTGTTCTGAGAGGAGGCCTGTGCCCAGCAGTGGGACGTATATAGGCTGGGATGATGATGATGGTGAGTGCCAGTGCTTACCAGACGGGAAGGGGCTGTTGCATCCAGCTGAAGACCCGAAGCTGACGATGCCCACCATGGTGGGGCGGCCGTCTGTGTCCACGAAGGTCAGGGGGCCGCCGCTATCACCCTGCCAGATGGAAACGTGGGTTAGTGAGGGTTTCTGATAGTGGTACCGCCTCCGCCATCCCTGCCAGCGAATTTCAAGCTTTTTCATCACACTTTGCTCGTAAACAGTGTCGTAACATGCAGGCTACCTTGGTTGCAACCCCCCAAATAAAACCCTCGACCTTAATGTGCTTGTCATGAAACCCGTGGTCGGTAAATGAGTCATTGCCCGTACTAATTTTCATGTCATGAAGCCCAAGGTCGGTCAATGAGTTTGTTACTGCATGGCGTGCTGCTGCTCCGTGCGCGCGCTGCACACGCACGCCATGCACATGCTGCGGAGGGGGGGGGGGGAGGGCGGCGGGGAGCTGGCGCTGCCAAAAGCGCAATCAGCGGTATCGGCAATTTTTGAAAAAAAATCGTTTTTCTTTTACAAATATGCAATTTTACTCGCAAATGTGATGAAAAACATTGTATGTCGCACGGGCGGTACTAGAATTACGAACATCAACTCATTAAAGCCCTCAGTCTTCAACTTCGGGCTTCTAATAGACTCTCGTTCGTAATTCCTTATTTACCGCCCTTAAGACACAATGCTCCACCTGGCAAGAAGACTGTGCGGTGTCGTTGTAGTACTCCGCGCAGATGGTCTGGTCCTGGATGGTGGGACTGTTGTTGTACCACCAGCGGCACTCCTCGTTCGTGATGCCGCGGAGGTGCACCCAGCGGAGGACCTCGGAGGCGGCGCCGCCTGGCAACAGTGGGAGTCGAGTCCAAGAAAGAAACCAAAGTCCTTGCTTTTGTTTAATGAGGGCTATCGTTTTTTGTCTTTCTAGATGGCGCCACTGTTGCGTGAGGTTTTAAAGTGTGGCTTTCAAAGTCTGTTATTACGGGCGTGAAAACAAAGTTTAGATTAAAATCATATTTAATACACCTCAAAACCGTACCATAAAAATATCGAGCAGCCACAGTGTTGCGTAGTTCGGAAAAAAAGGGAGGACAAAAGTTTCCGAAAGACAAAACTGTCTCAAAACACAGACATTCAATTGCCCCGTAACGCATAATTGCCATAATTAATTTCAGGTACCTAATGCAAAATATTCACAAAATTATTCTTATTTTATTATAAATAAACCGGCGTAGCTCACCCAAAAACTATGAGATTTGACATTTCGGAGACCTCACGCTACACTAGCGCCTCTAGCGGCGAATTCATACGCGATAGCCCTCATTGTTTTGGTGTTTTAAATTTTATATGTGTGGGGATTACTGGGGTGGACCTTGAGTAAAAACAAAGGCCGTATGGCCTATCGTTTCTTGTCATTTGATTGTGATTGCGAGTGTCAGAAACGTTACGCAATAGACCTTATGGACCCTGAGGGTTGTATCTATTTACCCTAGGGTCAGCAGGCTGTCTGTCCGTCCGCAGCTTTGCTCAGGGACTATCAATGCTAGAAAGCTGTAATTTTGCACGGATATATAAGTAAACAATGCCGACAAAATGGTACAATTGAAAATAAATCAAAAAAATTGTTTAGGCTACCTCCCATAGACGTAAAGTGGGGATGATTTTTTTTTCTCATCCAACCCTATAGTGTGGGGTATCGTTGGATAGGTCTCATAAAACCATTAGGGGTTTGCTAAGACGATTTTTCGATTCAGTGATTTGTTTGCGAAATATTCAACTTTAAAATGCAAATGTGGACATGGATGGTATTGCCCACCACAGGAAGTTGGGCTACACCGATTCGAAAATTCTATAGAGTCGACTCTGCTTCATCGCATTGGTCATGTCACGGCATGTCAGGGTCTGAAAAATAACCCTAGATTCGATAATGCATATAATAAATACCTCTTAATAATGCCATCGCGCGCATGCGCATCTTAATAAATCTCCCCTGTGCTAAATAAACGGGATGCTGGTTTTTGCCACTCACCGTTCCACAGGTCGTCGGTTCTGCCGAAGCCGCTGACGGTGAACACCACGGCGGTGTAGTCCACGTTTTTCTGTCCGCTGTTCTGCAGACGGCACGGCTGGACGAACTCTGTGGACGGGTGGAAGGCATTATTATTATTACTTTCAGACTACCCTTGATCACTATGCATGCAGTTGCATGCACGACGTAGTTTCAGGTGACACTCTTTCCCGGCCTGGACAATACCGACATGGAAACACCCACCCTGCTTCTCGTGTACACGCCCATAGAAACTGATGTGAGCTTCTATGAGCGTGTACACGTACACGAAAAACAGGGTCGGTACCTCCATCCCGGCATTATCCGGGCCGGGTAAGAGTGTCACCCGTAGTTTCGTCGAAATATCAGAAGCTCATTCGTCATCATCATCAGCCGGAAGACGTCCACTGCTGTACAAAAGCCTCCCCTTAGAACGTCACATATTGCATCTACCGGTTCGTGTCGTGGCCGCCACTCGAGGATCTTTTTCCCCGAACGTTTTAGTTCATTATAAAGGTAGGTTAATCACGGTGTAGTTTATCTCGCAACATATACGCGAGTATTTGTTATAATAATAAGATATATACTCGCAAGACAAGCGGGTAGTTCTGCTAGCGTTTCAACCGCTACAGTTTCCTGTCGCATAATTTGAAGAAATGGGAGACCGTGAGCAAGAAATTTTATTGAATTGTAACTGCACTGCATGTACATTGCACACCATATCGTTTTATGAAATCCTTCCACTCTACCCGACTCATTTCTTCAGTATAAGCAACAGGAAACTGATAGCGGTTGAAACCACAGATATTAGATTACACTAGATTACGCAAATGCATCTACTTCGCGTGTCCGAACCCCGACCAAACGTCGGGGTTGGCCCCATACAAAGACTGACCGCTAACTGCAATGACTATTCATGACTAGTCACTGACTCGAGCCCCACGGCGCGGGCGGGCGGCGCATTTGAATCGATTTTGCGCGGACATCGGGGAATTCACATCGCTAATTCGCTCTTGAGACGTCACAGTAGATACAAAAAAGTGACACGGTTGGTTTTCATACAGGTTGAGGTGTTTGCGTTATTTTGTGTAATCTATATCTGTGGTTGAAACGCTCGTATAACTAGATACCCAAGGCTTTAAAACACTGGTCACCAACAAAGCATTTCATGACCCAAACCCACCTCCGTAAGGGATGCTCTGCTCCAGCCCGAGTAGCGCGATATCGTCGGTCTGCACTCCCGCGCGGATCTCGTCGTACTCCGGGTGGATGTACTTCCTAGTGGTTTCCACGAGGTACTCCGGCCGCGTGAGGTTGGTCAGGCCGAGGCGGATCACGAAGGACTGCCGGCTTGATAAGTGGGGGAAGGACTTTGTCAAAAACGGTAGGTACTGGGGTAGTTACCCATAGGTATCGACCGCTTTTATCCCCTTCGGCCGCGTAGGCAACCAGAGCTTCGTAACCAGTAGCGGAAGAAAACTTTTTAGGTCTTTTTCGAAACCGGTTGCGAAAGAAAACTATTTTGTTCTTATACGAAACCAGTTAAGTACGAACGAACTCTTTTTGTTCTTGCACGAAACTAGGATCAGGGATCGACTTCTGGTTTTTTACTGAAGCTTATTTTCACAGTAGTGTTTTTTTCAATCAGAATTGACACAGACACAGTGTTGACGGAGCTCCGCTCGCGCGGAGCTCCTACTTTTGGGTAGTATTGGCCCTTCGGGCCGATGTAAAATTAACATAACCTAAACCTACTATGTCTTCTGTGTCGATTAAAATTGGGAATTTTTTGTGAATGAGTTTCAAAAGAAGATTCTATGTTCTGTATGCTTCGACTTCGGGCTTCTTATAGACTCTGGTTCGTAATTCCTTATTTACCGCCCATAAGACACGATGTACCTACTATGATTGATTGATTACGTTACTCACTTGGCCACACAATGCGCAGCGGTGATGACCCACTCGTGGTGTATGATGGAGCCGCCGCATGAGGACACTGTGCCCACAGCGTTCACCATCCGAAGGCTGATCTGGTGGGGGATCTGACCGTCCTCCGCCTCCCAACCGGCTACGATGCGCGAGCCTCCTGCTAGGGGGATTCTAGTAGTATTACACAGTGGCGTAGTGTGGGTATTAGCCGCCCGGGGCGGAAGAAAATTTTGCCGCCGTCTTATTTATGGTATACTCATTCTTATTGGTCCGAACCGAATCGTAGGTGCAACATTTTTTTTCATCGAAATACAAACTGCAATATAGATGCATAGAAAAACCAGAAAATAAGACTAGCGCTGGGAGTCGAACCCAGAAAAATAAATAAAAAGAAAACAAACAATTTGGAATTGAATTAAAAAATACAAAAAGATTACAAAAAAACAATGTTTACTCTACTAACTGTCACTCTTCAGTTATATATTTGATTTGATAATGTCCTTTTTTGTACTGTGACCTAATTCAACCACCAGACGCATCAGATAATTGTATACACATTGTATAGTGTATAAATAGGAAAGTTTGTTAGCGTATGTTTGTTTCTCTTTCACTCTAAAACGGTTGGACGGATTCGAATGAAATTTGATGTGTTGTTTGCTCCAGGATTTCTGGAATAATCCATAGGTTAATTTTATTTCGGTATTTGTACATCCTGTTCACACACGTAAAATCCCGAAATCTCAGTCACTAATAAGTATTTAATTTATTTATACCTACCATTTCGCATATCTTCGATGAAAGCTTGCCCATCGCTCCTTAGGATTGGATCACCCTGAAAAATAAAAGCAATGTTCAGAATCAAAGATCATCAACATAACACATTCGACGGAGGCGCCCCCTACGGATAGATCTTCCGAGCTTTCTAATTGTGTTTGGCGGATTGGTTGATTGTTCCCTCGCGGGCCTCGCCCCCTTTCTTTTTTGTATCAATTTTGTAGATCACCTACATATATAAACTTTTTGTGTGTTTTTTTATCCCTTTATTGTAGGTATAGTGTTGTATTTGCTAAATGAAGTCACCTCAGTGAACTAGTGGATTTTTTTTTAGAACAACGGACCCAATGAGGGCTATCGTTTTTTGTCTTACTAGATGGCGCCACTGTTGCGCGAGGTTTTTAAGTGTGGCTTTCAAAGTCTGTTATTACGGGCGTGAAAACAAAGTTTAGATTAAAATCATATTTAATACATCTTAAAACCGTACCATAAATAAACCGAGCAACAACAGTCTTGCGTAGTCCCGTTTTGTTCGGAAAAAAAGGGAGGACAAAAGTTTTCGAAAGACAAAACTGCCTCAAACACTTCATTGCCCCGTAACGCATGATTGCCATAATTAATTTCAGGTAATGCAAAATATTCACAAAATTATTCTAATTATAATTAAACCCGCTTAGCTCACCCAAAAACTATGAGATTTGACATTTCGGAGACCTCACGCTACACTAGCGCCTCTAGCGGCGAATTCATACGCGATAGCCCTCATTGCAACAAATTACAAGCTAATAGTATTAGCGATTTTGTATTGAAATTCACTAATACTATTTGCTTGTAATTTCTTATGCAATTGGGCCCAGCCATAATAAGCGATTTGTAATTTACAAGTTCAATATGTCAGAAACGACTGAATCGTTTTTAATGACACTTAGCTAAGAACCACCGCTAGGAAACTCGCTTTCACCAGGGTGTCCACTACAAATCCTTAAAAAAATCCCTGACTTTCCCTGACCACATTTCTAAATTTCCCTGACCAATCATGTACATTTCAAAGCAGGTTATACTTACGTTTTTTTTTACTGCCCGAAATACTAAGGCTTAGTACCTACTTGTACCTACTAAGATAACACGATGATGGGAATTCACTGCACACCGAACATGCTTACTTTTTCGTGGACTGTTTTTATGGTGTCACACTTTAATGCGTTGCCCAGAACTTGAAACGATGGAAGTCAAAATATCAAGCTACAATAAGTTTTGGGAAATCACGAATTTTCCCTGACTTATTGGATTTCTAGAAAATTTCCCTGATTTTTCCTGACCACCTTGAGCTTCCCTGACTTTTCCCTCACTTTCCAGAAAGTGGACACCCTGTTCACGTAACAAAACGGATTGAAATCGGTTCATCTGTTTAAGAGCTGCGATGCCGTACGCCATGCAAGTGGCGAGTTGTCGTTCATTGGGGCGTTCTAAGGCCCTAAGTAATTTTAATTACTTACATGGACCAATCCTAAGACAAGTAAAATGCACGCAAAGTACGCGGCCGCCATCTTCACCTCTAATTGCGAAACTAAGTACTTTGAAATCTGATTTGTTTTAATCTCGAGTTAATACTTACTTATCGATTTATCGCATACTCGTTGACGTCGTGGCTTTGCTTGTAATTGCTACCATTAGAAATACTTCTAGAAGACCCTTGAGAAACTTTGTATTTAAAGGCCAGATCGCCTCAATAGATGGCGTTATTATCAAAATTCTAAAATTATATTAAAAATATGTTAATAATTTAATGTCCCAGCTTGCATTAAATTGTGACAAAACAAAGTGGAATATCGCACATAAGTTTCGGAAAATCTAAAACCTAGGCTCGAGCCTACAGACCTCTGCTTGAGAGCCCAAGGCCAAACCACTAGGCTACCATAGCTACTATGTTTATTAGAATAATATAGTAATAATAGGGGGCGACTGAAAAACAGCGTCTGTTAGCTAGGAGACGTTCTGCAAGGCGCAGCCATAAGCTGAGTCGCTTTCCCTTTTAATAGTTAGATTGTATTATTTGTTATGTACCTATAACTTGTAAACAAACAATTGAATAAACATCTATAATTATTATTATTTTTTATTTTATTTTAAGGTCAATGTGGCCAAGACCGGCATACTTCATTTTTTTTTTACCTCGGAGTGATCTAGCTGCGTTAATTATTCACCTGCGTTAACAATTGTACTTGCATACGATGAAGAATTTCATAAATAATAGTTAAGCTATAGAGACAGATCATTTTATTCACAAATCAAGCAAAAAAATAGTATTTTCTAAAATTCGGCGAGTAGACGGACTTCCCGTGTAGTTTAAGGTAAGTCCGTCTAGTAATGATATCGGCCATACTATGGGTGCTTATATGTAAGTATTCGAATCCTTAAAAAAAATGAAACAAGACAATGAAAAGTGTACTTTAAACGTGTTAACATAAGGTTTAGATTCGGAATAAACACAATTTTTCTTTTTCAAAGGCAAGTCCGGCATATATTACGTAAATGGGGTGGTAAACCTTTTTTGGCAAAAAAATATATAATAAGTACTTACTTATTTATAAGGTTTCCCAAATAAAGGATCAATTGAAATTTTAAAATGTATTTTAATAGTTTCATTTTTAATTTACTGAGATCAAAGAGGGTCACCTAGCACTGATAGTGCAAGCTTTGCTTAGTTTGGGGCTAATATTTATTTGATTATTTATTTATTTGATAGGTATTTTTAATTTATATTTTCGGTGACATAGTGCCACAGCATAGTGCTGAGGGTGAGGGACACATTTCCGTACTAGTTTCAAGATCAAAATGCCTTATGAAATCGTAATAATATTGAAATCGTAAAAACAGTTGGTAACTTCTGATTCAAGGGAAGGGATATGACGGACTTGCCTTGTACATAGTAGACGGACTTTCCAACTTAACGAAATTTTATTGTGATAAATGATGGTACGTATAATTACAAAAGTAAGCCAATTTCTGATAAATTAAACACAGAATAAAGATAACTGGTTCTTATATTACTTATGTAGTTACTTTCTGGTGCAAAATCTTGTCACGAACTATTTTTAACAATTTTGTTAGCAGAGACCGTCGCACTATCATTTCGAGTTCCATACATGCAATTACTTGTTTAGGCGGATTGCTCTGAAGTTCGTTGTCACAGCGCCATCTGTTTTAGAGTGAGGGAACAAGCGCGACAAACTGCTTTATATACTGGACGCTAAAGCAGGAACCGCTTTCAAATTCAAAAGTTATTACGTGTTGACGGACTTGCCTTATAGACGGTCTTGCCCACATTGACCTTATTTATCTCAACAAAAAGAAATACATTAAATTTATGACAAATACTTCGCCAAACTGCAAAACAGTTTGTTGGCGAATACTACACTCCTTATTTTTAACATTACATTAGTACATTTAGGGCCTGTTTCACCACTTGTCCACTAGCTTAAAGTGTCAGATAAAAGTAATGCCGTCTTTGTTTATTCGTACAAAACAACTTAAAGTTAGTCGACAAGTGGTGAAACAGCCCCTTAGTATTACTAAAGGCTATAGTGTCTTAAAAAATCTATTTAGTCAGACTAATTAAGTCTGTCAGTTAGGGTCTACTGGAGTAGACTTTACTCTCATTGATCGATGCGACAGAAATACGCGCCGCGGGGTATTCTGTGTGCCCTCTTTCGTGTTAGCTCGAATATTACAACCGGTACCGCTTCCGCGGCCGCGCCGCGCCGCCACCGCTCTGTATTTCAAGCTTTTAACTACCAGCCTGCAAGTTTTTGCAATCTAATTCTTAAATTGAATTCTAATGCACAAACAATTTGAGTCTAGTTTAATCAAAGATGTTGGGAGCTATCCTTTCGTTGTGGCAAACCATGGGTACCGATGTAGGTACCATCAGCCAAATAAGTGGTCTACCAATTTTTCAACAAATTCCTATCAAATGAATATGTCGCTTCGAACTTTCAAGTTGACAGACACGTCTATTGGCATTATTGTTTTATGACATGCAAACGATTATCAGCTTTAGGGTGGTAGACCACATATTTGGCTGATGGTACATTTGACTCAAACGGTCCAAACACTCATAGAGTTGATTTAAATGTAATTTTCGACATTTGATGGAAACATTTACAATCAGAAACAAACAAACATACATCCGCATCGAAATCTCTATTTTAACCTACTTAGGTTATAGGTATGTTAAGATAAGTAAAACTATAAGTCGTTTTGATAATAATATGGTTTGCTTTAAGCTCAGATTATTGTTTCATTATCATTGATTAGCGTCTGTGACATTTATAATTAAACTAGCTTTTGCCCGCGGCTTCGCTCGCGTTAAATTTGGGGTAACAATTAACATACATTTTCTTTCTGCGATCCTTTTTTTCGTGTTTTGATTGATTTTTTGGAGGATTTCATGGAAATATAAATACAGTAAGACGTTGTTTTAGACAGATGGTGCACATTTTGGAATTCAAAAATCAACCTACATACGTAATTAATCATACCAACTCTGAAACCCTGTTTCGCTGAAACGCTAAAGACGTTAAAGTACTACGCGTTTCTTTTGCCGGCGACTTCCTACACGATATGAAAAAAATGAAAATGAAAATGAAAAATGAAAAAATGTTTATTTCACTAAAACAACATTGTTACATAATTTAAGGGTTGGGACTTCCTATTATCAGAAGTGAAATGGCGCAAGGCCTCCTCGTTTTGGTCCACAACCGTGTCACTTAGTGCCTTTTTGTGTGCTTGCCGTTGGAATATTTTTTCTTCAATTGTTCCTGTTGCTAGGAGCCTGTAAATGTAGCAGGGTTTCTTCTGCTTGGTCGTCGTTTGCTGGATTCCAGTCAGGGTCGAACATTATCAACCTATTGGCACCAATGAGATTCAATCCACAACCACCTGCTTTAGAACTGAGCATGAATATCCATCCATTCTTTCGAGTCCTTGTTATTGAAACTTTCTACAACTTTAGCTCGTTTTTTGATTGTCATAGAGCCATCCAGTCTTACGTATTGATAGCACCGTTTTCTGCACAGTTTCTCAAACAAATCTAACGTTTGAGTGTAGTTGGATACAAGGACTATCTTGTCATCTGTATTTGTTTTTAGGTTAGCTAAAATGCAATCTAGAATCATAAGTTTACCTGAGTATTCAGGCTTAACATCTTTGATATCATAGTTGCTAGGCAACAAGTCCTTCGCTTTTTCAAATCCTTCTGATCTTTCTATGATCTTATCATAGATCAAGTCGGGGTGATTGCAGAGTTTTTTCAATGACGTGATGCTGGAGAGGGCACTAAGTGTATTCTTTTCTCCTGTGCCGGCAAATTTATTTCGAATTGCATCAGAGTTGATGAAGTTCTTGTAAATCTGAGTCTGAAGTGGCGTCATTTTCACACAAATGACCTGTTCAAACTTGACCGGCAAGTATTTTGTTAGCAGACTGCTTGTTCTTCGTATCATACACTTGTTGACTATAGATGTAAGTTTAATTTATCCTAAATTTTGCACACATTTTCATCTTTAGTTTATTTACTACAATAAATTATTTTGTGGCATAATGATGCTCATTATTTGGGTTTAGACCTTGTCTTTTTGCATCTCCATTTGGGAGCTTAAGGTTTAGATAAACTCTAATTTCCGGGCTAGATATTTATTTCTGTGTTCTGAGAACTAGCCAATTTTCTGTAGTATTATTGCCTTGTCTGTGCCTTCTGCAACTAGCTTTTGCCACGTCTTTTCTTCCGTTGCTGAGACCAGAAGACTGTTCTGCATCCTGTGGGACCCGTGCGGCCAGCTAAGGCTCAGAGACGACGCCCAGAGCATCGCGTTTGCACTCACCGGTGTCACAGAGAGGGCTTCTGCCAGGTCTGTAAAACATATGAATATTATTAGGGAAGTTATGATTTAAATTCAGTAGTTAAAAATTGAATTGACGGCAAGTTTTGATTTCCTTAGGGACTAACACCATTAGGCTTAAATAAATTGTCAAACTAGCATATAAGAACCGCCTTCTGCATCACACCCGCTTGCGGCTGAGCTGAAACTATAATTGTAAATTGTCTGGTAATCTACTACAAGTGGTTTCGCATATTTATATTACTTTACGCTGTATAGAGTCAAAAGAGCAATAAAGATTGTGTTTACATACTAACATTTTTCCTTTACATCCATTAGATAGAGCCCTAATTATTCAGAGCACGCCTCCAGACAATATTTAAGCATTTTCAGTGTAGCAACAGCTACTTTCAGTTTTATTCTGTCTTTCCGCATTGCCCCTTGGCTGTTACCCACACTGGGCTTGTTTTCAGTACGGCACAAGGTGGCAACTGTGATCGGTCAGATTGCAATCCGCTTTTGTGAAAGCTTACCCTAAGGCTGAGCATTCACTGGAACTATACTAGTTATATAAGCGGATAAAGCTGTGTTTCCACTAGAGGTGTACGAGAATGTGTTGCGAGGAATGTGTTTTTCTAAACTAATAGAAACGCTTTATTTAAGTACCTTCCCTACCCTCGCACAGCACCGCTCTGGTGGAATCAGCTGTACGGAGCGAGGAGAGGTAAATGAGTTTCCATTGATTCATGAAAAACACATTCACATATCGAAAATACAAACTGAAACAAAGATGTACAGAAAAACCAGAAAAATAGACCAGCGCTGGGAATCGAACCCAGGTCCTCGGCATTCCGTGCCACGTGCTATACCACTACACCACCACTGGACAGGGGTACAGACACGAATTTCTATGCACCACATATGGCTGTTTGTTTCTTATATTTAGTCACTTAAGCAGCGATACTAGCGACATCTATGCTGTAGCCCTCATCGAGAAACTTTCAGCAGTCCATTGGAACTAACAAGAAACAAACAAGCTGAGATATGTGGTGCATAGGAGAAATTCGTGTCTGTACCCTGTCCAGTGGTGGTGTAGCGGTATAGCACGAATATGTCGCTAAAGTCGAACCTTGAATTTGACAGACACGTCTATTGGCATTATTGTTTTATGACATGCAAACGATTATCAACTTTAGGGTGTTAGACCACATATTTGGCTGATGGTACCTATGAAAACAAGTCTTACATTAAAATGGGTGATAAATGTGTAAATGAAGAAGGAAATAGTATTGTAAAATAAAGTTTTTTTTATTAATTTTTGCATTTTATTTTTGCACAATCTTGTCAACTGTTTTATATATGCATTGAAGATAAGCAGTAGAATTGACATAGACTGTTATTTATACATTTATGCGACACTGGAAACCTAGCTGGTTTTATTTCTTGATTAGTTGAACTTTGTAGCACTGTATAATGTTGCCTTTCGCAAAGAACTCGCATTTTGGATTAGACTTTAACGTCGATAGGCAGTTGTATGGGCTTGAATGACTCCAGGTCGTCGCTGGACCAGTCAAAGTTGATGCCGCTGACTTCATAGAACCAATCGGGTAGTGGCCGGGGCGGACGTACGCTGTAAAAAAAATCAGTGATGGCTCACGTCAATGTGTTTATTTAGTTCTACATGGGAAGCCAGGGCAGCAATTTTTTGTTCATCGGCCCCAGACAGCTTTGGCGTCAAACTTAACAACATCTTTTTAACCACCGTCGTAAAAGAGAGTGCTATAAAGGTAAACGTCCACTTGTCGGTATCGTACGCATCGGACGCATCGCACGCAACGGATCGTAGTGTTCTTGTATAGAAACTCATAAGTGCGTCCACCTGTCCGCATCGTAAGCATCGCACATTTCTATACAAAGCAACAAATCCGATACGTCCGAAGCGTACGATGCGGATAAGTGGACGCCTACCTTTAGACAGACGTCTGTATATCGTAGTTCTCAAACGGTAGATCGATTT
>NC_133480.1:1707766-1754367 GCF_025370935.1 Choristoneura fumiferana
ACACAATCATCCAATTTAGTTCGTGTCGTACCGTCCCTCTCTTCCCCCTTTTAAGTTCTATTACGTGAGCGGTACGGCACGAATTTTGAACTTCGTAGTGACAGTGCGGTTTGACCTATCGCCTCTCAAACAGAGGGTCGTGGGTTCAAACCCCGGCTCGCACCTCTGAGTTTTTCCAAATTCATGTGCGGAATTACATTTGAAATTTACCACGAGCTTTGCGGTGAAGGAAAACATGTGAGGAAAGCACAAAACCTGCATTCACGTGTGGTTCCCAATCCGCACTGGGCCCGCGTGGGAACTATAGCCCAAGCCCTCTTGTTCTGAGAGGAGGCCTGTGCCCAGCAGTGGGACGTATAGGCTGGGATGATGATGTGAGTGCCAGTTCTTACCAGACGGGAAGGGGCTGTTGCATCCAGCCGAAGATCCGAAGCTGACGATGCCCACCATGGTGGGGCGGCCGTCTGTGTCCACGAAGGTCAGGGGGCCGCCGCTATCACCCTGCCAGATGGAAACGTGGGTTAGTGAGGGTTTCTGATAGTGGTACCTTTTTCATCACACTTGCTCGTAAACAGTGTCGTAACATGCAGGCTACCTTGGTTGCAACCCCCCAAATAAAACCCTCGACCTTAATGTGCTTGTCATGAAACCCGTGGTCGGTAAATGAGTCATTGCCCGTACTAATTTTCATGTCATGAAGCCCAAGGTCGGAAAGGCTTGCTGCACGTGCGCGCGCACATGCACACCATGCACACTGCGGGGGGAGGGGGGAGGGCGGCGGGGAGCTGGCGCTGCCAAAAGCGCAATCAGCGGTATCGGCAATTTTTGAAAAAATATTCGTTTTTCTTTTACAAATATGCAATTTTACTCGCAAATGTGATGAAAAACATTGTATGTCGCACGGGCGGTACTAGAATTACAACTCATTAAAGCCCTCAGTCTTCATCTTCGAGCTTCTAATAGACTCTCGTTCTCTCGTTCGTAATTCCTTATTTACCGCCCTTAAGACACAATGTACTATTAAGGGTGTAGTTTATTAAGGAAACTATGTTTTAGAGAAGCTCCACCTGACAAGCAGACTGTGCGGTGTCGTTGTAGTACTCCGCGCAGATGGTCTGGTCCTGGATGGTGGGACTGTTGTTGTACCACCAGCGGCACTCCTCGTTCGTGATGCCGCGGAGGTGCACCCAGCGGAGGACCTCGGGGGCGGCGCCGCCTGGCAACATTGGGAGTTGAGTCGCTTTAAATGCCAAAGAAACCATGCCAAAGAAATTTTGAAGGGTTGGACCTTGAGTAAAAACAAAGGCCGTATTGCCTATCGTTTCTTGTCATTTGATTGTGATTGCGAGTGTCAGAAACGTTACGCAAGTGTAGCTTCAGCAATGTAAATTTTTCATGTGGCTCGTATATTTTATCAGCACGTTAGTGAAGAAATTTAATTAAAAAGATGAACAAACTTACGAGTAGAGTAGGTATGTATTCTTGTTTTTTACAAGGCGAGTGGATGGTCTAGTGCCCACCCACCACAGGATGTTGGGCTACACTGATTCGAAAATTCTATAGTGTCGACTCTGCTTCATCGCATTGGTCATGTCACGGCATGCCAGGGTCTGAAAAATAACCCTACATACGCTAATGCATATAATAAATACCTCTTAATGGAGTCCTGTGTATTCCGAAATAAAGATTATATTATTATTATTATGCCATGGCCATGAGGAAGCGATAGGGCATCTGGCAGCAAGTTTCCCCTGTGCAAAAAAAACGGGATGCTGGTTTTTGCCACTCACCGTTCCACAGGTCGTCGGTTAAACCGAAGCCGCTGACGGTGAACACCACGGCGGTGTAGTCCACGTTTTTCTGTCCGCTGTTCTGCAGACGGCACGGCTGGACGAACTCTGTGGACGGGTGGAAGGCATTATTACTTTCAGACTACCCTTGATCACTATGCATGCAGTTGCATGCACGACGTAGTTACGTCGAAATATCGGAAGCTCATTCGTCATCATCATCAGCCGGAAGATGTCCACTGCTGTACAAAAGCCTCCCCTTATAACGTCACATTTGGCATCTACCGGTTGCCCGCAAATTTCACGAAGTTGTCCATCTCTTGGGAGGCCTGTCGAAGCTTTGTCTCCGGTTTGTGGCCGCCACTCGAGGACCTTTTTCCCCGAACGTTTTAGCTCAATATACTCGCAAGACAAGCGGGTAGTTCTGCTAGCGTTTCAACCGCTACAGTTCCCTGTCGCATAAATTGAAGAAATGGAAGACCGTGAGCAAGAAATTTTATTGAATTGTAATTGTACTGCATGTACCATCAGCCAAATATGTGGTCTCCACCCTAAAGTTGATAATCGTCTGCATGTCATAAAACACGGTTACTGCCTTTTCGCAACGTAACGTTTGGCTACCTGTTTCATTTCGTTATTTCAGGGCCATCATGTAGAACCCTTTAGGTTAGGTTAGGTTAGTTTTATAAGAATCCTGAAATATTTACAGGTCCAGAAATATTAAACAGTTGGGAAACAAAAAGTTGCGAAATGAAACCGGTTGCCAAACGTTATTCGCCGAAACATTATAAACCCATAAAACAATAATGCAAATAAACTTGAAAGTTCGACTTTAGCGACCTATTTATTTGATAGGAACTTGTTTAAAAATTGATAGACCACTTATTTGGTTGATGGTACATTGCACACCATATCGTTTTATGAAATCCTTCCACTCTACCTGACTCATTTCTTCAGTACCTATAAGCGACAGGAAACTGATAGCGGTTGAAACGTTCGTAGAACTAGGCACTCATGTAAGTACTTGGGTATAATATACAAAAGGCTTTAAAAACACTGGTCACCAACAAAGCATTGTAAAGCCACCTTCCGCGTAGGTAGGTACTTTCATGACCCAAACCCACCTCCGTAAGGGATGCTCTGCTCCAGCCCGAGCAGCGCGATATCGTCGGTCTGCACTCCCGCGCGGATCTCGTCGTACTCCGGGTGGATGTACTTCCTAGTGGTTTCCACGAGGTACTCCGGCCGCGTGAGGTTGGTCAGGCCGAGGCGGATCACGAAGGACTGCCGGCTTGATAAGTGGGGGAAGGACTTTGTCAAAAACGCTTGGTACGGGCAGTCTAACCCCCTTATTCATAAAACTTAACAAGCCTATGTTAACTAACAAATGATTTGTCCCTTTCTAACAAATACAAATGCCGAAGTGACAGATAAGGACAAACGAATTTTAGCGGCATTTTAACTAAAATAGGTTTGATTGTCGTTTATGAATAAGGGGGTAAGAACTTAAAGTCACTAAACTCGGCCGTCTAGACAGAGCAACGATGAGGTGCGGTGCGGGGGAGAGGGGCGTGGCCCCGCGGGCGCCCGCGCACTCCGACGTTCAGTGCGCGATGGTACTAGCTGCGAAGAGTGTCGCAATTTTTCGTGAATATAATTTAATAATTTATTGTTCCGATACAGGAGTGGCCAATTTATTATACATGCGTTGTACATGTGAACGTCATACACTCATACAGCCGTAATGATGAACAATTGAGATTCCATAAATTACGTAAAATAAAATCCCCCGGTCTGTCCGTTAAGTGTACGTAATTAATTACTACCTAAGTATTAAAAAAAAAAATGTTCACGAGGAACTTTTAGACAATAAAGGGAATGCTACACGGTTGCCAACAAGCCTTCGACGGCGAGGCGCGGTGCGGGGCGGGGCGCGGCGCAGACAGACTGTGAGCGGTTGCTTCCTAGGCGGCATCGTACTCTGTGGCGGCATCTGTGGCATTATCCAGTATATGTATAAAGTACTCTGTGGCATTATCAAAAACAAACAGAACGCCACCGCCGCGCGGCAATTCGCTTTTTAATGAGGGCTATCGCGTATGAATTCGCCACTAGAGGCGCTTGTGTAGCGTGAGGTCTCCGAAATGTCAAATCTCATAGTTTTTGGGTGAGCTACGCGGGTTTATTTATAATTATAGAATAATTTTGTGAATATTTTGCAATATCTGAAATGAATTATGGCAAATATGCGTTCCGGGGCAATGAATGTCTGTGTTTTGAGACAGTTTTGTATTTCAGAAACCTTTGTCCTCCCTTTTTTCCGAACAAAACGAGGACTATGCAACACTGTGGCATGCTCGATATTTTTATGGTACGGTTTTAAGGTGTATTAAATATGATTTTAATCTAAACTTTGTTTTCACGCCCGTAATAACAGACTGAAAGCCATCTAGTGAGACAAAAAACGATAGCCCTCATTCCCGACAATCGCGACTCGGTATAAATGTCAACTAAGGCATCGCGTAATAATACACTGTGGTACGGGGTAGTTTAATTTCTCAATAGCTTCAGTAAACTTCAGTAAGTTAGTTGAGATAGCAAGATAAAGGGGACGTATCTGAATATCGAAAATTAATATATCCGTCGGCGGCCGATCGTAAAATCTGCCAAATCACGAAATTCCTAGGCATATCGTGAAATGGCGCCATTTCATGAATTGGCTAAGGGACATCCGCCATCGTTCAAAACTCGCCGTTTAACGATTTGCCTAGTGACGTTTAGGCAGATCATGAAATTCCTACGCATATCATGAAACGCCGTCATATCGGTTCTGGCACTTCGCCGGCCGCTGCCGCCAATTGACCGTGAAATGGCGCCATTTCACGATATGCCTAGGAATTTCGTGATCTGGCGGATTTTACGATCGGGCGCCGACCTAATGCTAAAAAGTCGACGGTCAAAATATCGAAAGTAGGTTAGGTTAGGTTCGATATTTTGACCGTCGATATTTTAACTATAGATATTTCAATTTTCGATATTCAGATACGTGTCTAAGATAAATACGACGATGTTATAATTTTAGGATTATCTGTTGCCTGTTTGTTTTGTATTGTACCATCAGCCAAATAATATGTGGTCTACCACCCTAAAGTTGATAATCGTTTGCATGTCACGGGTTGGTATCATAAGACTATACATTGTCAAAACGACCAAATCATCATAAGGTCCAGATCTCTAAAGGACCATCTCTTTAGAAAGACCATATGTCTCCGAATGATGGACAGAGATATTTGGAAATAATTCCGATCCGCATTGGCGATCCCTTCAAATAGCGAACCTACTGTGTTAAAAATAAAGTTGTGTTAAATACTTGTGATGTATAGGTATACCTATCATTTAATAATATGGTAAATCTGTTTAAAAAAAATATACCTCGTTGAGTTTCTTGCCGGATTCTTCTCAACAGAGGCTTTTCTGAACCGGTGGTAGATTTTTTTTTGACATTCATAAGTGCTTGTTATATCTCGTAGGTTATAGCGTAAATTTAATACAGATATTTTGACTTTGACTTTGAATAGACGTGTCTGTCAACTTGAAAGTTCGACTTTAGCGACATATTAATTTGATAGGAACTTGTTTTAAAATTGATAGACCACTTATTTGGCTGATGGTACGTACCTTAGATGAATGATGGATGATGGTCTGATGGCCATTTAAATTATGATGCTCAAAAATTCTTACCTAATGGGTGCCGATTGTTGAACTTTAAGTTAGCTACTTAACAAATTTCTAGCCCACTAGACTTGTTTTCTTCTTTTTATTATTTTTTAAGGCAGTCGGGTATTTTGATTTTTTAAATTTATTAATTTATTTGATGTATGTTCACCGATTACTGATTGATATATTTTATTTTATGTATGTTAACCTGAAAGCCCGTACAATCTACTCCTCAAATAGCATGTTATCTATGTAACTTCCAACAACAACATATATTTTTTGGGTGTATAAGTTTGAATTCAATTTTCTCATAATCACCTTTTCTGGCTTTTGAGGTTCAACATTTTTTTTTAAATATCTATTAAACCTACATGCATGTTTCTTACATGGTTTGATAGCTAAATGTATGTAGATTATGGGGATATCAATAACTCAATACCGACAACAAGGTACCTTTTCCCAGATAACGCCACAAATAGGAAAACAAACAAGTTGAGATATGTGGTGCATAGGTAGAAATTTGTGTCTGTACTCCTGTCCAGTGGTGGTGTAGAGGGATAGCACGCAGCACGGAATGCTGAGGACCTGGGTTCGATTCCAAGAGCTGGTCTCTTTTTCTGGTTTTTCTGTGCATCTATGTTTCGGTTTGTGTTTTCGATATCAATATAATTATTATTACCATTTATATAATCACTGATAATAATAATTTGATTAATTGTTTATGTTACTCACTTGGCCACACAATGCGCGGCGGTGATAACCCACTCGTGGTGTATGATGGAGCCGCCGCATGAAGACACTCTGCCCACAGCGTTCATCATTCGAAGGCTGATCTGGTGGGGGATCTGACCGTCCTCCGCCTCCCAACCGGCTACGATGCGCGAGCCTCCTGCTAGGGGGATTCTAGTAGTATTACACAGTGGCGTAGTGTGGGTATTAGCCGCCCGGGGCGGAAGAAAATTTTGCCGCCGTCTTATTTAGGGTACAGACCTATATACTCATTCTAATCGGTCCGAATCGTATATAGGTGCGACATTTTTTTTGTTATGGAATTATCATCATCACCCCAGCCTATACACGTCGCACTGCGGGGCACAGTCTTCCTCTCAGAATGAGAACACTTGGGCCGTAGTTCCCACGCGGATCCAGTGCGGATTGGGAATTTACAAATACCACAATTTTTTTATGGTATTTTGCCGCCCCCTTAATGTGTCGCCCGGGGCGGACCGCCCCCCCACCCCCGGCCCAACTACGCTACGCCACTGGTATTACAAATTACAAGATAGGTACCACGAACTGCTGTGTTCTTAAGGTCTTCTCGACGTTCTTTGGAATTTGATCCCTAGGCATAACTGCCTGTGGAGAGATCTCTCTATTGTCGCCTCTCCCCACACCCTTTCGGAGCGGCCAATGTGATCCAAGGTGATTATTGTATAAATAGAAAAGTTTGTTAGCGTAGGTAGGTACATTTGTTTAGCTTTCACTCTAAAACGGTTGGACGGATTTGAATGAAATTTGATGTGTAGTTTGCTGGATTTCTTGAATAATGCATCTATAGATTAATTTTATTGCGATATTTCCACGGGAACAGGATGTAGGTACACATGTAAAATCCCGGAACCTCAATCACTAATATGTAGAATTATGAGTATGGTCCTTGTATGGTCATTACTATGTGTTGGTTTATTAAGGATTGGCATTATAGCACTTACGAAACGCCAGTGTTGCCAGCGTGGCGCGCTTGACAGAGCCTGAGATCTGGACGCGGGAAAAGCGATCGTCAATTGTCAGTTTGTAAAAGAAGTCTGGCCCGAGTCGACAGTGTCGGGAACTGTTACGCGTTTCTTTATTATTTAGCTAGGCTTTTCCTTAAGTTATTGTGAATCGTTATGATAGCTGCATTTCTAAGATTTCAGTGGATGGGTGTCGTATTGTTTTGGTTTTATCTTGACCACAATTAGTGGACTTTTGTTAGTTCTTCAAAATAGTTTCATTCTCTGCCTGAATCCCACTTATTCTGCCCACATTGGTCATGTCAGGGTCGGATCCCGGCTCTCTAAGTCCTATCTTACGACAAATATTTAATTTATTTATACCATTTCGCATGTCTTCGATGAAAGCTTGTCCATCGCTCCTTAGGATTGGATCACCCTGAAAAATAAAAGCAATGTTCAGGATCAAAGATCATCAACACAACACATTCGACGGAGGCGCCCCCTACGGATAGATCCTGAACTAACGAGTTTTCTATGACCTATGAAAATGGAGTAATGAGGGCAATCGCGTATAAATTCGCCACTAGAGGCGCTAGTGTAGCGTGAGGTCTCCGAAATGTCAAATCTCATAGTTTTTGGGTGAGCTACGCGGGTTTATTTATAATTAGAATAATTTTGTGAATATTTTGCAACATCTGAAATTAATTATGGCAAATATGCGTTTCGGGGCAATGAATGTCTGTGTTATGAGACAGTTTTGTCTTTCGGAAACCTTTGTCCTCCCTTTTTTCCGAACAAAACGGGGACTATGCAACACTGTGGCATGCTCGATATTTTTATGGTACGGTTTTAAGGTGTATTAAATATGATTTTAATCTAAACTTTGTTTTTACGCCCGTAATAACAGACTTTGAAAGCCATACTTAAAAACCTCACGCAACAGTGCGCCATCTAGTGAGACAAAAAACGATAGCCCTCATTGTGTCGTGTTTGGCGGATTGGTAGATTGTTCCATCGCCCCCTTTCTTTTTTTGTTTCAATTTTGTAGATCACATAGAGTCAGCATCAAATATATCGTAGCAGCCAAAGTGTTCAAGTACTTCGGGCAAGCTATATATATTTTGTATCGCGTGCCGAACTAATTTGACCATTTTGGCGGCTACCTACTATATATTTGATACTGACTGTACACTTGTACACTTTTTGCGTTACGGTAGTACTATAGTTATTCTGCGTGTTTGCGTTTGCTAAATGAAGTTACCTCAGTGAACTAGTGGATACAAGCTAATAGTATTAGCGATTTTGTATTGAAATTCACTAATACTATTTGCTTGTAATTTCTTATGCAACTGGGCCCAGCCATAAAAAGCGATTTGTAATTTACTAGTTCAATATGTCAGAAATGACTGAATTGTTTTTAATGACACTTAGCTAAGAATCAACGCTAGGAAACTCACTTTTACCAGGGTGTCCACTACAAATCCTTAAAAAAATCCCTGACTTTCTCTGACCACATTTCTAAATTTCCCTGACCAATCATGTAAAGCAAAGCAGGTTATACGTTTTTTTTTTCACTGCCCGAGATACTAAGCCTTAGGACTAAGCTAACCCGATGATGTGAAATTCACTGCACACCGAACATGTTTACTTTTTCGTGGTCTGTTTTTATGGTGCCACTCTGTAATGCGTCGTCCAGGACTGAAACGGCTGGTGCCAAAATATCGAGCTACAATAAGTTTTGGTAAATCACGAATTTTCCCTGACTTTTTGGATTTCTAGCAAATTTCCCTGATTTTTCCTGACCACCTTGAGCTTCCTTGACTTTTCCCTTTCCAGAAAGTGTCCACCCTGTTCACGTAAAAAAACGGATTGAAATCGGTTCATCTGTTTAGAGCTGCGATGCCGTACAGACAGACATTGGCGTCGAATTTAAAACACCCCTCTTTTTACATTAGGGGTTAAATAGGAATACCGTAAACTGCTTCAACTTTGCCTTCTGGCCCCAACATTGCCTGATTCGATTTAGAGTCGATAACTTAGCACTCTTATAGGTTTTAAACTTTTATCTACACGGGAATTATTATTATGGGGGGATAAAAGTTTAAAAACCTAGGAGGGTGCTAGTTATCTACTCCAAATTGAATCAGGCAATGTTGGGGCCAGAGGGCAAAGTTGAAGCAGTTCACGGTACTTTCAGAATACTTACTGTAATGATCCCAAGTTAACATATTGCGGAGGGGTTGTAGGTGCAAATCTTGGCCCCATTACCCCAAATGGTTAAAGATTTTTTTGGAAAAATGTGTTCACATATTTTTCGCTGCATATTTTTTTGGTGGATGCAAGTGGCGAGTTGTCGTTCATTGGGGCGTTCTAAGGGGGAGACCTTTGTTCAGCAGTGGAAGTCTTCGTAAGTAATTTTAATTACTTACATGGACCAATCCTAAGACAAGTAGAATGCACGCAAAGTACGCGGCCGCCATCTTCACCTCTAATTGCGGTACTAAGTACTTTGAAATCTGATTTGTTTTAATCTCGAGTTAATACTTACTTATCGATTTATCGGATACTCGTTCACGTCGTCGCGTTGCTTGTAATTGCTACCATTAGAAATACTTCTAGAATACCCTTGAGAAACTTTATATTTAAAGGTCAGATCGCCTCAACAATAGATAGCGTTATTATCAAAATTCGAAAATTATATTAAAAATATTAATGAATGTCCCAGCTTGCATTGTGACAAAACAAAGTGGAATATCGCACATAAGTTTCGGGAAATCTAAAACCTAGGCTCGAGCCTAGAGACCTCTCAAGTCAAGACTAATTTAGTCTGTCAGTTAGGGTCTACTGGAGTAGACTTTACTCTCATTGATCGATGCTACAGAAAATAGTTATATTATGTATAACAAGTGAGCAAATTTGTTTTTTGTTTTGAATCCCGAGTAAGCGAAGGATTCTATAATTGAATCACGAGCATCAGCGAGTGATTCTAGGTTAGAATCCTGAGAGCAGCAAGGGATTCAAACATACGAGATGCAAAAAAACTTTGGTCTCGTGTGACACATACAATTTTTCACCTCAGCAGCGAGAACATAGTTTAAATGTAACATAAGAATAAAACCACATAAACCTACCAGTTTACAAAACAAACACAATTTTTAAATATAATCCGATTATTAAGAAACCAATATAATAATCACATTTAAAACCCTTACTCAAAAGTTATAGGAACAGTCTCGATTACATCTTTGAAAACATTGTTGAAAAGCGGGTTTTGAATTCGGAACGAAAAAGTGTAGATACAATAAAGGTACAATACATTTTTTTTAAAGATTTCCATTACATAAACATAAATAGATTTAAATAAATAGATTCAAATTGACAAATATTTATTCCAACTGTAGAGGCAGTACACGGAATTCTTTTATAAAAAAAAAACAAGAGAAGCTGCTTTCGTGCAACGAGGTTGCATACTTTATTAAAAGAGCGGGAAAATTTACATTTTGGAAATATTTCGTTGTCATGTAATTTATTAGGTATCGATGTATTTTTAATACCATAAATTTAATTTAAAATTGTAATTAACACATTTGATCCTATCTCTCGCTTTTTTCGTGTTGAAGTGAAAGTGACAGATCAAAGTGAAGTTCAACTATTTGGAATTCCGTGAGTGGACCCAACACTATCTTCAGCTTTTAAAAAAAATAATTAAAAAGTTACTTTGGCTCACTGATTTCTCATAGCAAAACCTGCCTGTTTGAGGTGCTGAGGTGAAAAAGTTGTCCACGCAATAAGAGCTAAAAAAAAGGCATGGTTCAGCTCCATTGACATCTATGTATGTTCAGCTCGGATCGGCTCAGCTGATGAGGGCGTCTTTTTCGCTCTTATTTCGTAGACACAATATACGAAGTTCGAGTTTTGCACTTCGTGGTATAGGGCCTGCGTCGATACATGTCAGGAGACATTTAGATTATCATAAAATATAGAAAAAACTATGAAGATATAACGTTAAAATTTCGCATGACGTCACGTTGTGCGACTCTGTTTAGCACGGCGTGACGTCAGGAACCCGGACTCCCGAACTTTCATCTAAGTACTTACCTAATTTTTGGTTTCACCCGTCGAGCGACTTAGACACACACCGTGTGTCTAACACCACCTGCCAGTGACCAAAAAAAAAACTCAGTGAGAGCGACTCTCGCAGTTGCGGACCACAGACTTGAAATTTGCGCACAAACTTCGCTAGGCGCTTGGTGCACCTCCGGGGCGCTCGACGAGTTCATTGGCAAAAGCAAAATACGTGTAGGTACAGTGGAGTTCATAAACTTGTGAGCAAATTTTTGATCAAAAATATCTGAACACGACTATTATTAACGGCATAGAAGCGTTTTCAAATTTTTGCTCACAAGTTTATGAATTCGACTGTACAATGTTTTCTGTTAATCTAAGTGATGAAATAACTAAATAGAATATTTTTTTACCTATGAAACTACCCAATTAACTAACCATAAAGCTAGAGACACTACACTTACGCCGGAGGCGGAGCGGTGCGGAGGCGACCGGTTGTAATATTAGAGCTAACGTAAAAGAGGGCACACAGAATACCCCGCCATGCTTATTTCCCGCGCGGTATTCTGTGTGCCCTCTTTCGTGTTAGCTCGAATACTTATTACAACCGGTACCGCTTCCGCGCCGCCACCGCACTCTGTGTTTCAAGGTTTTAACTACCAGCCTGCAAGTTTTTGCAATCTAATTCTTAAATGGAATTCTATCTAACTAATGCACAAACAATGAGGGCTATTGTTTTTTGTCTCACTAGATGGCGCACTGTTGCGTGAGGTTTTTAAGTATGGCTTTCAAAGTCTGTTATTACGGGCGTGAAAACAATGTTTAGATTAAAATCATATTTAATACACCTTAAAACCGTACCATAAAAATATCGAGCATGCCACAGTGTTGCATAGTCCCCGTTTTGTTCGGAAAAAAGGGAGGACAAAGGTTTCCGAAAGACAAAACTGTCTCAAAACACAGACATTCATTGCTCCGCAACGCATATTTGCCATAATTAATTTCAGATATTGCAAAATAATCTAATTATAAATAAACCCGCGTAGCTCACCCAAAAACTGAGATTTGACATTTCGGAGACCTCACGCTACACTAGCGCCTCTAGCGGCGAATTCATACGCGATAGCCCTCATTTGAGTCTAGTTTAATCAAAGATGTTGGGAGCTATCCTTTCGTTCTGGCAAACCATGGGTACCTATGTAGGTACATTACATTTGACTCAAACAGTCCAAACGTTCATAGAGTTGATTTAAATGTAATTTTCGACATTTGATGGAAACATTTACAATCAGAAACAAACAAACATCCGCATCGAAATCTCTATTTTGACCTACTTAGGATAAGTATGTTAAGATAAGTAAAACTATAAGTCATTTTGATATGGTTTCATTATCATTGATTAGCGTCTGTGACATTTTTTAATTAAATCAACTTATTACAACTAAAATTAAGTTTTATATTGTTTTATTATAAATTAATTAGCTTTACAAATCTGTTATTCGCACTCGCAGACGTCCAAGATACAGGCTCAGCCTAGTTTGGAGTCTGATAGATATGTTCTGTATTGTATCAAATATGTTTCTGTTAATAAAAATATTTGTATTTGTAATTTTGTATTTGTAATAGCTGGTCAATGTTCTAGCTAGAGTACAAGATCTCCAAAATATTTGAACAAACACACTTTGCCAGAAATGCAATATTGTATTTTTGGGAAAAATGGCAGGCTAGAGAAAAAAATACAAAATTCTCCAAAATACTGTAATCACTCTTCATAATTATAAACTTAACAAACTATATACAACACAAACATAATTTCTTCTCCACAAAAACAACAAAAACTAAATCTTTATGCATAATCTTCATCATCACTGTTATCAGGCTCAGAATAGTCTTCATCTATCTCTATTTTCCGTTTCTTTTTCTCTGGCACATTCTCTTTTTCTTCTATCTCATTCTGCGCTTCAGTCTTTGCTGACCGATGGTGGAACACAAAGGAGATACTCTTTGCCAAGTCCCAGCACTGCTTCAGGACTAAATCTGCCAAGTTCTTCTTGTCAGCACAATGATACCAATTTGACAAGTCTGACGTACAATCAGAATTATCTGGTGGTAACGTTACTTGAATGTTATTGACGCACCTACGACACTTAAACTTGCTATGTGTGTCAGATAAAGTGTTCTCTTCAAGTCTAAACAAGTCTTTGAGGTCATCAGAAGTGAAATGGCGCAAGGCCTCCTCGTTTTGGTCCACAACCGTGTCGCTTAGTGCCTTTTTGTGTGCTTGCCGTTGGAATATTTTTTCTTCTATCGTTCCTGTTGCTAGGAGCCTGTAAATGTAGCAGGGTTTCTTCTGCCCATCACGCCAGACTCGGGCCATAGCTTGGTCGTCGTTTGCTGGATTCCAGTCAGGGTCGAACATTATCAACCTATTGGCACCAATGAGATTCAATCCACAACCTCCGGCTTTAGAGCTGAGCATGAATATCCATTCTTTCGAGTCCTTGTTATTGAAACTTTCTACAACTTTAGCTCGTTTTTTGATTGTCATAGAGCCATCCAGTCTTACGTATTGATAGCACCGTTTTCTGCACAGTTTCTCAAACAAATCTAATGTTTGAGTGTAGTTGGATACAAGGACTATCTTGTCATCTGTATTTGTTTTTAGGTTAGCTAAAATGCAATCTAGAATCATAAGTTTGCCTGAGTATTCAGGCTTAACATCTTTGATATCATAGTTGCTAGGCAACAAGTCCTTCGCTTTTTCAAATCCTTCTGATCTTTCTATGATCTTATCATAGATCAAGTCGGGGTGATTGCAGAGTTTTTTCAATGATGTGATGCTGGAGAGGGCACTAAGTGTATTCTTCTCTCCTGTGCCGGCAAATTTATTTCGAATTGCATCAGAGTTGATGAAGTTCTTGTAAATCTGAGTCTGAAGTGGCGTCATTTTCACACAAATGACCTGTTCAAACTTGACCGGCAAGTATTTTGTTAGCAGACTGCTTGTTCTTCGTATCATACACTTGTTGACTATAGATGTAAGTGTCTGTAAGCATTCTTGTGCTCTCTCTCTTTCTTGATCTGTTGCCAATGCATCCTGACCTCTGAGGATTGCATTTTCATATCTTTTCTTAAATTCCTGTGCAGTACCCAGTATGCCCTCATTGACAAAGTGTACTAAACTGAAATATTCAGTCAGATCATTTTGAATAGGTGTACCCGAGATCAAAATCCTCCTTTTAGCTTTCAAGCCCATCAATGCTTGATAAGTTTGGTTCTCGCTGTTCTTTAGCCTGTGCCCTTCATCACACAAGACTAAGCCGACTTCTGAAGAATGTAGAATATTGGAATATATCCTGAATGTTTCGTAAGATATTATCAACACTGGTGTTGCTACCCTTGTGGATGCAAAGGTGTTCATGAACTGCTGTAATTTCAGAGTTATATCAGCTTTCGATCCACCATCCATAGCCAAAGCGTTTATCCTTGATGCAAGCCACTTTTGTATCTCATTGTACCAATTTTTGACCAAACTGCTCGGGCACACGATAATAGCTTTACAAATAGTTGGTTTGCATTCAGGGCCTTGTCGTAAAAGTGTCCAGAGCAACGTTATACATTGCAGGGTTTTACCGAGACCCATTTCATCAGCCATAATGCAACCAAAGGCGTTTTCTATCTGTTTACCAGTGACACAGTCGTACATGAACTTGACGCCATCTCTTTGATGGGGTCGGAGTATGTTCCCCAGGACTGGATCGACTACAACAGCTACTCTGACGTCCTTCGGGTTCATCTTCATTCTCTCGTGCTCAGGGACATACGGAGGGCGGTACAAAACCAGAGCATTTGGCTCGTCCGGGTCATGTAATGCGCGTCTTACTTGTGTTCGTTTTAACCCCAAACTTTTGCTACAATAAGACGATACGTAATTCGGAATTGGCACCTTAAAAGGCTTGCTTAATATCTGCTTGATGAGATTCTCGTGGTCAGACGTAGACATGGATTGCGTGAGGGCTTTAGGAGCGATTGCAACTTTCGTGCATTCCCGCTTTTTGCGTTTGGCGGAATTTAATAAGGGGCTTTTGAAAACGTTATCCCCGGAGCCGATTTGGCTCGGCGCTAAGCTTCGCCGCATTTTCGTTTGCGTATTTAGTCCACCATTAGAAAATAGCACAGTTGAAATCCACCAATATTCAGGAAGTAAACAAAACCGACCGGCCAAGACTTGTTTGACGCTTATGATAATGTTGCCATACTTTGACATCTCATATTTTTCGATCTTGTCAATATCAGACGTTAAAATTTTCTGCTCAAACAGATCCATAGCAAAGGATTCACGATTGGCGCGAAACTTCTGTACAGATTTTAGGAATGTATGTATAAGTAAATGAATAAAAATAGAAATACAATGAAAAAATATTTATTAGAAAAAAACAAGCACTGACAATCTTAGTCGTAAGGTTATTTCGATGTCATACATCCAACAAATTGGTAATTACATCACAGAAGATTAAGAAGTGTCCTAAGAACTAGCACATTCATTAATTTAATAATGATTAATACGGCTCGAATCACAATAATATAAATCCAGATACATAATTGTAATGATAAGACGAATACACAATCAAAAATGACCATAAATTACGGAAAATTTCCAAGTAATTAAAAATAATTCAAGCGCATCATTTAAGTAGTGGGTTTACTAAAAACATGACACAAAATTATATACCTACTTATAGTAAACTAAAGCAGTATGAACTATCCCTCCCTGTTCTTATGACTCCAACATAATTCCGTTGACTAGCCAATGATACAAAAATAACTTTTAAAAACATTGGTCTTAAGGTCTTACATAATTTGACATTGCAGTTATTTTCATCTTATTATCTTTTCTTCAGCCAGTACACATTCATCTTTTCAAGTACATTTGTTTGTATACGTAACTAAATCAGCTAAGGTAGTTGTTGGTATAAATTAATGACTTTTGAACTGTTATTTGATTGATTGGAACAAAAGATATATTTATGTTGAAATTCCACGTGACTAAGAACAGTGGTGACATATTAGATTGATGGTAGTTTATTTTTTATATTACTTGATCAGCAACAACGTCCTTCTTTGATTTAGTTACACTCTAAACATCAATGGCATTACCACAAAAAACTTAAACACGTCAAAAGTGCCTAAAACTAATGATTTTTATCATTTTCTATAGACTGTCACATGTTAAACACATGTTAAACGGTTTTCTGTTTTGTGGCAACTCGGCAAATGTTGCCTAACGAGACTGGAAAATATCCTGCGTTCCAAACGCAACGCTATTAACAAAATTTGGAAAACTTAAAAAAAAAATACAAAATAAAATGATCAGAAAACTCATCGAAGCCGCTGTTTAGAGCACTGCAGCAAAAATAATTGTGAATAACCAAGCAAAATTATTTGCTTGCGTAAAATAATGAAAATTACCTTGTTAATTTATTTATGTTCATAAAAAAACAAGACGAAAAAGTACCTATACGATGTCATTAATGTATTTTCCTTTTTAAAGCCTTTTAAATTTTCACTGAAACAGAATTAGCGAATTTAAAATTGTCTTATCACCTTTTTTTTAAACTTCTCTAGTATAAAACGGAAAAAACATACTGAAAAATTAAAATTCATATTTTTCATTGATTTAATTAAACAAAATTAATCTTTAGAATAAAACAGCATTATGAGTGGTATTGTTCGTGTTGAAACATGCGTGGTCTTTGCCCATTCATTTGCTGATATTATTGGCCACACTATTTACTGCCCGTGAACTGATAAAAAAACGCCCCCCCCCCCCCCTTAAATTTGAGGTTGCTGCAGCGCTCTAACGCGTGATACGAGCTAGCTTATTTCTTGGGCAGCCGGAACACTTTCACGTTGCTGAGAGCTTCATATACACAGTCTGTCCGCGACGGGTACACGCTCTTGAGATTCCCTTCTGTATCTACGATTTTTACCTGTAATAATAGGGCATATTAGGCAAAGCGATAGACGAGGCGATATTAGCGCAAATCCATGATAACGTCAGTTCTCTTTATATTTTTTCGCCATGACGGACCATGGCCAAAGAGTATTATAGTACCTATAGAAATCATGATATACCCGTATTTATTAGTACCAAAATAACGTGATATTTTACATCGACGGCTCGCACCTCTGAGTTTTTCGAAATTCATGTGCGGAATTACATTTGTAATTTACCACGAGCTTTGCGGTGAAGGCAAACATCGTGAGGAAACCTGCAACAAAACTGCGAAGCAATTCAATGGTGCGTGTGAAGTTCCCAATCCGCACTGGGCCCGCGTGGGAACTATGGCCCAAGCCCTCTTGTTCTGAGAGGAGGCCTGTGCCCAGCAGTGGGCCGTATATAGGCTGGGCTGATGATTTTACATCGATAGTAACGATAGCTAAATTTCCAAAAACATAATTAAAATAATACGATATTATGGCATTTAAGATACTCAAAAAACTGTGTACGGTTTTGTGCTAGTGCTGCACTCTGACGGGAGAAAATTTCAGTAATATTCGCTATAAATAAGTTTTGTGTAAAAACATTAGGTACAAACTGTCGAACTAGTTTTAAGTGACATGAATGTATATTTTCATTTCAAAGGGAAGCGACGTAGACATATGAGTCGCGTCACTGCGTTTATGGTGCGTCAAGGTTATTTTAAACAGGAATGTGGATGGGATGCGATAAAAACTTGACGCACGAGAAACATCATTGCGTTTACAGTGCGTCATAGTATTTTGAGCATGGGTCCATCTACGATGCTATGTTAGTAGTGGTGGTACGGACCTGTTGCACAGTGAGCGAATGATACCCGTTGGCCAGGTCGTCGTCTCCGTCCCCGAGGCCGAGCTGCAGCGTGTCCAGCAGCAGCCGGTCCATGGCAGTCTTGCAGGCGCCGAGCGACGCGTGCGACGTCACCTCGACCAGCATTGACTTGCTCTCGTGGGACATCTGGAATATGTGTAAAGACGAGGGAGGGGGGATTTAATATATTGTCAAGAAGACATTAATGTCTCAGGCATATTATAAAATTAATGATTGTCATCGCCATGGATATTTGGAAATCCGATCCGCATTGGCGATCCCTTACTAATAGCGAACCTTGAGGTGAAAAATTTAGTTGTAATAAAGATGAATTGTGAGAAAAAATAGGGAAATTATAGACCTACCCCCTTATTCATAAAACTTAACAAGCCCATGTTAACTAACAAATGCTTTGTCCCTTTCTAACAAATACAAATGTCGAAGTGACAGATAAGGACAAACGAATTTTAGCGGCATTTTAACTAAAGTAGGTTTGATTGTCGTTTATGAATAAGGGGGCTAGTGTCTGAGCCTAATCTTATTGTAGAGACCAAAGCGTCCAGACTCCGGTGGTTGGACTTGGACCCCTCCGTCGTTGGATATCATATTCGCAAAACATGATATTTGTAAAACACGATATTCTCAAAACATCATATTCGCAAAACAATTATATTCTTAAAACATCACAAAAGCAAAATATGATATTCGCACAACATGATATTCGCAAAATATCATATTAGCTAGACATAATCTTCGCAAAATATAGGCTGGGAGAGGGAGCCATGAAGAGAACGTATTTTGGATTCGGGGTCAAAGGCTGGCAAGAGCTGGTCCAGATCGTAAAGCGTGGCGTAATCTGGTGTTGGAGGCACTTTTGAGTCGTTGGATAGTAGTAGTACTGCTTTTGTGAACCCAATGCAAGGGGGGACGTACCTTAGTACTTTCGGAGTTGGTTATGGGGGGGAAGCTGATGACCTCTTTGTTGGAGGCCACCAGGCACGGGTACTTCGGCTTGCCTTCCAGCAGGTACAAATATCTGAAACAAAAAAAACAAGTTAAAATAAGTTTTTGGTAAAAAAATCATTTTTAAAACAAGCTTTTTTTGCTGACTGTACTTTTTGTTGACTATACTTGTATTGTCACCCAAAAGTGCCCAAACTACATTTGCATACCAAATTTTAAGTCGATGCCATTAACCGTTGAAGAGTTCCATCCTGTGGAGACGATCCTAGACTTCCAGACGACTACCAGATTATTGTATTGTCA
Source organism: Choristoneura fumiferana (assembly GCF_025370935.1). Lineage (NCBI taxonomy): Eukaryota > Metazoa > Arthropoda > Insecta > Lepidoptera > Tortricidae > Choristoneura > Choristoneura fumiferana. Next base: position 1,727,170 of record NC_133480.1, read on the forward strand.
CGCAATTTACATAAGTATACCAACTTTCAAGTCAACCCAACTACCGGAAGTTGGTCGAATTTAATTTGGAAGATTAGATTACAGACAGACAGACAACGGGACAGGTGAAACTAAATAAAAGTAATTGTAAAAGGAAGTAATTTTTTTTAGTACAGGCTATTTGAAAGGCTGGGAGACCGACATCGCGGTTTCGGCCAACCAGTGGAAGCAGATGGTAATCAATGAATTATTATTATTATTATAGCCTCTTTATTTCCATTTTGAACCGACTTCAAAAAAAGGAGGAGGTTATCAATTCGTGTATTTTTTTTTTTTTTTTTTTAATGTTTGTTACCTCAGAACTCCGTCATTTATGAACCGATTTCAAAATTTTTTTTGAGTTCGTCTAGGAATGCTTTCAATTAGGTCCCATAAGCAGCAAATTAGGATCTGATGATCGGATCTTAAGAAATCGAGGGAACTCTTCAAATATTGTAGGGACACTTATGGTAATTTGGATATATTTAGCAGTAACTCGTGCATTTGCTCTTGCAAATCAAATTTGGTGAAGTGGAATGAGGATGAAGACCAGATTTGACCAACGGAACTACTACTATCAATAACAAGTATTTCACGGGTTAAATTTAAATTATCATGATTAATATACTTACCTAGATAAGCGACTAAGAAGAAGCTTTTAAGTTAATGATTCTTTCGAACTGATCTGATGCTGAAGCCAGAAGGTAGGCGACGGAACTCTGTTATAACAACGTAACTAAGTCGTGTTTGGGCTTAATGGAATAGTTGTGAGATGTTCTTTGGCTACGAATCACTAAAAGTGAGAAATAAAAAAATTATAACAAAAAAGTAAAACCGACTCCAAAAAAATAAAAAATAACAAAAAATGGAACCGACTAACAAACCCTTGAAAATATTTTTCTAGGTAAGTAGGTACGTACTAGCTCGAAGTCGGTGACTCAGCACGACCAGCAGGAGGGGTTGAAACCACATAGTATGTAGGTGAGGTAGACGACTATTGTGAAGTCCCACTCCTGCTGGCTCGTGCTGAGTCACCGACTTCGAGCTAGTACGTACCTACTTACCTAGAAAAATATTTTCAAGGGTTTTGTAGTCGGTTCCATTTTTTGTTATTTTTTTTTTTTTGGAGTCGGTTTTAGTTTTTGTTATAATTTTTTTGAATCAATCATCATCATTTATAATCATAAGTGCATGCATTACATATTCCAATCAATCATTTCATTATACCAATTATTACATATTCATTAAAAAAATTACATAACATTTCATTTCATAATAAATAGCAATTAGTTAAAAAACAATTCAATATGGACCCTTTAACGGGTCAAGGCCTCCTCCATTTCGTGTGTGTCAAGTGTCTGTCCTTTGCTTTAGTAAGCCGGTTTTCGCCAGCATTTCTCACTATTTAATCCTCGCCAGCATTTTTCTTTCGGTCTACCTCTTTTTCGTTTGTTTGTTGGACCTTTCTAATAAATAACTGTGCCCATTTTTCTTTATTCATGCGTGCAATATGAATCAATGAATATGCAAGTTAAAATAAAAATAGGCAGGCCATTATTTTAGGTACAGATACTTTTCTTTGTTTGGCTAGCTTTAATAGTTAAAAGAATTGTAATATAATTTTTGTTTTGAAAAACTCAAGTCAGTTGAATTATTAGTTTATTTCAAATCTAGTAAAAATCTTATTTTTCTGTGTAATGGTCAATTTATTTGTGACAAATTCCTCGTTATTGGCTTATTATTTTTTTACAAGCTTTTATTTAGTTTCACCTGCCCCGTTGTCTGCCTGCCCGTCTGTCTGTCTGTCTGTAATCAAATCTTGCAAGTTAAATTTGACCTACTTCCAGTAGTCAGATTGACTTGAAATTTGGAATACTTATGTAAATCGCGTGACAATACAATAATCTAGTAGTGACATCCTGGTAGTCCAGCCAGGATCGTCTCCGCAGGACGGAACTCTTCAACGCTTAAAAGCATCGACTTGAAATAGTACAACAAAAAGTACAGTCAGAAAAAAAACTTGTATTAAAGATGAAATTTTCATGGTTTTGTTATTTATTTGATAATGTTTGCCTCAGAAGTGAATCCTTTCACTTATAATCACAAGAGATAGACATTTAATCCTTTATGAGCTACAGTCAAAGGGACCGCAATATTTATTCATATTTGTTCGTTAAACACAGTTGATTTTTATAACCAGTGTCATTTCAAGATATAAAATCGTATTGAGACTTTTCTTGGTCATCACATCTAATATGTTGTTATAACTGGTGTTGTGTAAACGGTTTTGACTGTAGTTCAACTTCCAATTAACCATTTTCTTACTTGTGTATCCCGGAGTAGACATTCCTCTTCTTCTCTTTCCTCAGGGCTTCGGCCTCGGCCGTGAGCTGCTGGAACAGCTGCTCGCCGGTGTAGGGCTTGGCGCGGCCAAGCGGCGTCAGCTTGAGGGACGTCGGGGACTTTGCTGTGTATGTTAGGTTGCCTGCAATGAGACGGGTATTGAGTATGTTTGTGTGTCTGTGAAATTCATGTTAAAATCGCTGGATAGTTTTTGATGAAATTTGGTATATTATAATACAGAAAGGCAGGAGACTCCTTTTCCAAAATGAACTGATACCTAAGACACCATAGCCATTTTACTTTAAAAATCGTATCTTTCGTTTATTTTCCTATTTATCAATTAAAAAACATTGATTCTTCCTTCTAAAATATTAGTCATTTTATAATAACTTGGTATGCATACATAACTTATAGAGTATCTTGAAAGGTTAAAAGGAATCAAACATAAATTACACATTTGGGGTTAGCCTCTTAATAAAACAGTTACCTGGTGGAATCTTCTTCAAGTCGTGTGTTGCTATGGTAGCTGTGTTCCTCTTGTCACAAACCGTGTCATGCAGTTTTGTCTGCATCTGAATAAACTTCTTGAAACTAGCCTCGGTAAAGTTCAAATCGTTCACAATACAACACAGTATGTATGGACGGACTGCCCCGACTTGCGCTTCAACAACTGTAATGTTAGGAATGTTATCTTCTATGTAGAGGATCTTCATTGAATGGCACAGGTCGCAGACAGCGTCTTCGGTGGGAGTTTCTTCTTGTTTCTTGGCACCCTTTTTGCCTTTCCCCTTGGAGGAGGTCTGGGAGTCTGCCTTTGGACAGTGCTCTCGGACATAGTCGAGTACCTGCTTCGTGCGACACTGGTCTACAAGCTTCATGAGGCGTTTGTCTGCTAGTTTGTTGCCTTTGAGGTTTAATTCTGAGGAAATAAAATAGTTTGTTTTGCTTTATTATATATTTTTTTTTTATTGGCACCAGTTGGCGCCACTGTAGAAAAAGGTCCTGCCTGAAGTATAGTGGCTAGTTTGTTATTACGGGCGTGAAAACAAAATTTTCATTTCAATCATATTTAATATCTTAAAACCGTACCATGAAAATATTGGGCATGCCACAGTGTTGCATAGTCCCGTTTTGTTCAGAAATAAGGGAGGACAAAGTTTTCCGAAAGACAAAACTGTCTCAAAACACTAGACATTCATTGCCCCGTAACGCAAATTTGCCATAATTAATTTCAGGTATTCACAAAATTATTCTAATTATAAATATATATTATTATTTATTTTATTTATTATTAATTGTTTTTAATCGTTTTTATGGACTAACGTCTGGAATAAATATATCATTTCATTTTCATTTCATAAATAAACCCGCCCTCATTGGCACTTAAACAGTTTTTTTTCTGTTTATTGAAAAAAAAAACAGACAATTATTAGCAGGAGTAAATTAAAATAGTGTGATGAGTATCGCCTTACATCCTAAATCAATTCATACTAAGACTTATTGGAAGATGTGGCAATGTAACAATAATTAATGGTGGTAAATTCTAATTTTGAGAGGAACCTGTGCACAGCAGTGTGACATAAATAAATAAATATCATGGGACACTTGACACCAACTAGGTCACTAGTCCCAAACTAAGCAAAGCTTGTACTATGGATACTAGGTAATGGATAAACTTATATAGATAAAAATATATTAAACATCGAAGACTCGAGAACAAACATACGTATTATTCATACAAATATCTGCCCCGGCCGGGAATCAAACCCAGGACCTCAAGCTTCGTAGTCAGGTTCTCTAACCACTTGGCCATCCGGCCATCATATATTAGGCTGGGATGATGATGAAGCCTCAAAATTGCTGACAATTAAAAAAAATTGTGATGATTCATTCAAATAAAGTGGGTAGAACATGGTGTGTATAAAAATTAGTTAATGTGATGCAATATTTATATAATTTTTTTCGACATTGCACCACATTTTAGTTTCATAAAGATGTAATTTTAATACATTTAACTTGATTTTAAATACATTGAAACCAGAAGAACATAATTTTTTTTATAATGAAGGTACTTTACAACAAAAAAAATTGCGATTTTAACTTGAGAAATTTACACCCTGGAATTTGTGCATGAAGGATTCTCTCTCTTACCTTTTAGTTTCTGTAGATTAGCCAATTCCCCTGGTAAAACCTTGACTTGATTGTCGCCCATGTCAAAATTCTTTAGCGAGGGTAGACTCTGTGCTATATAACTAGGAATCGACGTTATCGCATTACCTTTCAGGTTCATATCAGTCAAATGAGGCAAATTTGCATTCTCCAGATCAATAAAATCGCTCAATTTATTGTTGGACACATTTACTGTGATCAGGTTTGGAAAATCGACGAATTTCGGCATTGTTTCGATATGGTTCGAACTGAAATTGATACTAGTCAGCTCCTTCATCTTATTCAGAGTATCTGGGATACTTTTGATCTCGTTTCTTGATATATCGAGGACTTTTAGCTTCGGCAATAAGGTTATGTTTTCGTTGAACTCTTGAAGCTTGTTACCGAATAATAATAGCGATTGGAGATTAACTAAGCGCTTTATATCGTCTGGGAGAACCGTGAGACATGTATCGCTAATGTTTAACAAGTTTATGTTAGTTAATTGGAACACATTGTTGTCTAAACCTTCGTCCGAAATCCGTTTTGATATAGCAGCACCGGACAGCTTGATTTCGTGTCTATTCTCCGTCTTCACCGTAGTTACTTCTGGCCACACACCCATTTTGATGGATATTTAGTAGTCAACGTGAATTTTAGTAAAATTTGGAATTAAATTTCGTAAAAAACGCACCACGTCTTTTCTTATTAGCAAACGGAAAATATGACAAAATAAATTGACGTAAATATTCAGTGTTGCTAGTTCCATAAATAAATACTTAAGTATGTTTGAGCTACTGTTTAAACTGTGACGAAACAAAAATTATTACTCCAGTTCAATACCTGTTTTTCAGAAATTTTAACGAGTTCCGGCTGTATGTGTGCAGCCTCACGTTTATTTTTTTCTAATCTTATTATTATTATATTTCTATTCTAACGTAGAAGCTGTTTTTATTATTTTCGTGATAACAGCAGTACAGTACAGTGCGTTGTTAATAAACCTCTTAGATTTTAAGGCTACGTTTCAACCAGAGATGTGCCATCTATTTCCACCAGAGCAGTGCTGTGCGAGGATAGCTAAATGAAGCGTTTCTAGTATTAGTATGTAGGTAAATACCTACCTACTTGGAGCCGGAAACTAGGATTAACAAAAACAGTGGTCGATTAGATTGTGCTACTGTTTCAGATAAGTTTATAAATCGCTAATAACTAATACTGACAGTGAAATATGACTCTTTTTAAATGAGCCTTACCGACTTGGAAAATTTGAAAACCCCCCGAAATTGTCACTTAAAAGTTTAATACTTATCTCAATTCTTTCCATATTTTTTTATTTTTATAGTAACATGCCTATATACTACATAGATATATTTAGTTAAGGTTTCTTAGGCAAGGTTTCTTTGTCTTTTTTTTAACTATTAATTTCATGTCTTACAAAAGTAAATAAATGGCATTATTTAGTAAAAAAACCTATCTCAAAAACGGCTAAACTGATTTTTATGAAACATAGACTAAGAATCACGGCAAGAAAATTCGTTTTCACGTAACAAAACCACATCAAAATTGCTTCATCCGTTTGAGAGCTACGATGCCACAGATCGACGGGCAGTCAGACAGACACCTATAGCGTCAAACTTATAACACCTTTCTTTTTGCCTTATGGTTCTTTAATACTAGCCAAAATTGTTAGTTTGTGAAACATATATACAATATACAATACAATGACTCTTTTTTGTACACCAGAAATAGTAATCGATACAGACAGAAAACAGGTACACATTGAGAAAATAGACAGAATAGAACAGATAACAGATAGAATATTTACTATTGTGCCATATTGTTAAATTTTAGTTCAATAAAACATGAATGCCATAGGCATATTGCATATTAGACATAGGTAACGAGAAAATATCTTTCTTTAATCAATGACATCTAACTAAAATAAACTGTGCCTAAGATGTAATGAACTCTCATCAGCCGAAAGATGTCCACTGCTGAAAAGCCACCGGTTGCTCGCAACTCTCACGATGTCGTCAGTCCATCGTCTGTAGGCCTGCCAATGCCAATGCTTAGTGTTCCGACTCGCGGTTGCTACTCGAGGACTTTTCTCCCCAACGGGCCAGGACCTATGAGGAGGTCTATAAGGGGGGAAGATAATAAAGCCATTTTTGTAGTTGTTGCTGTTTGCAAATGCTTTAAATCTGGGGGGCTACTACGAAATTCTAAAATCGAAATTTGCATCGTACCGTCCCTCTCACTTGTATTAAATAACATTAGCGTCAGACGGCGGTACGATACGAACTTCGATTTTAGAATTTCGTAGTAGTCCCTCTGGGGCTTCCCCCCAACCCGGCAATGATTGATTGATTGATTGATTACATGTTCACCTCTCACCACACGCACTGAAGAGAGAAAAGAACAACAAATATTTCTATTTTAAGAAAAAAACCCTCAACGTTGCCATGTAGGATTACATGATAATTTTATAAACAGGACCACACGAGTTTCAATCCAAAGAACTTGTCTGTTTATTGATGAAACTGAAAATTAATTTCCGACTAAACTTAGATTAAAGAGATGTTGCGTACGTAATTGTTTAGGCGATTGTGACAAAACAGCCAATTTCTGGAGCCTCCTGAGTGCAGGGCAATGGGTCGAAAGAATTCTAGCCCAATGTTATAAGTAGGTATACATACCGTCATATCAAAGGCGTCTTTACCTATAGTGCAGGGTGTGCGTTGCACACGGGCGCAGCGGTGTTAGCCGCGGCACTTGTACCTATTCCATTTTGACCGCGCGCTCGATGGCGCTAAAGTAATAATTGCACACGGGCGCTACATGGGCTAAAGACGCCGCTACGTCATATAAAATCAGTCGCAGATGTGGTGGAATACGTCCGCCGGAAGAGTGGATACACGCTGAGGGTGTTCCAGCTGCAGTCGCGCCACTACGTGCACTTCACTGCGCGTGCGGCTGCTGATGGGGACCATCGCGAGTGCTGCCTTCTGGCCGAAAGACGTCGTGTTCCGGCGGTACCCATGCAGATGAATGCGACGTCGGACGGTGACTCAACGGTCACGCCGTTTTGTCACCAAATTAGTTTTAATATTGATTATAAATATGTATGTAGCTGTAAGTAATTGTATGGCCAAGTTGCCGAAATATGTCATATAAAAGAGTTGAAATTAAAAGGGAGGGCTATATCAAGCGTAATTGTCAATTTTTAGGGTTCCGGAGCCAATATGGCAAAAACGGAACCCTTATAGTTTCGCCATGTCTGTCTGTCTGCCCTACCTCTGATGGTTGCCAGAACAGTTTTCTTGCAAAATGTCAAAACATTAGGCATCTAAAGGTCGTCTTATAGATGCATTAAACGCATCTAACTGCCTTAACTCAGGTGCCAGATTTTCTAACAAATCTAGAAAAAAACGTCCAGAGACGACTGGGTAGCCAAATGGTTGGAGAACCTGACTCTGAAGCTTGAGGTCCCGTTGGGTTCGATTCTCGGTCGGGGCAGATATTTGTACGAATAATATGAATGTTTGCTCTCGGGTGTTGGACGTTTAATATGTATAGTTATCTACATACTCGTAAGTATTATCCGTTATCTATCTTTTTAGGGTTCCGTAGCCAAAACGGCAAAAACGGAACCCTTATAGTTTCGCCATGTCTGTCTGTCTGTCCATCCGCAGCTTTGCTCAGAGACTATCAATGCTAGAAAGCTGTAATTTTGCACGAATATATATGTGAACTATGCCGACAAAATGATACAATAAAAAATTCAAAACAATTTTTTTTTAGATTACCTCCCATAGACGTAAAGTGGGGGTGATTTTTTTTCTCATCCAACCTTTTTCAATCCTTAAGGGGTTGCTAAAACGATTTTTCGATTCAGTGATTCTTTTGCAAAATATTCAACTTTAAAGTGCAAATTTTCATTAAAATCGAGCCTCCCCCCCTCTAAAATCTAAACCGGAGGGTAGAAAAATTTGAAAAAAATTCAGGATGGTTAGTAAGTATATAAAACTTACAAGGAAAACTATAACGGTTAAGTTTTCTTGAGAATTATTAGTAGTTTAGGAGTAAATAGCAGCCTAAGGTATAAAATATACCTAAACTTGGAATATTCCGTACAAAATACGAAATCCTTAGAAAAATATTACTTATTTTTTTCGTAATGGCTACGGAACCCTATTTCGTGCGTGTCCGACACGCTCTTGGCCGGTTCTTTATTTTTTATTTTATGGTATAGGGTATATGGTAATATAATAAAAGCTTTGTTTAATTTGGGACCAGGCCAATTGGTGTCAAAAGTGTCAATTGTCCCACGATTTTTTTGGAGGCTGTCTAGTTTAAGTCAATTTATCGACTCTCAATAACTTATCTTTTAATCCATACCACGTGATTCCGATTACATGACAAGTGCTCTACGATTAATGATCGGTCTCATTACAATCCGTAAAATGAAGAGGTGGGGAGTGATTGTGTGTTTAGCAGCCATAGCCGGGGCTCAGGTATACTTAAATTTTAATCTTAATATACAATCTTCGGCCTATAAAATGTGTGTAATTTAGAAAAAGAAAGAAATTGATATACCTATTTGATGTTCTTGCCAAATTGATAAGCCTTTGTCGGTATACGTTTTAGAATAATAAATGCTTTAAATAAAAAAAAAACTATTAGATCAACTTAAAAAAGGTCCGCCCGGATTGCTACCACCATCTTGCTCGCTAATCCTGCCGTGAAGCAGCAGTGCTTGCACTGTTGTGTTTCAGCGTGGATAGTAAGACAGCCGGTGAAATTACTGGCACTTGAGGTATCCCATGTTAGGCCTCTAGGTTGGCAACGCATCTGCAATACCCCTGGTGTTGCAGATGTTTATGGGCGGTGGTGATCTCTTACCATCAGGAGACCCACTTGCTTGTTTGCCATCCAATCGAATAAAAAAAAAGTTGAAAAATTCCCGACTATATAATTTCAAAGTTCGATATCTTAAAAACAGCTGAGCCGATTTTAGTGACACTTAGTGACAGCTAAGAACCATCAAACTCAAGTGAAAAAAACCGCATCGAAATTGGCCCATCCGTTTGAGAGCTACGATGCTATGCCACAGACAGACATTGGCGTCAAACTTCTTTTTGCGTCGGAGGGTAAAAAAATATTGCTTATTAAATTACATTAAGTATATCACACTTCCGCATCCACCGCGATCCCGCGATCTTAACCAAGTCGTCGCTCCATCTTGTTGGAGGCCTACCGACAGCTCGCACAAGACCGGTCTGAGTGGAGAGCCTTGGGGGAGGCCTATGTCCAGCAGTGGACGTCTTTCGGCTGACATGATGATGATGATATCACACTTACATTATTTTACATATATTTAATTAAATTAAATTACATCAAATTGGAATTAAAATAAAATAAATCACAACAAAAATCGCATTGAAATTAAATTAAAATGAAATTAAAACAACGATAAAAATAACAATAATAATTAAATTAATCAAACAGAGGAAAATAAAGAATAAAAATATAAAAGAGCGCCGTCAGCGGTATCGGCAATTTTTGAAAAAAATATTAGTCTTTCTTTTACAAATATACAACTTTACTCGCAAATGTGAGGTAAAACATTGTATGTCGCACGGGCTAATAGACTCTCGTTCGTAATTCCTTATTTACCGCCCTTAAGACACAATGTACTATATTATTCTTCTTTATACCGGGTGTGGCCTGTAATATGAGCAAACAATTAAAACATAGATCATTCTTCGCAAACTGAACAACATTAGTTCAGCGACTTTTGAAAATAATTAGTTACTAATATATCATTAGTTTTAAGTTTATTTGAAGAAGCAATGCAAAGCAAAATGCTTGATGTTTGTAGCGTGACAGGCGACGTCAGTTGTGTTCTAGGATGGCGTACATTGATAGCAGTATTTAATTTGTGTGAAAAAAGGAAAATTCAATGACTCCATTATTTTAAAAAGTCGCTGAACTAATGTTGTTCAGTTTGACGAGGACGATCTATGTTTTAATTTTTTGCTCGTATTACAGGCCACACCCGGTATTTTATTATTTATTATTATTTATTTATTATTTATTTCATTGTAAAGTCATGTACATATTTGTGAAAGGTGTTACATTAGGTGTTATTATTAGTTAGTCCATGACGCCCTGCAAGGGCACACAATAGTTATAATTATGAAGTTAATGGTATTAAATCAATTATTACAATGTCGAAACGTTGTAGGTTTTATATTATAGTTTTCCTGTATAAAGAAATGTGTATTAACAAACATAGATAAGTTATCGCTTTATTCCGGTACTTAACCGTAACACCATCGTGACGTCAGGGATAAACGGTAATGGATTACAAATAATTGATTATATCAAACTGATTAGCGAATATAATTTTCTTTTAATGGCCGCCATGAGCATATAATTTACACTGCTTCCATTCCACTTGATATAGATACGTTTAATGGTCTCTACCCATTACACCGTATCGTACCGTACCATGACCGTATAGCAACGTGCCAGACAAAATTTCTATTAAAAAAGTCGAGTTTGTATTAAAGAAGCCTAGAAGTGGTGGCCTAGTGGTTTGACCTATCGTCTCTCAAGCAGAGGGCCGTGGGTTCGAACCCCGGCTCGCACCTCTGTGTTTTTCGAAATTCATGTGCGTAATTACATTTGAAATTTACCACGAGCTTTGCGGTGAAGGAAAACATCGCGAGGAAACCTGCATAACCTGCGAAGCGATTCAATGGTGCGTGCGAAGTTCCCAATCCGCACGGGGCCCGCGTGGGGACTATGGCCCAAGCCCTCTTGATCTGAGAGGAGGCCTGTGCCCAGCAGTGGGACGTATATAGGCTGGGATGATGATGATGATGATTAAAAAAGTGTGAGACGATGCTCATTAGCATGTTTCGAAACCAACGCCGTCGCGTGTCTGTAGCGCTTGACATTCCGTTCCTATCACGTTCCTACTCGTATAACAGTCATGGTATGATACGGTCGCTGTGTAGTGGGTAGATCAACCTCAAGTCGTCCCGCCATCTCTTCGGTCTGCCTCTGTTTCGATGTCCATTATAAGATATTGCCAGCCTTCTGGGCACAATGAACAGCGACGGTGACCTAGGAGGGATTTTTTATTTATAGGTTAGGCTAGGTTATATATTTTTTGTACATAGTCATATTTTTAAATGTTTAATGTATTGTGTTTTATTGCTTTTTGTTATAAATAAATAAAGTAAATACTCCTAGATATTGTTAAAATAATCATTATTCTATTTATATAAGCTTTTTTCGCTGACTGTAATTTTTACGGTTCTTAGCAAAATATCAATAAAAACGATTAGCCGTTTTTGAGATATTTTAAACTTGAAATTGACAACATCTATCAGTCTGTAACCATCTTAACTGCCAAAAAAGATAAACAACTCAGTAGGTAAGTCAATTCAAAGTTCAATGTCTCATAAACGCTTAAACCGATTTTGAGAGCCCTCCACACTATGTCTTTCAAGCGTCGTCTTCGTGCCGGCGTCCGCGCAGCGTCGACGCGACGCGAGCGCTGGCCGTCTGCCGAACGCCGGGCTTACGCAGGCTAGTGTGGGGGTCTCTGATGAAACGTAGCTAAGTAAGAATCATCTCAATCAAACTAGCTTTCGATTAAAAAACCGTATCAAAATCACTCCATCCCGTTGATAGCTATGATGCCACAGACAGACACACAGCACGTTAAGAACACCCCTGTTTTTGTGGCGGGGGTTAAAAATGGTTTTCAGAAATAGTCGTTAGTATTTCCTAATATTTATTTAGTAAGTAAGTAGGTATAGTAATCTATTTTACGAAAGTACAAACATTAACATCACATTTCTATTCTATTTAAATAAATAACATAAATATGTTTTGCGGTAATTAAGTAGATAATATCTAAATTATTTAGAAATGAATGAAAACCTCACTATCATTATCAACCGCCTTAATGAATTAATAATTATCGTGGTTTATCCGTTAATTATATTTATCTGTAGTCGATGGCTTTAGAGCAACTTTTATCATATTAATTAGAGATTACTGTTTAGGTACTGGCTGAGGAGCCATTGGCCTTCCCTGAGGATGCTCAGCGTAAGTATAAAATGATCATTGTATTGAATATTCGAATTTAAAGATAACAGAGGATATATATATATACAGCCGGTTTTTTAGCCGGGCAGAGTCGCGGCACTGTCTGGAGCCATGGATGTTACGGAGCTCCGATTCCGTTTCCGTTAAGTCGGAACTTCAGTTTGATATTAAACATCCGTTTCGGTTCCGGTTCCATTACTTTTGAAACGGAAGTTATATCGGATGTCAATGCTTACCGGGGCGACTGTACATGAGCGCCGTACATCAAAAACAAACAGAATGCTAAATATGTAATGATTTCGATAAAATTTGGTATGTAGGGGTTTTCAGGGATGAAAAATCGATCTAGCTTGGTCTTATATCTGGGAAAACGGTTGTGATCGAGTTTTAGCCCGAGCAAAGCTCGGTCGCCCAGGTAGGTACTTGTATTTATTAGCAGTAAGACAAAAAAACGAATAAGAAATAAGAATGCCTTTAGCTTTAGCTTTCTTTAGTTCAACGGTATTTTGTCAGTTCCTTTCAATCTAACGGTTAAAAATAATCATTCCACAACTAAAGGACCACCTTCTCTTTCTAGGCATGTCCGGTGCCCGCATCGTCTCCGGGTGGGAGGCCGAGGAGGGCCAGATCCCCTGGCAGCTGTCAGTCCGCATGGTGAGCCCCACGGGCGCTGTCAGCTCCTGCGGAGGGTCCATCATCCACCCCGAATGGGGCATGACCGCCGCCCACTGCACGGCTACGTGAGTAATACATATACAATTGGATGTATATTCTTGGATAAAAAAATATATTTACCTCCTGCTTTCACCATCCATTGATTACAATTATAGGTACTTACTTGGCTTATTATCTAACTTGGCACTGTTGTTTAAAATGCAACGTCAATAAAGACCACGATGTAATACCAACTATTAGTTATTCTGTAGTAATACGGGAATTCCCACGGGAATTTTGTAAGATCCCGGAATTTCAATTCAACAGCTGGATCTACTAGTTTACGCGTGCACAGACGCGGGTTAACACTTGTATTAAATACGTTTCCCAGACGCGTGACTATGGTCCTCCGAGCCGGTGCGGTGAGTCTGTGGCATCCGGAGCTTCTCTTCGAGACCACGGAGTACTACAACCATCCTCTGTACATCGACGCCCTCCAGAGCGTGGTGCAGCCCAACGATATCGCCCTTCTGAAGTTCCCACGGGCGATCCCATTCTCTGGTAAATCTTGCTTAATTGAAAGGTTCAATGAACTCAATGAGGTATTAATGCTCAAGTGTGTTGCAGGTGGTAGGATCTTGTGCAAGGTCCGCCCGGATTGCTACCACCATCTTGCTCGCTAATCCTGCCGTGACGCTTCATCTTCATCCATCCTGAATATTCACCATCCATCACCTTGTCATACCTTGGCATTACCTTTTCATCTTAAGATCAAGAGTGAATTAAATAATTTAAAGCTAAAGATAACTCACGTCTTAAATCGAGTTTAGCTCGACATGTTTCGGGCTAATCCGCGCGCGCCCCGAATGCTAATGCGCGTCGCGTTGCTCCGAAGACGAAGGGCTACGGATTAGCCCGAAACATGTCGAGCTAAACTCGATTTAAGACGTGAGTTATCCGGGTCATTATATTTAATATGAGTGAGTCTCACGGTAGTTTCATGTTCAAAATTTAAAGCTAAAGTTTTAATAAACTAAAAAAAAACTGGCCAAGAGCATGTCAGACCGTAACCTACTAAAAAATACCCATGATTTATAAAGACCATCCTCCTATCATTATGATGGTTCGTGGTCAAAATCGAGAAAAAATGACTCAGATTAAAAACTTCTTATTCCTATTATTATCTAGCAATTTGATGTCCCACTGCTGGGCAAAGGCCTCCCCCATGTCCTCCATTTCTCCCGATCCAAAGCAGCCTGAGGCCAGTCGTCGAGAAATATGTCCAGGTCGTCCAGCCACCGCCGTCTCCATCCGTCTTGTGGCATCCACTCAGTGGCATTTTTAGCCCACCGCAGTGGATGCATTCGGCTGACGTGGCCGGCCCAGTACCACTTCAACCTGGCACAGACATCGACAATGCGTGGTTTTAGAAAGCAGCACCGTGTTCCGGATTCGGTCAATCCTTCCCACTCCAAGCATGCTCCGCTCCATAGCTCTTTGACAAACCTCCAGTTTGGTTTTCTGTGACCATGTTTGGGCACCGTAAGTTACCCTATTCCTATGAGTTATCAATTTTTCTTCTCTTTTGCGTTACAGACCGCGTGCAGCCCATTCGTCTGCAGAGAGACGTGGATAGGAACCGCAACTACGCTGGAGTCAGGCTCGAGGCCTCCGGCTGGGGCCGCACCTGGACTAACGGTATGACCTCTACAGCTACTTCGTGCCCTTAGAGATATCATGAGGGATACTATTGCCTTCCTTAGTTCGATACACAGGATAATACATACAACTACTTACTTCCTACTTATTATAAATGCGAAAGTTTGTGAGTGCGAGTGAGTGAGTGAATGAGTGAGTGAGTATGTTTGTTACTCCTTCACGCTGAAACGGCTGGACGGATTTGGATGACATTTGGTATAGCTGGACATCTGGAATAAAATACAGGCTACTTTTTATTCCAATATTCCCACGGGATAGGGATAATGATAGAGATAGGGATATTGTGTTCAGACTTTTTTGAGTTTGACCTTTACAGCTACTTCATGGCCACGATTTTTTTTACGTATTACTAACTTTATTAAAAACAGAAACTAAAACTAAAACCAATCATATAATAAAGTGTACCCCTTAGGCAAGGTCCCGAAGATGCTGGCAGCGTTTCCTCTTTGAATAGCTAGGCTAATTCTTTGTCCGAAGAAGCTGCCAGCTCTTCGGTCACCTGTGACGTCTACTAATTTTTATTAGACATAGAATACTCATATTCACTCTCACGAGATAACTCACGTCTTAAATCGATTTTAGCGCGACATTCTTAGCCCTTCTTCCTAGGAACAACGCGACTCGGCGGCTGCCGCAACACGCGCACACGACGTGCTAAACTCGATTTAAGACGTGAGTAATCCGTTACAATATCGTTTAATATGAGCGAGTCTCACGGTAGTTTCATATCTATAAAAGTTAATACGTTGAGTCTAGTTTCCTTTAAATCGATAAGAAGAGGTAGGCAAGTATTCAAATTAAGTTGTGAGCTGGCGCGCGTGGCGCCCTGTAGTACCTGGCCCCTGGTTGCACCCACCTAAACTGGATATCATGGGGAATACTACTGCCCTCGTAAGAAGTAGGTATTACAATACTCTCTACAAGAGCGATTAATATATTTTGCCTGAAAGTACTAAAGAGACTTGATAACCTTGTAGGTATAGAGTGTTTAAAACGTTCGCGATTTTCATTTATAATTCCTCAAATATACGGGATTCATAATACTAAAATTATCTCGACATTTCGACCATATTGCAGCAAATTCAGGAGTTGTTAAATAGCATAGTCATATAGTTCCTTATATTATTATGTCGGCGGCCGATCGTTAAATCGTTCGTCGTACCTAAATTTTTCTTTTTTTCGGCATATTACGATGTACCCGGTGTAGAGTGTTGCTCTAATCGATCTGCCATATTGTTTCTCAGGCACATCGTGATATGCCAGGTGAACTTTTAGGCATATCATGAAATGGCGCCATTTCACGATATATGCCTAGGAATTTCGTGATCTGGGGGATTTTACGATCGGCCGCCGACATATACAATAAATAAAGTAAAATACTTGCTTTTGTAAATCCAATCAAGGTGTTCAAATGCTAATTTCTCTTCTACTAGTATAAACGAATCTTCATCTTCATCTTTATTACTTTCAGGAGCTGCCCCCGACAACCTTCAGTGGGTATACCTCACCGGAGAATCGAACCTAGCCTGCTGGTTCGCCTATGGAGGCAGTTCCATCATCGTGGACTCGACCATTTGCGCCAGTCATTACAACGTCACCAGCCAGTCCACTTGCCAGGTACTTGACGATAGTGTCCGCTAAACTGCCTTTTTTTCAATATTTTAAGAAGCTTGGTAGACAGACGATCAACCGCTCCATAAGTTATCTGAGGGTTACAACTAGAAATATTTAATTTAAATCTATGGAGTTTATACATTCTAATTAACGACTTTGGCTTCATCTGATGATGGGTCAGCCAAGGCAGTGATAAAAGATCCTAAATCGTAGGCGCAATGAGGCACACTCCGAAATATTCAACTGCACAACAAATATGTAAAAAACTGCCTTAACATCTTAAATGTTACATTCAAGAATTTTAGGATAAGCCCAAGAGTCTCATGCGACTTATTGTTGACGTGATTCAATGCCCCAGTTATAGTAGCATGCAAGTGTAGAAAATCTAACCATCCAGACCACCTGTTGTCCGATCTAGAACTAATAACTACTACCTTCCTACTACCACTACCTTTATACTAAGTATCACTACATACTAGGTTAAGAACTGCTCTAGACAATTTTGTCTTGGAAATTGCATTATTGTAAGATCTTTCTTTTGCAGGGTGACAGCGGTGGTCCTTTGGTAGACCTGGAGGAAGACGGCAAATACACGATGGTAGGAGTCGCCTCCTTCGTCTCTGGCACCGGTTGCCACACTGACTTCCCAGCTGGTGAGATCATCAGCAAAAGCTTTCTTTGATCGCCTTTTTATTGTCCTTCTTTACAGCTTTTTACCTTTGACTCCTCTAACACAAGCGCAAGACTGCTATGTCTGTGTTACCTAAGCTTTCATTAAAAAATCGTCCTACTTCACTTTCATATAGATCTACATATATTGTGATATATATATGCTGATTTATATGAAAGTGAAGGAGGGCTATTTATGAATTTCGGACTTATGTATCACAAAGCATCTTCTGCATCTTAGCATCTTGTGTGGCGTTTGTGATAAGCAGTTGAATCTGTGAAATATTATTACGACTGATATGTAAAAGTGGAAGACGATGGATTTCTAACATTTACACCATCCTTGCATGATATATGGACGTCCGCAAACTAACACCACAATATAACTTTCATCTGTGGTCATGTTAGTAATGTCACAGTTTATTTTATTTGCGGTAGAATTTGTTATCTAAGTAAGCGCAGTACTCGATAATATTATTCCACATGACTTAAACGTATTCTAAATCATATCTTTCTATCTTCTAGGCTTCATCCGCCCCGGTCACTACCATGCATGGTACAGAGAAGTAACTGGCCTTGATTTCGACTGGGACTTCGAAGAGCCTACGACCGTTGCTCCTACCACGGAAGCTGATAGCTCAAGCTCTGAGTCCAGCTCCAGTGAGTCCAGCAGCGAAGAGTCGGAAGAAACAACTGAGGCTGCAACCACAGAGGCTGCAACCACCGAAGCTGCAACCACTGAGGAAGCAACCACAGAGGCTGCAACCACCGAAGCTGCAACCACAGAGGCTGCCACCACCGAAGCCGCAACCACTGAGGAAGCAACCACAGAGGCTGCCACCACCGAAGCCGCAACCACTGAAGAATCAACAACCGAAGCTGCAACCACAGAGGCTGCCACCACCGAAGCCGCAACCACTGAAGAAGCAACAACCGAAGCTGCAACCACAGAGGCTGCCACCACCGAAGCCGCAACCACTGAGGAAGCAACAACTGAAGCTGCAACCACAGAGGCTGCCACCACCGAAGCCGCAACCACTGAAGAAGCAACAACCGAAGCTGCAACCACAGAGGCTGCCACCACCGAAGCCGCAACCACTGAGGAAGCAACAACTGAAGCCGCCACCACCGAAGCCGCCACTACTGAGGAGGCAACCACAGAAGCGGCAACAACAGAAGAAGCAACTACTGAAGCTGCAACCACTGAGGAAGCAACTACCGAAGCTGCAACCACCGAAGCTGCGACCACAGAGGTTGACACTGACGAAGAAGATGACACTCGCTCAATCTTCTCCTATTTCCGTTCGTCCTTCGCTAGGTTCCAAATAGCGTGATTGTAATTGCGGAAGAAATGTTGAAATGAATTTATTAATGAAACAAATTTCATCCATGATAAAGTTTGTTTTTTTGCTCCAACTAACGTTAAAGCTTTGTCGGATTAAAATATTTCGGTCATTCCCACACTTTATCAAACTATATTATTGGAACACGTAGGTAAGAATAATAATAAGTAGTAGTTTTTTAGATTTTTGCCAAACTAAGGTTGACACGTTTTAAAAGTGTCTTTAGGGTTCTATACCTAAAGGGTACTCTGTCCGTCTGTCTGTCATAGGGCTTTATCTAAAGAACAGTAATAATACACAGCTGGAGTGCCGTTCAATCAGTATAAAAACCTTTTGTATTAACACGTCGCAGCTAATAACCCTAGCAACGTAATTTATTGAATCAGGCGTTACTTTGCGGATGATGACTAAAATAATTTCTTTGCTCACCCGCGACCTAGCATAGACATAGCAACTAAAAATAAAACTCATCCTAGCCTATATGTACGTCCCACTGCTGGGCACATTGTTCTAGAAGGATTTCTCTTTACTTTTGAGAAACAGAACTCGAAAAAAGAACGACAAATGTTTTTTTTTTCATAAAGATTTAATGTACTTCTAATTAACAGCAGCGAACGTCACATGACACTCGCACTTGATCCCGCAGCCTTAGAAAAGCAAATGTACGTCTCGTTATCGAATTAAATGCTAATCCCAAATCCGATTCGAGTATCAAAGAACTGTTGGAAATAGAATAATTCGATTTATAAACTACTTTGTGAACGATTAATTACTTACAGTTCTAAATTTGGGAACTAGACCAACGCTAACCTACCCGAAACAGCAAAGAACCATCTCAAATTAAACTAGTGTTCGACAAAAAAAAATATTTTTGCGAATTGCAAAAAATAATTCATATTCTTAAAATGAAAAATATTTTTAAGTAGGGTTCCGTACCTCAAATGGCAAAAACGGAACCCTTAAAGGATCTCTTTGTTGTTTGTGTGTTTGTCTGTCGGCAGGTTTTTTAGCAATGCTTCTTAGACATGTTTTATCAAAATCGGTTGAGCCGTTTTTGAGATATTGAACTTTGTAGTGACAGAGTCGGGGTTTTCCAGCTTTTTGTTGGTTAGGTTATTGAAAAAATATTAGTTTTTCTTTTACAAATATTAAGGTCCGACCGAGACTGCTTTTTTAATCTCGGCCGAGACCGAGACCGAGACCGAGAAAAAAATATATTCTCGGCCGAGACCGAGACCGAGACCGAGACACAAAAAATAAGTGTTTTTTTCTATATTATCATTTTATTATCTAAAAAAACCGGCCAAGAGCGTGTCCGACAGCCATTACGAAAAAAACAAGTCATATTTTTCTAAGAATTTCGTATTGTGTACAGAATCTTCCAAGTTTAGGTATATTTCATACATTAGGCTGCTATTTACTCTTAAACTAATAATAATTCTCAAGCTATCTTAGCCGTTATAGTTTTCCCTGTAAATTTGATATCGTTTCTATACCTAGTGCCATCCGTTGTATCTAGTATCCATAGCGACCCCCTCAATGGTTTTAAAAGACCTATCCAACGATACCCCACACTATAGGGTTAGTCGAGAAAAAAAAATATCACCCCCACTTTACGTCTATGGGACGTCTATGGGATGGGGTACCCTAAAAAAAATTTTGTTTATTTAACCACTGTTAGCGTGACTGATATGTATATTCATGCCAAATTACAGCTCTCTAGTACTAACGGTCTCTGAGCTTAGCCGCGGAAAAACAGACGGACAGACATGGCGAAATTATAAGGATTCCTAGTTGCCTACGAAACCCTAAAAATACGCGTTATGAATAAAGAAAAAAGTTTTATTATGGTTTAATTAAACGTTCCACCGGGTCCTACAAACAAACTTAATTATAACGTAAATCAAAGTACAGTATTAACAATAACAATCGTTATCGAAAAGAAATGAACCAGGTGTCGCTTGTTATTCTTGTTAGCAGGTGTCAGTAAGCAAGTAGGTACCACACGCGCGAACCCGGGCGGGGCGACCAATCAAAATCCCATAGAAAGCTCATGCCACCGCGGACACCGCGGTAAACCGCGTGCCAATATTAAAATTCATTGCCGTCGCGGAGTCTCGGTCGCGGCCGAGAATCTCGGCTGTTTTGGGCCGAGACCGAGACCGAGATCTCGGCCCGATTTTTGGCCGAGATTTGTCGAAACCGAGACCGAGACCGAGATCTCGGTCGGACCTTAACAAATATACAATTTTACTCGCAAATGTGATGAAAATCATTGTATGTCGCACGGGCGGTACTAGAATTACGAACATCAACTCATTAAAGCCCTCAGTCTTCGACTTCGGGCTTCTAATATACTCTCGTTCGTAAGTCCTTATTTTTTAGTATTTATTTATTTGGCAAAAAACATAAAATACATAAAGCCTTATTCTAATAAGTCTTACAATATTATGCACCCTGGTAGGGTATAGCCACATTTATAATAATGTTATCTAATGCTATTAGGCAACTAAAAAGTAAGATATCCTACGTACTTGCATTAAAGCTTAAAAATTACGGTTACATTTTTTTTTTTTTTTTTTATTCGACTGGATGGCAAACGAGCAAGTGGGTCTCCTGATGGTAAGAGATCACCACCGCCCATTAACATCTGCAACACCAGGGGTATTGCAGATGCGTTGCCAACCTAGAGGCCTAAGATGGGATACCTCAAGTGCCAGTAATTTCACCGGCTGTCTTACTCTCCACGCCGAAACACAACAATGCAGCACTGCTGCTTCACGGCAGGATTAGCGAGCAAGATGGTGGTAGCAATCCGGGCGGACCTTGCACAAGGTCCTACCACCTGCAAATTTACAAAACAACAACTGCAAAACATTATACTATAAATTAAAATAGACTGTTATAAACTATTATGGCACAATAATATCCTGTTTACAAAAATGCGTATATTAATAATATATATTTAAATTTAATGATATTTTCATTCATCCATAAATTCCTTTGTAGAATAATAACATTTTTCTAATATATCTGTTTTTAATTTAGCTATGAATAATGTATTACTATTTATATTCTTAATATTTAACGGCAATTTGTTGTATATGTTAATTGTTCTATAATACGGGCTGTTTATGTAGATTTCTAGTATGGGTTCTGGAAGGATAAGTTTATGGGTTCGACGGGCACTTTTTGAAAATTGGTACAAGTGTAAGGTTTTTTCTAACAAATATTGCTATTTCCAGGATATATATTAAATATGAGATAAGAAGGGTCAATATATTAAATGTTTTAAAATGTGGTTTGCATTTACCGCCCTTAAGACACAATGTACTATTACTAGCGACACATTAACACTATTATATTAATTTTATTTATCATAAAAACTCGACCAATCTTACCAAAATCTTGATCGCTTGCATATCCCTATAAAGTGACGAGTTCACCAACTCTCCGACTCGTACTTGGCCATTTTTTAAAATAATCTTAACACTAGTGTCTTTATATTTCAGGCTTCATTTCCTCCTGGTCACTACCACGACTAGTACCGCCAACTAACCGGCATCAACTTCGATTGCGAGCACGGAGAGCCGCCCAGTGAATGCAGTTCCAGTGAATTAAGCTTTGAAGAATCTGCTGAATCAAGCGAAGAAGTTAACCCAGAACCTGAGCCTGAAAAAAGCGAGCAAGCAGCGCCTGAGCCTGAAATTGAAGAGGAAGTTGCATCGGAGTCGGAGAGTGAAGGAGGCGAAGAAGTAGCCCCTGAACCTGAAACGGAGGAAAAAATCATACCAGAGCCGGAAATTGAAGAAGAAGTTGCACCCGAACCGGAAAGTGAAGAGAGCCAAGAAGTAGTCCCTTGAACCTGAAACGGAAGAAGAAATAGCTCCAAACCAGAAGTAAGCGAGAAAGTCGCACCAGAGCCCGAAAGTGAAGAAGTTGTGCCTCAGCCTGAACCTGAAAACGAGAAAGCAGCACCCGAGCCTGAAACTGAAGAAGAAATAGCACCAGAGCCAGAAACTGAGGAAGCAAGTGAGGAAATAGCGCCTGAGGTGGAATCCGAAGAAGCGGGAGCGCAAGTAAACTCTGTAGGCGACAATGAAAATCCAGAAGAGGCACCTTTCGGCTTCCCAACCATGGCTAAGTTCTTTTTCCAGTAAAATTGAGACGCAGTTATTTCTGAATTACTTATATCGTTATATCTAAAGATTGATGTGTTTTGTTTCATGGCCATCCTGACTAATAGGTAATATAATATTATAAATGCAAACCTACTTTCATGTGTGCGTGTGCGTGTGCGTGTGCGTGTGCGTGCGCGTGCGCGTGCGCTGTTACTCCTTAACGCTAAAACAGCTGGACTAATTTGAGTACCTACATTGCTCTATAATTTTCTTATTTTCTTACTTGCTTTGGGACGACTTTGTGGAGACATGACATGTAGGACATTAAATTATGCAAAAATTTTTGTTTCTCAAACTACGTAAAAAGAAGATCTTTATGAAGTATTACATAATTGCCGTGGGAATATAGTAAAATGCCAGAATGTCAATTCAACCTAATCTAATGTTTTACGCGTACGGAAAAATGGATAAACGCAAACGCAACGGTCTGTTCCTTCCCCAAGATCAAAAATTTCATAAAACCGAACAGTCTCCTCAATGTGTGTTATGAACTCTACGTGGACATTGGCAAAATACATCATCTCATCTCATCCTATATACGTCCACTGCTGGGCACAGGCTCCTCTCAGAACAAGAGGGCTTGGGCCATAGTTCCCACGCGGGCCCAGTGCGGATTGGGAACTTCGCACGCACCATTGAATCGCTCGCAGGTTTGTGCAGGTTTCCTCACGATGTTTTCCTTCACCGCAAAGCTCGTGGTAAATTTCAAATGTAATTCCGCACATGAATTTCGAAAAACTCAGAGGTGCGAGCCGGGGTTCGAACCCATGACCATCTGCTTGAGAGGCGGTAGGTCAAACCACTAGGCCAACACGGCTTCTCAAAATACGTCTTACTAAAAAACGGCCAGAGTGAGCCATTAATAAAAAAATAAAAAAGTCACAACGATTAACATTTTATATCTTTTAAAAGACTCATCCAATTGCTTTACAAACAGACGTATTCACAGGTGTCCGAAAAATATAGGAAGTACTAAAGGAAAATAAAGTAGGAAAACAAAGGAAGTTGACATAAGGTCTGTGTAAATCTGTACCTGCTTTTAATAACCTTGGGCCCTCAATGGACCTTGAGACCCTGATTAAACCTTGGGGCCCTACGGACGTATGTCGGCTTTTAGGTCGCGTGGCAAATAAAAATAGGCGCAAGTGTACGCGTCGTAATGCAGTGGCGGGAACGCGCATGCGTACCAGGGTTGCCAGCGTGGGAGAGTTAGTAATCGGGAAATTGTTTTTTTTTTATATAAAAAAATAATACAATACAATTACTTTTTATTGAACATCAACACATGGTATACAGAATGCACAGGTATATAGAGATTTTCCAAAGTATGCAACAGGCGGCCTTATCGCTTTAGATTTTTTTTTAATCGATTGGATGGCAAACGAGCATGTCGGTCTCCTGATGATAAGAGATCAGCACCGCCATAAAACATCTGCAACAGCAGGGGTATTGCTGATGCGTTGCCAACCTAGAGGCCTAAGATGGGATACCTCAAGTGCCAGTAATATATTAAGAGCGATATAATATAACATTAGAGTATTGTAGTTTTACTTTTGGCCATACAAATAGAAAAACCATATAAATAGAGTAACGCTGAGACTTACAATTGATTTTTTAACTTCTAAATTCACTGGCACTGGCGCTCCGTCCGCGTAGAATTCGTTTATCGTAATCCCGCGGGAACTATGTAATTTTCCGGGATAAAACTATGCTATGTCCTTCCCCGGGATTAAAACTATTTGTTTACCGAATTTAAATCAGTTCAGTAGATCCAGATATTACCACTTCAATCCCACAAACTTTACCTCTTTATAATAATAGTGGTATAGATTGAAGCGGTATAACTCAGGATTTTTTAAAAAACAAGTCTATGTACAGACATAGGCTTGTTTATTAGGCTGTCAAAGGGCGGCAATGCGTCTGTGATACCCCTTGTGACAGGGGTGTCCATGGGCGGCGGTGATTGATTTCCATCAGCTGACTGCTTTGTTTAGTCGTGTTTAAAAACAGCTACGAAAAAAAATACAATACGTAGTCTTATCCGGATTGAACCTAGATGACCAGCAACTAGCTACCACTACAAAAATAAATTTTATCTTATCTTATCCAATTTCATTTTAAATCTCTCATCTTCAGCAACAGTTTTACACTGGCAACACCGCATTAAATTTGGCGCGCGCGCGAAACGCTCCCCCAAAGCAAGATGGCTACCGCCCGGACCGCGCGTCTCGCACAATAAAAAAATTTGGTATAATCCAAAAAACGGTGCTGTGTAAAAATGTTGTAGTGTTTGGTGCTGATAGTGTCAGTGTTTATTGTGAAACAAAATAGTGCAGGTCCGTTGAATTGCATGATTGAACGCCATGTCGTCGCAAGTGACGGTCGAGATTCGCCGGCCAGCACCGAACAGCTAACGTGAGTAACCAATTGATTTTTGCATTTCGAACTTCTTTTTTTACCGGACTTAATAGCTCAAGATGCCAGGAATAAAAAATTGCAGCCTATATATTATAACGCAACCTCCTTAGAATTGCAGTTACCTACTGCGAAGAATGAAATATTAATTTGGCTGTAGAAGGCCACTGCCAACGATTATTTCTTTTTTCAATTGTTTATTGGTATGGTAAATTGTGCTAGCAAATTCTATTTAGATACACTTAAACAATTTGCGTTATGGCGATATGGACGTTTTTATTATATTTTAAACTCACTTGTTTTTAAAGTTTTATTAATAAACATTAAAAAAATCATAATTGCGACTAAGAAATTTTTCCTAAAAAAAGTTATGTCCATTATTTTTAATTTCATATGTCGAGTTTTATTCGGGCATAGTGCCAGTGTCAAGTTTAATAAAATTATATTTGAAGGTCAATATTAATAATTTCCGGTAGCTTCCGAGTAGGGAAATTCAAAACTCGAGATAGGTGAAACCCTTCTGGTGTGGCGACACTCAAAAAATAATTACCCCATTTTAAAATATCTTTCTTAAATAGACTTTTAATACCAATGCAAAGTAAGAGCGTTTTAAAGTGTTACTAGTTAAAAATCATAAAGATGTATGACGTAATAATCTTTTTTAATTTTGAATTAATTCTGTGTTTAATCTAATTTCCATTGAGAAGAAATTTCTCTGTATAATTAGGACGCCTGTTGCTTACCACGTAAATTGTCTCTATGTAAATTTTTAAGAGTTCCGTAGTCAAAATTGCCAAAAAACGGAACGAGCAAGTGGGTCTTCTGATGGTAAGAGATCACCACCGCCCATAGACACCTGCAACACCAGGGGGATTGCAGATGCGTTGCCAACCTAGAAGCCCAAGATGGGATACCTCAAGTGCCATTAATTTCACCGGCTGTCTTGCAACCATTGCTGCTTCACGGCAGGATTAGCGAGCAAGATGGTGGTAGCAATCCGGGTGGACCTTGCACAAGGTCCTACCGCCTTTATATTTTCGCCATATTTGTGTCTATCTACCCACTCAGCTCGTATTAGAAAGCCGCAATTTGGCGTGTACAATAATGATGCGTACGAAGTACAAAATGCGAAAAAAAGTCCTATGAAAGAGAGGGTGATTTTTTACCATTGTAGGGCACGCTTCCTCTCAGACTTAGAGAGTTTGGACCTTAGTTCCCACACGAGCCCAGTGCGGATTGGGAACTTCACCCACAGCTATGAATTGCTTCGTAGGTTTGTGCAGGTTTCCTCACGATATTTTCCTTGACCGTAGAGCTCGTGGCAAATTTCAGATGTGATTTCGCACATGAATTTAAAAAAACTCAGAGGTGTGAGCCTGGTTTTGGCTTATTTAATCTGTATATTTAGGGGCTGTTTCACCATCCATTGATAAGTGTTAAGTGACGGTTAAATGTGATGCCGTCTCTATTTGTTTTGTTCGTATAGACTGAGACGGCATCACATTTAAACCGTCACTTAACACTAATCAATGGATGGTGAAACAGCCCCTTAATTTAACATATACCTTGACGTAGGTACATGAACAAAATTTTTATCAAGGATAAGACATTTTTAATACTATAATTAACATATTTCCATAACACATATTTTTTACTCAAGCAAATAATATAACGTTTGCCCGCTGGACAAAGATGAATAGAACGTGTTGATTAGGATATTTCTAACCTAGGTACAAGACTCATACAATATTAACGGAGAAATAACTGATTTACGATTTAATTCTTCGGAATATAGGTACCTACATTTTTTTATGTTCATCTGCCAAATAATTTATAATATAACATTCCCGAAAAGGTCTTTGTTCAGAGGGTAGAGTTGTATTGTATATTAATAATGATTTACTCAAAATTCAAAATTCAAATGATTTATTCAGTAAATAGGCCGCAATGGGCACTTTTACACGTCA